>NC_044015.1:23452325-23759608 GCF_900496995.4 Aquila chrysaetos chrysaetos
TGGGTCACGCTTAACTCCCTGGAATAATTCATGGAGTTTGTCATATGCCTGGGATGCACTCCTTCCTGAGGACTCTTAAACTGGGAGTAATCTGTAGATTGGTTTGGCTGCTTTCCTGCCTTGTTTCCCCTCCCCTACTTGTTAGGCATCCAAAAGTCTACCCGCCATGTCACCAAAAGGACCTGCTTGTGGAGTATGTGCATGGGTATTCCTGATCACATGATTAGGAACTCTTTTCTCTCCAGCCACAAGTGAACATCTGTGGATCAGAAAACAGGGACGCCTTCATCTTGGCCAGGTAAGAGGTGAAGTTCTGGTCAAATGGTGCCCTTGCGCAGACCATCTCTAGTCAGTTGGCCTCGATACTCATGCCCTTCATGTGAGGACTGCATATATTCTGCTTAGACAGAGACAGCTCATGGGGAAGGTTTGTGGCATACAGCTTTCAGATGCCTCTTTCAAAAGCCTATCTGTTCCCAGTTCTGCCAATATAAATCACTAGTCCCAGTGAAGGATTGTGGAATATTTGTCTGCTTCTGGAGGTTTGTAAGAAGTGATGAGGCATGCCCTCCATAGACTACCTGCTCCTTAAGTATTTCAAAACTTAAGTCTACACGCTAGACATGTTTCTTAATGAACTAATTGGAATTACCTTTAACTATCTAATATTCTATTTCCTGAAAATAACATGTTACTATAATTTTCAGATATATTTTCTATGTTGTCTGATTCACTTTGGCTTTGTGGGCATCCGTACAGCTCTGCTGTCTTTCCTTTTCCCCATTGCCTTTGCCTGGAGCTGCCCAGTACTCCCAACAGCATGTATTCTTGCATTGATGGAGTACAATTGAGGCTTTGATGGATTAAATGCTGAAGGAATCATTAAAATTAACTGATTTCATTTTGACAGCTATAGAATTTCTCCAAGTGTTAGAAGGTTGGAATCGCCATTCTGGCTTAGACTAAAGCTGTGTCTAACTTGGTGTCTGAACTCCAATGACTGCCAAAAGTGAATAGCTAGAGAAAAGTAAAAATGGTAAATTGGACATATCCTCTGAACCCTTTCTGCTTAGGGGAGTCCTTGAGCTGTTGCAGTTATAGTGTTTGTTTTAGTACAATGCTTAGTAGTTCAGTAGACTAAAGAGTGGAGTAGTTGAGTGAAAACAAGTTGTGGATGCAGGTTCAAAAGGAATTAAATGAATTCAAATACAGCAGGTCTGTAAGCAGTTGCTGAAGTGTATAAGAGCAACTGTGGTGCAGCAGGTGTGGGTGCTGCGGGACTGACCCGCAGAAAGCGGCCAGTCTTGTCTAGTCTCCAAAGCAGCATCGCCCGCTGCTGTGTAAGGCACAGGCTAGCTGGACCCATGGCCTGACCTAGTAAGGTGTTTATTGTCTCATTAGTAACCCACAGGGAAACTTAGAAGAACTTGTCCCTTCTCTCCTTGTTTCTGTGTACGCTTCTTGTGCCGCTGCTGTGTTTTGGTAAGAAATTCCACAGGTCTCTTACGTGAAAAATCACTCTTTTGTGTTTTGAATTTGGCTCCTGCTTGCTCTGTTTAATCGTCTGAGGTGCATCGTGTTTAACAGAAAGACATTGGTAAGTGATTGATTCTACCCACTATTTTCATGCCTTTCATGATTTTCTGATACTCTTTCATATCCTCTATAAATCATCTCTTACTCAAGGTCCCAGCTTCCGCTATTGTTGCTTGCATGGAAACTACTTCAAGCCTGGATTGCTTTCCCCATGAAGTTCCAAACTCTGAGCTACAGTATGCCTTTAGATCAATGTGTGTTTGTCATACATTTTAGTAGCAGAGATAGATTATGTACTGAATCATAGCCATGTTTAGTACCAGCCTCTTATTTTTTTTGCCTTTGCTGTGTTTGAGTCCTCAGTTAAAAACCATTATGTATACATGTAAATGAAGATAAAGCCACAACTATGTTTCTCTGATTAATTACTTAGAGCTTTCTTAATTTACTGCTGTGTAAGATGGGTTTTCCTAGAGTTCTGTGTGACCTGTTAAGGATAGAGCTTCCTACTCCCCGCCAGCAGGAAAAAACACACAAAGTGCCAGTGAATGTTAGATAAAGTTTTTGCCTTAGTCCACTTCCTGAGTCAAGGTTTTTCCTTTGACCATGTATAAGCTAGTCTGAGCTGAAAAAAATCTCATTATTTGACACCTAGGGAAATAAAGCCTGGAGCACAGTGGTCCTTAGAAGGCTTGCTTTTGAACTTGATACAATGGCATGTAATTTGTATGTAGTCCCCCCACCTACCCACCTGACAGTAGTGATGTACTGTACTGATGTATCATGTTGTACTTCATTGATTCCTCAGAAAAATTTAGGTGCCTATAGCCTAAATATAATGTCTCGTAGCCAGGACAAAATGGCTCAGGTTTGAAACTGTTCTGAGTAGCACTGGATCAATTTGCACTGTACTGTAATTGTCTGTATTGACCTGTTTGTTATCATGGCCACAGACAACACAGAATTGCCATTCCTTTTTGCTCAGTGGGGAAGTGAGTCAGCTTGTATTAGATCCTCTTTTTCTTTTTCATAAGCTAGACTTTCCTGAATTTGAAAGCTTTTTACCACAACTTGCAACGCAGCACTCTAGTGCATGTGAAACTCTAATTCCATGCACCAGCACCTTTTCCGTAACAGAATGGAAGAGCTTGTGGTTTAACCTATGCCATGGAGGCAACAAGAATTATTTAAAAGGAAAAAAAAAAAAAAAAAAGGCGAGGGGGGTGGATTTAGGGGTGCATAGCAAGAGGCATATGCTGTAGAAACCATTGCCCTATATGTATGCTTGTTTGAGAATTTTTCTGATTAGCCCTAATTCCACAAAATAATTTAGGTGTTCAGCTTTTTTATCAGGACTGACATGCTTAAAGACAGACCTTTTTAGATCTAGGCTTATATACTAAAGATGCATAAGATTTGACAGACACTTGAGTTAAAAACTAGCCAACATTTGCCAAAAATCTTTCTGTAATTCTATGAATACACAGAAATGGTGTTGAATTTGTATCAGGTGAAGAAGTATCAAATGCGCAATCCAAAACTGCTTTTGCTTATATTCTTTTTTTGAATGTATGTAATTATCAAAATGGTGGTTGATGAAATGACATGAGAAAAAGATGGTTTAATTCAAGTCGTCTTTTGTCCTGCCCCATCCCCCCTTTTCCCCCCCCCCCCCTTCTTTTTTTAAAGTATACTTGCTTGACTTTTGGGGAGAAATTAGTAAATGGCATACAACATTGCAAGTAAACTGTTGGCAAATGATAGTATAACTTTTTTTTAAACAATTTCTTTGTTCTAAGCAGGCCTAGCTTCTGTATGGCCTAGACTTCAGTGCAGCTGAATACCATCAGAGTGGTTTGTAATGTGATGAGGCGTAATTCACTGTTTTAATGTAGTTTCTCCTTTGCTTTTTTCAGAAAATCAAGATGGCCTGCATCAGGTAGTACATGAACGCCTGGGGGAGTTGCTACGTGTTTTAAAAGCAGTGATAAATAAACATCAGACTCTAAACTCAGTTGATATTCTTAGTGCTGCAGGAACAGTTATTGCAAAAGTAAAAGGTAAGGAATTACTACCTTTCATATTCTTGCAAAATTGTAATTAGTGACTTGATTGACTCTGCCTTGGAGTTACAGATAGGTTTCTATGTATACAGGAGAAACAGGGTTTCTCTACCTTTACCTTAACACTTGTTTAAAAATACTTTCTCTAAGTGAAAAGTAATATTAAATAGCTTGTTCTCCTGCTGATGTAATAAAATTCTGCGTATAGGAAGCTAGCAGCAGACCCACACTGAATTCCAAAAGCACAAGCTTTTGATCTTGAGCTTTTCTTTACCTGTGTATCACAGAATAATATCACAGAATAATAAACCTCACGTTTATCCACTTAGAGATTTGCGAAAAATCTTTGCTTAATTCTATGAATTTGTAGAGTTGGTGGTGTATTTACGTCAAGTGAAGAAATAACTAAATGAGCAATCCAAATCTGAATGGCCTAACAGTTATAAATGCCACAAACAGTGGTATAAGCATGGTAAAGGTGTCAACAAAAAAAAAAAAAAAAAAAAAAAAAGCCTTGCAGACATAGACATTAATACTTTCTATTGCTGGCGTCTGCTGCTGCAGTTCTCTGCATGTCAGATCGATGCAAATGAAGCACACAATTGCTCCAGCTCCATAAACCATAGCTGTTTCTTCTTTGTGTAGCCTTTGACTGCAGCTCTCCCTACTCTGGAATAAGTAGAGTGTATTATTGTGGACCCAGTACAGTTTTTTTCTATGTGGCATGGAGAATGCTTTGAGTAGGGTTAAACCTCCACCTCTTGCCTGTGTTAGTCATGTGGACCATCTTCCTTCAGAGACGCATAATTTAGTTTTTCTCCTTATTCTAGGGTTTTCCCCCTTGTTTCCTAATTATCTTAGTATGTCTGAACATACACTGCTGATTCAGTAAATAGAAATATTGGTTAAAATGCTAATGTGTTTAGCTGCCTGATTCCTATATCTTGGATTCTTGCAAGCTTCTTATGGATTCTTCCTATTGATACATAGTTTTGCCAGTTTGCTTGATCTGGGCAGTACTAGCAGCCCACCTTGCATTTTCTTCCTGCTACATGTAGTTTCCTATAGATCTGTCCCTGGTATTTGAAATGATCACAGGATTATAACTCTGCAACTTTTGAGAACTTGCTTTAGGGAATTGTACATAACAGTAGAAATGCCAAGGATATTCCTGAGAGGTTACTGTTTGTCTTGTTGATCTCGGGAAGAGTTAAGTACATGTGTACAATGGTAATCAGATATTTATACATGAGAACAGGTTAAATGTTTAGTGAACATAATTCTACATCCACCTTAGACAAGCTGATTCCACGCTTAAGTGCTATGGTAAGATCATTGTGTGTCTTCCACTCCCCCCTAATTTCAGTGAACACAGGACAATGTTCAACTGCTCTTTCTTTAATTTAAGAAACATTGAGGAGAGCTGACTTCAGGTATGCAAGTAAATCAAATTATATCAACCTTTGCTAAATCATGTTTCCAAAAACTATTGCAATAATATCTATCCTTTTTGGACTACATAGTTTATCAAGGTTGTTCTTGATATGCAGTGCCCCAAACTGATTACTGTCTGTACTGTCCAAGTTTACCATTACAGAGTAGAACAGTAGAATTACTTTCCTTGTTTCACATGGTAACATTGTTGATTGACTCCATAATGGTGTTGGCCTTTTGTCAATTTTTGTGTTCGATTTAAAGTGTATGGTAAGTCCAAGGTCACTTTCTGTAGTTCTAGTGCTGAACCAGTTTTCCAGATCTAGATTTATATATTCTCCATCCTACCCCTCCACTTCTGAAGTGGAGAATTAAGCACTTTGTTGAATTACATAATCCATTCCTCCAGAGTACTCGCAGCCTTCTGAATTTGATGCCATACATATTTTCTTCTCTTCTTGGTGGACACTGTTCCATCATACAGTTTCAATAGCACTGAACCCTGGGCAGATGCTTTGGTGTTTCATACATTTTCTTATATATATCTGTTTCTACTTGGTTTGATGAGTAGCTGTTCTTTGAATAGTTATTTTAGGATTTCATTCATTTCTCTTGAGAGCAGAAGAAATAATTGTAGTACTGAGCCTTTTTTTGGCAATACAGATATTTACAAATACTTTCTAGCTTCCTCCCCAACAGATTTTAGTTCATATAATTAATATGTTTGCACTTGAAGTAGGCTACCTACTAACATTTGCATTGTACAGTTCACTCACTGTTAATATATTGAGTTTATGAGGAGCTACAATCATGGAGGGATTGCGTTATTTTAGGTATGAAAAAAACCCCTACTATTAAGAAAGCACTGTGCATATTGTATAATTACAGAATTTTGAAAGTAACTCCACTCTATTGTTTTCAGAATGCCACTTGAAACAAAAGCAGAACAGTTATGTCTTCCAGTTTTCTGTCAGATGTGTTCAAGTGGGTCACGTTGTAAGACCATACTTTAGGTACATCTGAAAAGTCTGTGTTCAGCCATAGCTCACTTGAACTATCTTAAATATGATCTTGTATGATGAGAAACCTCTCAAAGAAAAAAGGCACGAAAGGAGTTGATTTTGTTACGGTAACAGTCTTCGTCTTTGAGCTGGAAGTGGACTCCAAGTTTTGACTTTTTCCCCTCTCTTGGTTACATTACTTTGTGAATAATTTTCTCATTGGCAGTGCTTTGACAGTACTGAAAATCTAGCTTCAGGACTCCTGCTACAGTATCCAAAGTACAATGATGATATGGTGCATAGTGCTGATCTGATACAAATGCATTCTTCCAGCTTGAATAAATAGATAAAAAGTGTTTTCTGATGGAATTAAAAGTTACGGCATGCAGTTGCTGTTCATAGCATTTTCACTAATTTCTCATTGAGTTATTCATCTGTCTCATAAACAGCATATGTTCTGGACCTAGAACAGAGAGGCTGGTGTAAACTGTCTGGTTGTTCTGTGCCTAAAGCAAACACAAACTCACTCTGTGGCAAATTGTTGTTCCTGTGATCCAGTGCTGTGTGACTTGGCCTTGCAGAGTTCCCAAGTTAATTGCAAGGAAACGGAGCTCCGGATCATGCTAAAGAAGGTGGTCTTGGTCAGTCCTGCCTCAATATTTGTAGCCTTTGATACAAAGAGGTACTTTCTTATCAAGACTTCAGTAACGCCTATCAGTGTTTGCTCAGCCACGTATTGTATTCCTTATGTGTCTGGAGATGGAAATGGGGACTTGCAGGGCTTCAGCTCTTTCTGAGCAGTACTTTGGTCCTACTTCTACTTCTCGGAGAACAGCAAAACCTTTGCTGTATGAAAAAGGCCTACCTCCCCCCAGCATAACCTGTGGTAGACGTGAAGGCAGTTTGTCTTTAGCACCTGTTTCGTTTTTACAGCTGGTTTTTGTGTGAGGATCATACTGGTCTGTGTTTGTATTCAAACTGAAGTGTATGACTGTTGGAACTGAGGAAGCTGAACTAAAAATACAGCATGTTGTGGTGAATTGTAAGCCTATCAGACCTCAAGTTTGCTTACGGTAGCCTGTCGGTAACACATGTGTTCACAGGTTTTCAGCTGTGGTTATGTCACTAGAAGTAATGTAACTTTTGAATAAACAGGAAGCTACAAGAATGTGAGGAGCTGGTAGGACAGAACCAGTATCCTTTTTCCTCTTGTCTTCCCAGGCTGTGTTAATGTGACATTACGAAAAGTTCATCTGACTCATCTGTTTCTTGTCATTGGAGGACAGAACTATAAAAAGACATGGAAGCACTCTGTATCTGTAGTCAGATTTATGACTAGGAAGAAGATTAACCTTGCACGGAAAATTTCTGATGTTTATTTAGGAGAGGATGAAATAGAAACAAGCTGGGATTTACATGTGATTTCCTCCCCCTCCACCCCCTTCAGAAATAGAAGCATAGCTGGTTTAGGTTCTAGAAAGACCTTTTTGAATCTTTGCATAATGCTAGGGTTTCAAATCTAGGTTGTATGTAGAACTTCATGTAGGGGCAAATGGTTTTTTTGACAAGTAACTGCCTTTGCTCTTTAATGAAATCAGTTACAATAACTTTGGAACCAGTGATGGTCTGTGACTCTGGCTTGTGAAGTATTCTTATAAGCTTGACAAGTTGCACTGTGATTTAAACCTAATGTCCAGTGTGGACAGACCACCTCCTTTAAATTGCTGTAAGTGGGAATATTTTGAATGCTAGCAAAAATTAGAGTGCTTGTGCCCCTCCTTCAAGGCTCTCAGCCATTTCTCAGGTCCTTCAGCGGGAATGATATGAATGTGCTTGTAGTTCTGCTTTGGATGTCTAATGCTTTTCCTTTTGGACAGATTGAAGGAAAAACTAGCTATAGCATGTTACCTTAATCTTGCTACAGAGAATGATGTTTGGCACAACAGATAATGTCAGACTTTTACCATTTTAAACTGAGGTTGCAGGAAAATGTAGGGGAAAAGAAACTTGATTTCTCTGGTTATATCTTGGACATGACATGGTTCACCGGGCCTCTTTGCTTGGACTCTACTACTTAAACATGCTTACTTGAGTGCTTCGTAAAGAGTGTCTTTTAAATGATCTGGAAGAGTTGAGACTTACTGAAGTGTCTTGCTTGGAACCTGTTTACACTCGTGTTTCTGGAAGTCACTTCCCAGTCTGGCACACCATCATAATCATAGTTGTTATTTTCCCACTCAGTATCTTTAAACAGTTGATGGCCCCAGAGTACATGGTTTTCCTGATCCCATGCTGAATTCAAGTTTGTACTGTTTTTTTTTCTCTAAATTGTACCTTTTGACTTAATTGAATGACTAGAATGAATGCAAATTCCTGGTAAAGCTGAAAATTGCACTTGTCTTGTAGAAATTCCCTGTTTAGGTTTGGGTTTTTTTCTAACAGTTCTGCATCGAAGTTAAATACCTCTAGCAAGGTGAAGTAATTTCAGTTTTGTTGGTGTATCTGTGATGTAAATTCAGAGCAAAATTTATTATGGAGGGAGTAGGAAACAGTTCTTCAAACTTGCCTTGTTGGCATCCAGCTAAAGCTGGGGAGGCTGCCAGACTTGGTAGTAAGTACAGGCTGGTGAAATTATATGGCACAGAGAACTAAAAGTAGAACAGTGGGGCCTGGACAGCCTACTGATTCTCTCTAGCTGTGTGATCATAAGAATACTCTTCTTCTGCCTCTTTCCAGTCTGTATACTACTGTTCTTTACTCAGGTTGCTCCCCACATTTTTTTACACGTTTTTAAAGATGAGAGGTAATAACAGGAAGTATTACAAGTCTTCATTTTGGGAGAAGGAGTGTTTTTTGGTCTTGGTTGGGTTTTTTGTTTGCTTGGGTAGTGTTTTTGGTTTTGAAATAGTTCTGAAAGGTTCTTGAAAGCGTTGTTGGGAGTTTAAGGACAGAAAACTGCTTGTAAAGGTATTCAGTTCCAACAAGTCAGCCAGTTGCTTACTGCTTAAAAGTCAGCTAGTAAAGTATGGAGTGAAGATCTATTTCTGTCTAAGGAAATAGGTGGTGATGTTACCGTATCTGTCTATTAGGTATGAGAAAATTGACCTGCAGAGAGTAAATTCTGCAAGCTGGTGTAGTTTAGACTTGTTGAGGCTCTGCAGGCAGCTGGTAAGGTAGCTTTGCCGCTGCCAGTCCTGCATGTGTCTGTGGGGAGGGGGAAGGAGGAAGCAAGTGGACTCCAGCATGGCCGTGTCCCCTGGGTTTCCTGGGCTGTGCTGTCTTGATTTGGCTGGAAGGGGACAAGAGAGCATCGCAGAAGCTTGTGTGCTGTGGTTGCTGTGAGCTGTCTAAGCATCATCTTTTAAAGGCCCTGGTTGCATTTTGGTCTTGACAGCTGACAGCCTCTTCTTCACAGTTCAGAAGCTTGCTCAAATGTCCTCAGGCACTGCTTCAGCTTCTGGGATTCTGGCTTCCAAAACTTCCATGGCTGTTGGTGGTTCCCCAGCCTGTTCTGTGCTTGATTCAGAAAGCTTTTGATGGCATGACCCAAGAGTTGAAACTTTGCAGTGTCTTGCAGCATTTTGATGAGGTTGCCAAACCCACTTCAATTTGAAGACAGCTTTGCCAGCCTTGGAAATATAGATCTACTTTAATACAAGCTAGGCTTGCGTTTCAGGTACTGGATTCCAGATTTTAATGTATTGCTATCATATGATTATTTTAAAGTTCATTCCATGACATCTAAAGTCTTACTTAAAAGCGTTGTTAAGTTGTATACTTGCTTTGAAATCTGTAGAACTATAGATAGATAGCTGTCCTTTCCAGACTTGGAAAGATTACTATAGTTCATTGTTGTCAGTAGCTATTGTGTGCAGTCAGGATGTCCTGGGGAAAGAGCGTGCATGGTTTAAAGTTGATGTTAAGTACATCAGCATTCCAGTGGTAGTAAGCTAGAAGAAAGCTGTTTGTATTCCACTGAATTACTAAGAGCTTGGACTAACCTTTTTGGGGAGAAGTGGTAATTCTGAAAAACTTGATATTGGCATTCCATTTGTGATGGATCCTGAAAAGAAAGGATTTCTCTGGTATATGAAGTGTAAAGCTTAATGAAACTCTTCCTGGAACAGGAAGGCAGAGTGAAACAGACAGCGTTTCTTTAGGGAGAGGCTATCTAATGTCTCATTAACAAAGTGAAAGAAGTGCTTTTTCTCTGAAGACACTGCAGCTAATGGATATACGAATGTTGCAGTGGTAAGTGCTTTGAATGTATAGACAGTTTTTGTTGGTTCCTTTTAATTTTGAAACAGTTTGCATTTTGTGCTGGCACTCAAATGATTTTTCCAGTCATTAGTGGCTGGTAATCAATAGATCTCATAGTAACTGTTGTTGCTTGATGATTTGGAATCCAAAGTTTAGATTTATAAGTGGTGTTATCTCTGGAAAGCTGAAGTTTTCAACTAACTTGAATTTAAAAAAATAAAGAAATCCACTGCTATTTACAAAGGTGTTAAAAAAAATTTATATTCTGTGGAGCTTTATTGATTCTTATGTCAAACAAAGGTGCCAGAGGCATTTTTTTATGTAATTGCGAAGTGTAGAAGAATGAAGAGGTAGGAGAAGCCTTAATTTAGCAATGAACTGTGGCAACAGAGACAGTTAATATTTTTGTAATACGTGGCAATTTTTTTTTTTTTTTTACTGTAAGCTTATTACAACACGTTTTTCCAGATTTGCAAGTAATTGTGAAAATAGCCCATGAGAAGAATACGTATTTTCTGTAATACCTTTGTATAGAAATAGTTGTTACAAAAATGTTGATCAGGTCTGTTGGCATGTTGTATAAAAAGGAATGGATTCAACTGTGTTAATTTACTAGTTAAAAACTTTTCCTTTCACAAAGGAAGTCTAATGGGGCAGCAGATTACTGTACTTTCTTTGTTTGTTACCCATTAGTGTTTAGGCACCTGGCAGGAAGTTTGAATACTTTTCAAGATTGAAGTCTGTTACTTTAATTTGATAAGAAAATGTGTATAGAATGGGCAACAATTTAATGTGATTTAATTTTTGCTACTTCTAGAAATGATTGCAGTCCATTATTTCCATACTTACACTTGAAATGTAAGGAGTATACATAAATTAACATTGTCACAGTTCTTGCAAAAAGTGATGAATTAGGGGTGAATAGCTGTATGTGTCATTGCAGTATCTCTGAAACAGATGAACATAAGTGTAACTTAGGCATCTAGATATTTAATAATATTGCATTGCTTAAAAAAATTAAACTTTTAAAAAATAAATACTAATGTGAAATTGTCGCTTCTCACAATGTAAAATTGGGAAAACTTCCATCCAGAGGGCTCAGCTTTGGCACAAAGGAGTGTATGCGACTTTTCTACAAAAAATTTCCCAGTCACCAATGAACAAGAAGTTAAGCTGGAAACAGGCAAAAATGGTTGTGCTTTCTGCCTTTTCCTTTCTCTCTCCTCCCGCTTGTCCAGTAGTTGTTAATAGAAACTCTGGATGAATCATTCTTCTTGTCTCATTATTCCAGTTTGTCATGGAAGCATGTTAAAAGCTCAGTGTTGAGTGGCTAAATACTTGTCTTGATAACCAGTTTAAACCATATAGTTTGTCCAGGAGCACTCCTCTTCGTATTTTGGAACAACGATAGTTACGCTGAGTTTTTTCCCCACTTTTAACAGGCAAAACTGAAGGGCTTTTGCCAGACTGCGGAGCTAATAATTAAAGGGTTTTGCAGTGGACACTACCTTTTGGTGGCTTTCTGTTTGTACTCAAGCCAGAAATCCTGTGTTTGGGATGGATACATAGGATCAGATACAGTCGGAGGGGGGGACACCCCCATAAACTACTGCTCCTGTTCTGAATTCTGAAACTTCTGCCCAGACAAGAAACAGTTTTTCAAATATTTGGCTGCATTTCTGAGCAACTTTGGGTGTTGCTGCTGCTGTTGTGTGATTTGACTCTTGCTGGTAAATGACTGTTTTTCTCTTCCCCTCACGTTACCATCGTGTTCCCACACAAAGCTGCTTCTTAAGTGGGAAGATATAGGAAGTGAAAGGGTAGTCTGATTTCATTGTGGGAAGCATCTGGATTGTGTTAATTTCTTTCCTTTAGTGTTTACTTTATTACTAATCTTCTTTAAAACTGTGTTATTTCAATTGTTCAGAAAAGTATAATGTTGCATGTTCTGTAGGAGACTTTGTGTATAAAATTTGTCTTGAGGCCTAGTAAACTTGCTTGATTGACCCCACCTCTCACCCATTGGTTTTAATTTTTTTTCCTAAGCGGTGAACTTCAAAGAAGTTAACGAAGAAAACAAGAGAGAACTCTTCAGTGAAATATTTTCTTCCATTGAAACGTTGGCATTCACCTTTGGAAACGTGTAAGTTGGAATCCAGAAGGAGTTTTTAAAGAGCTCAGTGGAGCTGAATCAAATTAAACAACAACAACAAAAACTTTAGTTTTCTTTTGTACAAATATTATCTGATAAACTAATTTAAATTAATCTCATCCAGAACAAGTTTACTGCTTTGTTTGGGTGTTTTGGGGTTTTGTTTTTTTTCTTAACAAGGAAAATGATGGTATAGAAATTGCAGGGAATATAAGACTACTTCTAAAAATTATTTGCAGAACTTTTAAAGGATATTAGAAACACTCTCTGAATTTTTGTTCTCTGTGATCTGAAATTGCTTGGTGAGGTAAAGTAATGAAGTAACACAATTCTTTGTTTTTCTGGCAGTGTTTCAGACTTCCTTATGGGAGATGTAGACAATGGCTCGTCATTGGGACTTCCTGTATCTCGGAGAAGTCGGGTAGGCTAAACACGTTCTCTTGGAGTGTGGAATGATATCTTTTAAAGGAGATTTTCACTTCCACTGAAACTCTGTGCTTCATGGGGCTGGGACACTGAGTGTTAAAACAAGATTAAACCCATGAAAAAAATGCATTCAGGGTTTTGGATACTTGAATGTATTCTCAGTTCTGAATGCTAGTGATGACTCAACAGGGCTAGCGCTCAAATATATAAATGATAACCTACTGCAATTGTATTTCAGATTTTTAAATTGTTAAAGTGAAAAGAACTAAATACTTAAAAGTAAGATACTTGAATGATTTGCATGCTGAAGTAGTTAAATAGACCTGTTAGACCTAGAAGCTAAAGATTTAATGACCTCTTTTGGGCTTTTAAAGACTAATATTCATTACAAAATAACCTTTTCTTCTTCCGGAGCCCAGTTTGTGCTGTAGCTGTTTCAACAACAATTCACTAAGAGAGCTGAAATAGCACTGTCAACTTATAGGTTGTCAAAGAAAAACATTAGCGTTTTAAACTCCCCTTCAAACACTTCGAAGGTGAGATTAAAAAATGCTCAGTACCAAATTCTGTTATGAATTTTTGTGTATCTAGAAGCAGACTTTCAAGTAAATCAAGTCAAATTAAAAGTTACATGCAAGGAAAATGCAACTGATAATTGGTGTGTATGACAAGCTAAATTGTAGCGAGGTTAAAAATTTTAGATTGTGGGTTTGTTTAAAGGCTTCATTGAAATGTACTTAAGGCTTCGCATTCTTTGACACAGGCTTGATCATAGCAATGCTCTGCAGCTACAGCTGAGTAGTCTTTTTAAATTTTCACTATGTTTGATAACACACATGTGAAAGATGGATGATCACAGAAGTTCTACTTCTGTAGCTGCAGCAAAACTCATGTTTGCAAACAACATGGAGGGGAAGGAGGCTGCTTGGAAAACTGGTTCCAGCAGACTTAGAATCAGATTATTAGGTTGCTGATGAAAAGTACGAAATAAAATAACATAGAAGCCAGCATCTTATGTAACTTAAATGAGATGATTTGAACAAATACTATTTCAGCTATTCAGTTCACCAGCAGAAGGAAGGCGCTGAATTTGCCAACATTTTAATCTTGTAATGGCTTTGCAATGCAAAAGCATCACGTTCCTGGAATGAGATGGTCCAATATATTGTATTGTGAAAGTGAATGCCTGGCTAAAAGATCACTCTTCTGAACATGGGGGTTGGGGAAGACCAAGGGCAAATTAGAATATAGCGAGATGAAGAAGGAATTCTATTCTAGATGCTCCAGAAGTCGCCAGCTTATATTTAAAAGTCCTTTTTTGTAGTGTCATTTGCTTTTCCTAATGTGGAAGGGAACAACTATAAATTTTGGAGCAGGTAGGATAATATGGTTCAATTTCTTGGAAATCTGTCTTAAATTTAAGTGCATTTTCATTCAGGCAGATAAATACACATTTAACAGATGAAGCATTTCACTTTGATTTGCAATTCAGAGAGCAATTTGGAGGCCAACTAGGTGTTGAGTGTTAGGAGTTAAATGCAAAATACTGAAGTAGCTGTATTAAGTTTTCATTCCTGTAGGTGTGTACATTCAGTGGTTGAATGTAGCAGCTAGCTGTATCTTAGAAATATTAGAGCATAACATTTTGGTAGAATTTAATATGTAAATGCTTTGAGGGTTAATTAAGGAGAGAGCTTTTAATTGCCTGTTAAGTTGGGGACCTCCCTTACTGAGCTGTTGAGGATTTGCTCTAAGGAGGGTGGGGGCTGATCTTGCTTCTCTTGACTGCAGGGGAGTCTACATTCTTTAGTTCAGACATTCCACTTGGAAGCTTAAGTTAAATGATATGTATACCCCCTCTTAGCAAATGTAATTGTTCTCATTTTAGCCCTTGTAGTACAACCAGAAGTACAAGGTGGAAGCAAAGGTATTTCTTAATTAAAAACAGAAGAGCTTTAGAATACATTGGAAGAGACGAGACAGGCATGTCTGACCTTTTGTTACTCAACAAGCTATTTGAATGTGATTTGACACTATGTAGATCTGAGAGCATAATAAAGGAGAAGGATAAAATTTTCAAAACGTGTGCAGAGATTTGCCTCTGTCAGGGTGAGAGTTCTTGAGTAATGGGGGAAAAAAGGCAGAAGAGACTGGTTGAAGTTGAGAAGTGAAATCTGTCTAGAAGTCAGGCTTTTTTTTATTTATTTTTGCTAGGCTGACTGGGATGAGTCACTGGATGCTTGAGGGGGCAAGCTATATGGGTCAAGTTATGGTAATAAGTTGTAGGACATAAGTAAAAGTAGTTGTTCATGTACTTGCTTTTAAAATGTGGTATTACATATTTACAGTGGGTGAATATAGATGGATGAATGAGCATTGATTAGCTGCCCTAACTAGACTGTGTGCCTGAATTACTGGAAAGGAGTGAACAGTTCTCAGGACTAAAATGATTTAAGTCTTTTAGAATGGGAAATAATTTTTAGGACCAGAACTTTTAAGTGCCTCCTGAGTTAATATAAAGTATGGGGTTTTCCCTCTTACTTGTTCTTCCCTAACAACTGTATGCCACTTTAAAATCTAATTGAAGACAATAATACTTTATACCTAAATCAGAACTAAATCTAGGAATGTTCAGGCTTTCTGTGCAACCAAATATTGATCCATCTCTCAATTCAGATTATTTTATTTTTTTTTTACCATTTGGTTGTTAGACAGCTTTGGATGGATTTTCCACCTGTTCTGAAAAAGCCCTTCCATTTTACTGAAACTCTCTTTTACTAAACAGCAATTGTACTGGTATTTTGCTTTCTTAGGAATGGAGCTGGTCCTTAGACTGTAGTTGGATTCTGTTCAATGTAATTGATGATTAATACCTTGCATATTTTGGTATATGGAAAGCTGCTTTTGCTGTGAAGTAAACAATGATGATTGAAGGATTTTTGTGTGATTTATGATCAGTTTCCATTTACATTTAAGAAAACAAACAAACAAAAAAGAACTACTTGCATCATTGTTACTGTGCTCTATTTTAGCTGTAAGCCTGAAAATAAAGCGGTACCTAAGTCTAAAATGGAAACAAGCTGTTCTTGTAAAGCTTAAGGCCACTTTGCAGCTATGTCTCGGCCTTGTCTTCTGCCTGCTCTCTGCTTCCGAGTTTTCAAGAGTAGTTTATTCATTTAAAATGATGTAGGGTTATGTTGGGTTTTGTTAGGTGTGTTTTGTTTTTTTTTTTTTTAAAGGGTGTGATGGTTACAAGAGTAGTTTATTCATTTAAAATGATGTAGGGTTATGTTGGGTTTTGTTAGGTGTTTTTTTTGGTTGTTGTTTTTTTTTTTAAAGGGTGTGATGTTTACTAGGTAAGCTTCTTATTCATTTAAATTTGTTCAGCGGCCTGGTTTACAGCACAGTCCTACAAATAGTTCAGCTTGCACAGTTAAAGGGGTAGCAACATGCAGCAGGAGGACAAAGGTAGGGATGAAATCTTGTGCTAAATTCCTTTTATTATTGGATTAAATTCTGTCAGGTTGTACTGATTGTCAGGGCTTCGTTGGCAAGTGTTGCTAGTCAGCTGTTGTGCCTACAGTGCACACCAAGTAATTTAGGAGAAATGGTAACTTTATTCCCTTGAGGAAGAAATACAGGATTCTAATGGCTTGTAGAATGGTGTGTGTTATATGTATATGACATTAGGTCTGTATGAAATGCTTTTTAAAAGATAGGTAGGGATCTAAAAAAATCTGGAGGTCACTTAACCTGATTTGTTAAACAATTAACTCTTTCATCACAGCCTTTCAAGATTGTTGATTTAAAGGTATAGAATGATTCCTTGCTATTTGTTATGTCTCAGTTGACAGCTATGGGAGCTTAGAAGGTATTGTGCCTTAGATGAGAGGGAGTTACAGTACAGTTTGTTGCTTTATCTGCAAAAAGAGAAAGGGGCGGATGATGCCTTTTATTTTGTTAGGCTGTCAGTTCCAGTGAGAGCTTTTCTTTGCTAACTTAATGTTTTGTTTCTTGTACACCAGTCTTTTGAGAATCTTTCTGTGGAATCTGGGGGCTCACTGCATGAGAGGGATGATATTCAAGGTAGGTCATTAATATTAATAAACGCCATTCTGTATCTGTGTTTTCATCTTCTAAAATGTTATAAGTAAGTTGCTTGGTCACTTTTTTACACCTATGCTGCCATTAAAACTTCACTGTAAAAAAATATGCTATTGCAGAGGTTGTATGCTTTTGTGAATGACCAACCTGGGCTGCTTTTCGGGGTGGGAGGGGGAAGAACCACAGCCTGAAGCACTTCTCTATGTCATCATATGATTGGTGATTTGTTGGGTCACTTTCTTAAAGAAAGTTATGCTGACCATATGACTACTTCAGGTAAAATACTGTGGCCCTTTAATTTGTTCTAAAACCTCTGTCAGTCCTGTTTAGAATCAACTAGCATTAAAGACCAACTCAAGATCAGAGCTGCTTAAGCATTCACAGTTGGCTAATACTGGCTTTGCTCTCAGTGTGTGGTCATGTCTAAAATTCACTTCTTTGTGTTCGATGCTTTATTTTCAGGACATCTTCGAGCAGAGGAGGTTGATAGCATGCTCCTAAGAAATGACAGTGGAATTGAATCGGCTCTGTCCTATGCTAAAGCATGGTCAAAATATACCAAGGATGTAGTTGCATGGGTAGAGAAAAAGCTTAGCTTGGGTGAGTGGCTCTTTCTGGCATTTAATCAGCTTTGTCATGATGAAATTAAATCTGTTGTCAGGCCTCTGTGCTGCAGACTGTCAATAATGTGATTTCTAAATTAGTAGCTGTTCCACTGAAGTGGACAGAACTATTGCACATTTCCTGTAATTAAAGGCCTGAAACAAAGTGAAGGTGGGCCCCTCTGTAGCCTATCTGTTAGACGAAAAATGTAAAAAGCATTTATTTAGCATGTGGTACAACTGTTAGTGTAAACAGTAACTGTGATTTTTTTTTAATTTTTTTTTTATTTTTTTTAACAGAAGTGGAGTGTGCTAAAAACCTAGCAAAAATGGCTGAAACCGCTAAAGCTGTTGTTGGACACCAGGTGAGTACATCGTAGGGGCTTTATTTTAAAGTCTTAAATATGTATTGGATGCCTTGCCCAAA
This sequence comes from Aquila chrysaetos chrysaetos, assembly GCF_900496995.4. Lineage (NCBI taxonomy): Eukaryota > Metazoa > Chordata > Aves > Accipitriformes > Accipitridae > Aquila > Aquila chrysaetos. The sequence continues at coordinate 23,470,331 of NC_044015.1, forward strand.
AGTAAAACTTTGGGGATGTTGAGGAATGGATTTTTAAGTTGATACAGAATTGATTTATACTGTAAATCACTGGTTAAAACATCTGCTGTATTTTATGTCTTCCCATCTCCTATGGAAATTTGGATATATACATTTATTTTTGTTGAAAATGCAGAATAGCTTTGTAGTTTTCACAATATGCTTTTTTTCTGTCTAATATCTTGTATGCTTTGTGATTTGGACTTGTAGACTTCTCTTTCAGAGTGTTTTCTTAGTAAGATGAAGCATAGCTGAGGAATTACTCCTTTCCTATATTCAGACCTAACTCAGACTTCCACAGACATATAATACCTTACTAAATTAATTGAAAATGTAGTTCAACTATACAGACATTTAGAATGTCAGCATACCTCCACCTTACCTAGAACATTAATGTTTTGTTGTGTGTAATTTTAGGATTATATGCCATTCCAATCAATATTCATTAATGCTTTTCAAAATGATATTGAGAACAATCAACTTTGGCAACAAACAGCTGCTGCTCTCCAGTCTAACAAATTTGTGCAGGTAAGCTTAAAGAAAAAGACAAAGATATTGTTTCAGTTTTTAAGAAGTTCTGTAACAGCACAGATTTATTCAAAAGACGAAACTTGCAGCCTATAAGCCTTTTATGTACTCTATTAATGTTTCCTATCTAGCCTCTTCTCGGAAGGAAAAATGAGTTGGATAGACAAAGGAAAGATATCAAGGAGCTTTGGCAGCGAGAACAGAAGAAAATGGTTGGTATTTCTTTCGTATCTAACAATGTTCAATCTAAAATTCTTAAAAAGGACAAAACTTTCAAACTAGGCTGTTATGCACTTAATTTCACATGTGGAATCTATAGGGCTTATTGGATGTAGTATGTAACTGTCAATTTCATGACATGCTTGTATTTGTATCATTCTCTGACTATGTACTTTGAACTGCAGCGTACAGACCTGTGTGTAACAGCCTCTTTAAACATCACATTAAATAACTGGAAAATTAAAATCATTAAGTCTTTTGTGTCTTTCCTTTTGTTGCATTCTGCAGCAAGAGCTGGAAGCTGCTCTAAGAAAAGCAAAATTGCTATATGCACAGCGTCAAGATGAGTATGAGAAGGCAAAATCCTGCACTGCTCGTGCTGAGGAGGAACATCTTAGCTCAAGTGGAAGCTTTGTGAAAGATTTCAGCAAGCAACTTGAAAAAAAACGAAGGCTAGAAGAGGAAGCTCTTCAAAAAGTAAGAGTTCTTCCTTGCTTTTACAGTTACGCCTACACTGGTTTTACTCAGGCTTTCACAATGGGAATATTCAAGCAAGCGTTCTGTTCATAATTCTTAACTTTAATCATGCTATGCTCTTTTGGGCTTTTATCCTGAATGGGAATCTCCAATTACAAGCATCTTGGTGGGGTTTTTTTCTTGCTTCTAATATCAAGGCCTGTCTGTAGTCCATACACCCTTTATACTTGTGTTTTCTCTAGGCTGAAGAGGCCAATGAACACTATAAAGCAAGCATGGCAGAGGTTGAAGAAAAAAGAAATGATTTGGAAAGCTTTAAAAGTGATGTCTTAACACAGCTTCGGGAGCTTATTTACCAGTGTGATCTTACTCTTAAAGCTGTAAGCATGCTTTTTAAAATATGTTTGGCACAGATATATAAATATCATTAAGACTAAGAGAAAGCCCCATCTACAGTGTTAACTGCTTAAAATAGAAAGTTTTCAAAGGACAGAGGTCAAGCCAATAGAAAAAGAAGGAAAACTTTTAATATGTTTGTGGTGTTCTCTTTCTGTTAGGGGTTTAAAAAAAAGAGGCGGGTAGGGTGTTACATGTCTTGAATGGTTTGGGGGTTTTTATGACCTGTTGCCTTGCAAGACCCTGACTATGCAATTCATGTAAAATCGAAGAATATTGATGGCAGTACTGTTACTCTGTTGCTTAAGAGTACAGCTCCCTGTTTCCATTGTTTTCATTAGTGCATAAGCAAAGATGATTGGCTCATGAACAGAATGGACATTAATGCAATAGCAGTATGGAGCCTGCTAATCTTGATGACAGTCTCAGTTATTACAGGACCTGTTGTGACTAATTTAATGTATTAATTTACTGCGTGTAAATAAACAAAGGATCGTGTATATCTACAGTATATCTACATACACAGGTTTTTAAAAAAGCTTTAAGAGCACATTATGCCAATAGATGTGTACTTTTTCTAGATGAGACAAAGACAATTTAATTTGGGGGGGGGGGGTGGAAACCAAATATATACACATGCTTCATCCTCAAGCAACCTAAAAAACAACCCATAAGACCAGTAGACAGTCTAGACAAACTTGTCAGTTCAAGTATATCTACATTGCAAACTACTTTGCAACCCCAAAGCTGAAGAAGCACCCATGCAGTGTCCCCTTCCCTGGTCTCTGCCTTGTGATAAAATATTTTAGAAGTTTTATGTAATTTAACAAAGAAAGTGTTCAGTTAATCTGTTCTGTTGGGACAAGGAGTTTTGTCCATTTCTTGTCTTAAGGTGATATGAAGCTCATCTAGGTTTGGAACTCCAACCACTTCATCATTGTAGTTGTGACTAGAATTCCCTCCAGAGCATGAAAAATGCCTTTTTGGTAGCAAAAAACCTTGCTGTTTATCTTGATCAACCCAAAGTGGGAAGCCATTGGAATTGCCTTTGCTACCTGGAGGATTCAGTAACCCAGAGAGAAAAGGAATACTGGTATCTATACTACAGATGAAGTTTTTGCAGTTGACTTTCAGGAATCTTGCACAAAGTCTATACCTACAAATGTTACTATTTTCTAGAATTTTTGTAGTCTTATTGTTTAAATAATTTTCTGTTGGGATATTAATTTGGGTTGAGCAAAGTGCAAGTGAAATATCTAGTAAACAATCTACAAATACTGAATTTTTTTTTTTTCTCCTAACAGGCAACAGTTAACCTGTTCCAGCTGCAGCATGCTCAGGTTGTATCTCTTCCAGTTAACTGCCAATCCCTCTGTGAGAGTGCCAAACTCTATGACCCTGGTCAGCAGTATTCAGAGTTTGTGAAAAGTTTGCCAAAGGAAGGTGTTCCTATTGAATCAGGTTCTTTTGAAACCCAGAGTTCCCAGGTTGATGGGTGAGTCCCAAACTACAGGTGGCATTTGCTTGGTTTAGAATTAAATGCTAGGCACATGTGTTTAACCAGTAAAACAATATTTTTGGAGATATTAAATGAATCCTGGTGTTTTACCATGCTTTACCATTCTCTATTTCTTTGACTCATCTTTTGGTAGATTACACATAATGTTGACATTAAAACCTGACTTTAAATTCTGAAGCAGAATGTCATTTTGTGTAATAAGACTTGCTAGAACATTGACAATTGTTGTGCAAGAATTGACTTGTTCCTGTTTTAATGTAGATACTGGTTAATATGAAAAATGTAAATTTTACACTCTGTAGCGTGGTGTGGCAGTGTTTGACAATCAGTTTAGAAAGTCTGAGGAGGTAGTTTTCTTCTTCTGCAGGCCTTGCTGCTACACTACCTTCTTTCATGTTGTTTACATTTGGCAACTTTTTGGCAGGAAGTGTTGCTTGATTTCTGTCTCATGTGACTAAAAAAAAGTTGAGAGTCCACATATCCCTGTGTTATAACTTAATTATTTTTTTCCAACCTGTATGAAATGGCAGTTTTTACTGTTAATCTATTAAAGATACAGCTAATGTGGAAGTAAAGACTACAAGACAAAGACTGCTCCTCCTGTCAGTATGCCAAACACTTTTCCACCTTTAACTTGTTGTAAAATAGTCATCTTGGCACTAAAGTACCATAATATCCATTCTAATCTGTGTGTTTCACAGTTCTACAGGAAAGTGTCGTCATGGTCTTTCAAAGGAAACTAAATACAAAAAACCTAAAGCTTGAGTCAGACTTCTATCAACAAAAGCCAGGAAATTCAAAGTTAAAGCTGAGATTCTTAGTTCTTGTCTGTAAATTTCCTGCCTTTTAAGACTGATTTAGGCTATACTCATAAACTTTGACTTAGGAGGATTTAACTATGCAGCTCCCTGAGAAACTGATGAGCATGAAATTTCACACTCTTTGTGTGCTCTTCCAGCTATTTACTGCTTAAGATTTATAGGAGTGTGTTTTTTCTCCTCCCCTCTCCCCACCTTTTGTTTTCTTTGACATGGCCTTGTGATTCTTCCTGTACTTGAAGTGATCATTTTTATTATTTAGGTCTGCATTTATTTAAGGGACAGTAGCTTGGACAAATGCAAATGATAATGTTTTAAGTCTTTATTTCCTTCAGCTGGATAGGGTAGAACTGGTTAAGGAACAGCTTCCTGACTGCTAAACTTGGCTAGCAGGCCATTTTGTCCACAGGGTGCTTCAGCATTTTAGATTAATTACTGTTAACAGTTTTCTGTCCTTATCTTGAGAGCAGATTTTCACAATGGACTCACTATAAGCTCTCTGGCAGCTTCAAAATATTTTCTGTGCTTTTAAAAAAGCACAGCATTTTAATGCCTGTATGTTTATAGGTGAATGGTCCTGATGGCTGGGCAGAGAATATTTTATGCTTTCTTCCGAAAGTAGGATGCAATAGCCTCTGAATTATTGTGATCTTTAGATGAACAGATTTACTGTTTTTTCGAAGTCCGCAAAACAACAGTCATAATACCTTGCAGAGATGTGGAAAAGCTGATTTATGGGGCAGGGGGGAGGGAAGACTGGGAAATTGCACATGTTTAATTAAAAATAAATTGCCACTTTTTTTTTTTTTAACTTCGGCTTTAATAATTACATGTCAAATATGTATGTTCATGAACAGCAATTAAAGCATTTTTAGTGCCCAGGGATAAAAAAAATACATTGCTTTTCATTTAATTCTATCTTAATCACTCTTCAAATTACTTTATTCTTTCTGAAGGGTTTTTAATAAGCAATCAACCAACAGTGTCCATACGTCACATGGTAACTTATCTCAGTGTTCAGGAGACTTTCCTGCTCAGACCTTAGATGATGTGGGAAGCCCAATTTATCATCGTTCACAAAAGATTGGAGAGAAGAGATCTTCCAGCAGCACAGATATCCAAGGTGGTTCTTCTGTATTTCATCTGGAGTTCAGTCTCTAAATAAAAATACCAGACAAAAACAGGTGCTTGATGTCTCTCTGTCAGAAATGTAGCATTGAAAGGGTTAAAAATGTATTTTTAAAGTTCGAAACCTATAAAAACAGTTATGTACTTGAGCGTAAGGACAAATGGAAAACTGCCTGTATGTATACCTAGATTCTTTGACAAGAAAGGTGAAATGCAATTCAAACAGCTAGTATTGTCAAGTGCAGTGTACTAAACTATTTCAATTAACTGTAGCAATTTAATTCATTGGTTTTGTAAATACTACATTGATGTCAGGTCTTTTGCAAAAGTACAAGTTTCTAGTTTCTGAAATTCTTTTTCTTGCATCCTGAAACTTTTACAGGAATATATGCTGTGTTTTTTTCACTATATTGCATGTTTGTGTAACTTCTGCAATATTTTCCTATTTTTAATATAATCATAGTTAGTCTTTAAATAAAAAGAAAATAATGTAATTTTGTCCTTGACACTTGGAATTTGCGGATTTTCTTTTCAAAAGCAATGCGAGGGCCACCACCATTCAGATCATGGTCAGTTGGCAACCAGAGTGGAGGAATGTGCAGTGATTCTGAAAGTGCGGGGGGAAGCAGTGAGTCACGATCCATGGATTCTCCATCTGCTAGCCCAGGTACAGCTGCCCTCACTGCTATACAATTTTGAAGTCTTTTTCTTTGGACTGTTTTACATTAACGAAGACATCGTTGTTAGTTTAGCAAGGGTTGGACAGAGCCTATAATGAAAATTAGCAGTGGGGTGGAACTGATGCTTACAGCTTCCTGAAAATTTTTCTCATCTGCTAGGGGATTTTAAAAGACGACTTCCCCGAACACCTTCCACTGGTACTATGTCATCTGCAGATGATCTTGATGAAAGAGAGCCACCATCTCCTTCAGACTGCGGTAATGTTGTTTCCATACCTGAAGTCCCCAGAAGATGCTTTTTGTTGTAGAGTGTGGCTTTCCTTTTAATGTGCTTAAGAAAAGTACATTAACAAGGCTGTGATTACCAGCAGCATTGCTTTTCAATACAGTGTGCATCCACTTGAGGTTGAGAACTGAAGAATAATGTTCAGGTCATTTTAATGAGGTGGTGCAGAATTGTCTTCATGCATTTAGATTAACTATATGGGCAGCCTTTGAACATTTCTAGTGTCTTCACCCTCCTGAGGTAAACATAAATGATCCACTATCCATTCCCTCCAGACATTTGCATTTAAAATTAGCTGCATGGCAATGAGGTATGTAAGATCACTTGGAAAATTCGAAGTGAGATGCACAGATACAGAGAGTTGGTAATTTGCAAATTGGAAAAAAGTGGATCCAGATGTTTAGGGTAATAACTGAGATTTTACCCTTTTCAACTTAGATAAGCAAGTCTGGTAATGTCTGTCCCAGATTTCACCAGATCATTTCTAATTTTCAAATGAATTTTGGCTGTATAAAGACAATGTTGCCACAGGTACTAAAACCTGAATAACTGGATTATCAGAAATAGTTCTATGGGATGTCTGCAGTACTTACAAACTATTTCCGAAATGTTTGTGGCACTTGCTCAGTAAAGCCTTTAGGAAATTCTTCAGTTAGTCCTTATTTCATAAATGTATACTTTGCCTTCTAGGAATGAGCCTGTGGTTAACAACACTAATTTAGATCCAGATTTCAAGTATGGCAACATGTTAATGAATGCAAACTTTCACTTGGAGTGGTATTGTTTAGTCAATACTTGAGCTTTTAAGAAGCTTTCTGGGCAATTAACTCTATGTGTTAATTTTAAGTTTTCATCTGTAAAACAAATGAGTTTGGTTCACAGAGTTCTTGATAGCATTTTAAGTAAATTGCTTGAAAAAAAAATCGTCACAAAAAGCACCAGTTGCTACTCTGTTTTAGAATCCTCTGGAAAATATTTTTATGTTATCATAGGAGACTGAGAATCAGTGTTTGTTTTTTATTTTATATGGATTCTGCTGTGAGCGTGTGTTAATTCTTCCCCTGCTGCAAAGTATTCTTTTTTAAGTATTTCAGAAACACTACAGGCCAAACCATAATGTCGTCTTTCATCCTCTAGTCCAGGATTTTGAAATACATAGAATGAAACTTTCATGAATAGTTGCCTAAACTGCAGGGCAGTTGGAATTAAATGTCCTAATACTTCCACATGCCATTAATACTGTAGAAAACTGAAATATTTAAAAATGCAAAACTGATTGTTTGATTCCACTTTTATGTAAGATTATTTGATAGTTAATGTGTCCATTATGTAAACTGTAACATTGTTTTGCTTCCTTGTGATTGAAATGTTTTTGATTACTTTGATAGTTGCTATTACTTGCAGAATTCTGTGTTCTGCAGCATGGTTCTAAAAAATCAGCACAAATACCCTATTCCAGTAGTAGATATTAGAATGACTGTAACAGAGAAATTCTCTCCAGGTTTAAATGATCTGACATCTGAAACTGCAAATTCTCCAGGACCTTTTAGAAACACTAATATGTCCAAAGCAGCACAAACGCACAAACTACGGAAGCTGAGAGCTCCATCTAAATGCAGAGAATGTGACAGCTTAGTGGTATTTCACGGAGCTGAATGTGAGGAGGTAAGCTGAAAAGTAGTTTAAATTGCTGCTTGGGATTTATGTAAAGTCGGGAGTTTTGCATTATTTTTCTGTATAAAAAGTACAAACTTTGTGGCTTGTAGAATCATCATGAACTCAAAGCAAAAGCACAACAGACTAATGAATCTTTCCTTTTGCTCACATGTGGGGTGACAGACAGCAGAGATATTTCTTAGAGTGTCAGAGTGTATCAAACCATGTGCTTTTTTTCCTCCCCATAGTGTTCACTTGCATGCCATAAAAAATGTTTAGAGACTTTAGCTATTCAATGTGGGCACAAAAAACTTCATGGAAGGCTTCACTTGTTTGGAGTGGAATTTGCTCAAGCTGCTAAAAATGTTCCCGATGGCATTCCTTTCATCATCAAAAAGTGTACGTCAGAAATTGAAAGCAGAGCGCTGAATGTCAAGGTATGCTCAAGTTTGTTTATGAAACTTAAGTATGAAAATCTGCTTCTAAAAAAAAAAATCTAACATGTTAATGCTGTGCTGTTGATATCATCTGTGGTTTACACTTGCCTTTCAAATTAAAATAGAGTTGTGCTGGTCTTTTAATTTCAGGGCATCTATCGTGTGAATGGAGCCAAATCAAGAGTTGAAAAGCTTTGTCAAGCTTTTGAAAATGGAAAGGATTTGGTTGAGCTCTCAGAACTCTATGCACATGATATCAGTAATGTTCTCAAGTTGTATCTCCGCCAGGTATGTACTTGAGAGGTCAGATGGAAAACCAAAGTAGTGTAGCATATTTCTTCAGTACAAGAAGAAAAAAAAATCCTTTTCAGCAGTCCTGCAGCAGAAGATTAAATGAGTGCCTTGTATGTTTGCAGTAGGCTTCTTTATGTTCACATGGAGCCTGTGACAGGGGCAGGGAAAGCTGCTGGTATTACAGTCTGTATTCCACATGGGCATAATGTCTTTTTAAATATTAGTACCGTACACAGAACAAGCTTTTCTTTATACGCTTGTTGTGAAGCTTTAATTTTTCTTTATACACTTGTTGTGAAGCTTTAATTTTTAAAACCTTTCCCGTTACCGAATTTACCTGTCTTATGTGAAGTTTAAAACATTCCCATATTCTTGCCTCCATGCGCAGGCAGATGCTAATATATTGCTGTTAATATATGCTAACAAAAACTTCATTAAACACAATGGTCATGATGATGTGTTCATTATGGAGGGATTATCCATCTTTTTCTTTTGAAATGGAGCTTTAAAGCTTCATGATTGAGTTTTCCAAAACAGTTTTAGTATGTATCTGAAAAAATGAGGCTGGGATGTTGCCCAGTGAAATTACTTGAGTCACTCTGAAAACTTGTTAACCCTGAAAGGAACAATCCTTAGCTGCATGGTCCTGTCCTCTTCCTTATGCTGGCTGTCAGAGATGAGCATTCCAATCCTATGATCATCACCATTAAGTTAAGTGCTTTTGAAAAATTACAGATATGTACTCTGCCTACTTATTCAAGTAAAAAGGTAGCACATTATATACATCATACTGGGGTACCAGTTTGAGGCACTGTGTTGTATTTTGAATAGGGCTCATAATTAAAAAAAAAAGTCAAATAACATGTTTTCTTCTGGTCTTATTACTTCCTTTGTAGCTGATCTGTTCGTGTGGTTTTTAGGTAGAAACATGCAGTTGAGACATTTTTAGACAGAATCCTGAGTTAAACCCTATTTAAGACTAATTATTAAAACTAATTATTTTGAGTTTTTATCTAGTCTTCCTACATTTTGCTTTTGTCTAAGCTGGGACAATGCAAATAGGTCAGGTTTGAGGTTTTTGTCTTTTGGGGGCTTTTGGTTGTTTGTTGGTTTTTTATTGCTGTTATTAACATTCATTTTCATACTGAGAGAATACTTAAATCACAATTAAAAACAAATTTTACATAGTCTAAAATCCAATTTAAAAATGGAATATGGACCAAACTTAATACCACATGTAATACACTATCAAAGACTGGAAAAATAAATAACTGCTCTATTATCATGGTATTTGTGCATTGCAGTGTAACACCCTTTCTCATAGGAATCACTTTCTTGAAATCTGTACCTGTATTGATAAGTGCTTAGTCTTGAAGCTATTGCAGGAAAGGGCTAGCAAAAGATTTCCAGAGAAAGGTGTAGGGAGGAGTGTTTTAGTTACCTGGGATTGGTTTTGACAAATTGTGGTTTGAGCTAATGAACATGGATTAAACAATGTCTTCATCTAAGAAAATATGCTAGACCAAAGTTGAAGAAAAACAGGAAGGAAACCAAGGAAGTTAAAATTCAGGCTTGAGTATGTTTCTGAAACGTTCTTATTTCTTCAGCTTCCGGAACCCTTGATTTTGTTTCGGCTTTACAATGAGTTCATTGGACTTGCAAAAGAAAGCCAGACTGTTAATGAGGAATTGGATGCTAAACAAGCTAGCCCCAAATCAAAGACAAGACAGTCAAACTGTATTGAACTGAATAGGATCATCATTAAAATGAAAGATCTTCTGAAACAACTGCCTGTACCAAACTATAACACTCTTCAGTACCTTATTGGACACCTTCACAGGTGAGAAAAGACTTTAAACGCAAACTGAAGTTGAAAAATAAACTGCTACATGCTGTGTAGTAGGAAACCCTTGTACCCTTTTGATGACTGTAGAGGAAGAAGTCATATATGCCTTAAAAGACATTGTTCTGTTGCTGTTTCTTTTTCTAGTGTAATGAATTCTCAGGCGAGAGAAGAATATGAAATAGAAAGAGAGGGAAAGAGCTGAGCTCCCTTATTCTTGATTCACTGCTAGTGCTAGCATTGGGGTCAGCCAGTAGTAACTAGTGGCAGCTGCAGGGACCTAGGTATGATTTAAATCAGGATATGACCCAGATAGGGCAGTGATTTGGTGGCTATTAATGGAAAATTGAAACTTGTATCATGTCTGTTAATAACCATTTTCCAGTTATATTTCACTTGTCCTCCAAATGCTGGATTGTATGATGATGTGTGATGAGGATGTACAAAGCTGATGACTACCAATAAAAATGGGTAACATTGGGCCACAGCTGTATTATTACTGAGAATGAGAGAGATGTCCTTTTCCCCAACCTCAGAAATGCAAATAGCCACAAATAACATTAACCAAATAGGACATAAAAACACCCTGTGTGGGAAGTGCTTAGTCCAAGTTGCTGTTAAATGCAACCTGCACTGAAGATTCTGCCTGCCTACCAAACCCACCTGCAGTTTTTTTATTGTCTTTTAGCCTCTTTTAGATATTAAAATATTATGTCTAAATATTTCTGAAGTAGTAAAACCCCCTAACTCTTGGGGTTTGGGATTTTTTTTCCCTCTTTATGCAGGGTTACAGAACAGTCTGATGAAAATAAAATGTCAGCCAGCAACCTTGGCATAATATTTGGCCCAACTCTGATCAGGCCACGTCAAACAGATGCTACAGTTTCTTTGTCATCACTTGTGGATTACCCTTATCAGGCCCGGGTAGTGGAGCTGCTCATAACATACTATGAAAAGATATTTGATGTTTCATTGAAACCACTTCTGAGCACATCTCAGTCTGAAGAAACTGCCATTACAGTCAGTGTTGCTGTATCACCAGAAGAGAGGGAGCCACAGCAGCAGAGGAAGTCGTTTGTTGCTGTAAAGGAAGTGAGTGACTTTTCTTGTGCTGCTGCAATGTTACCTGTGCCTTCTTAACTTCTGTGTCAAATGCTTCAGTGTTCCAGACCATATTTCTATTAAATCTTTGTGGGTTGGTTTGTTAAGGAGTGCCTTTCCTCTTGAGTTCTCATTTACGTTTGCTCTGACTTTTGTTTACAGGGTATTCTGATAGCTCCAAGTGAAAGCAGAGCTTCAGAAACAGCTGCATTGTTTTTGGAATTGAACAATAGCAAGAATACAGAAGAACAAGTAGATACATCTGTAACTGGTTAGTGTGATTTTATTAAGCCTTGGGGTGGGTGAATAAGCAGTCATGGATACATTAGATTATAGTGCCTACAGCTCTTCAGTTTAGACAGAAGCAAGTGATAAAACCTGCTTATCATTGATTGATATACTGATTATCTTTGTAAGAGGAACAGAGACTTAAATCTTTCTAAAGGCTTTCAAGAAACATGTGTTTATGGAATCAGAGCTTAAAGTATTTGGTAAGAGAATACAACAGTGTTTTGGTTTCTCCCTTTTAAAAAAACAACAACAAAAGACAATTATGCTGTGATTGGATTTCTGAAATCCACTGTGCTACTGCAAACCAATATCCAGCAATTAACATGTTTTGACCATTGTTTTCCCACAGAATGTGTATCATTGCCATTCACTGGAACTAAACCAGAAGGCTCTGGAAAGAGTAATTCTGTGACAGAATCATCAGCTACCAGCATTTTGGATATTAATATTTCTGCTCCAAAAAAGCCAGGTTTGCTAACCTAACTATAAATCTTCTATAAGATTTTTTTTTTTCTGTTTATCTGCCTGTGCTACTACAGTGGTTTGTTTTAATGTAGGTGTGATTTCATCTACTTTATTTATGAATAACTATACATGATCACTTTTAATTATACTGATTTTCAGCTGGTGTTACCAGTTCAGTCATGTCCTGTACATTAACAGTGCAACATTCTGCAACATATTAAAACTGAAAATATTCAAGGATGGGAAAGCACCAGCCAAAAAAAAAAAAAGTACAGTGTCTCTTTGCCTGTTTTCTCCTCAGTGTCTTCCTTGGTTACATCTGTACAGTATGTCCTTTACTGCTATTGAAATGCTAATGTTTGGTTAGAGTAGGATACTCCTAGTATATATACAAGGTATACCTAAAAACAGTTATCCTGTTAAAATACCAACTCTCAAGGGATTATTAATAAAGTTCATATTCTGTTGGCAAAAGTCTTGCCGACTTCTCTTTATATTTGGTGCAAAGATCGTCACATCTATTTGTGTGTGTTTTAGGTGATGCTGTGAGTCCAGCTTCAGAGAGAGACAATGATTCATTTGTTTCTCTGGGTGAAGACAGCTGTAAAATTAACTTATTTCCTGCAAAACCTAACCGTCAGATTACCAAAGTTCCATTGCGGGTTCCAAGGACAAAACCAGCTAGTCGCCCTGTAAGCCTACCTGTAGACCGAATACTTCCTCCATGTGTTTTGAATGAAAGAAATTCACGAAATGCAGGAGCAGTAAGTCCAGAGAAACTTGGCAGAAGCCCTACTATTGAAGAAGTTTCGGAGGTGAAGGCACTCCCTGCTGTTAATACCTGCAGCAGATTTCCTTGTTATGACACCCAGATGCTGCGAAAAACTTGGGACAAGCAATATAAACAGTATGATATCACAGCAAGGACAGCAATGATCGTGACTAATGTCCCACAGGAGAACCGAGCACTTGAGAGTGGAACTGCAGGTGCCTTATCTTCATCGTGCAGCATTGGTAACAATTCAGCTAATGCCATTCTTCCTAGTAAGCCATATTCTGTTTCTGTCAGGTCAGGAAGGACAGCAACAGAAGGGAATGGTCCTGATGCCAATTCTCTTGCTGCCTTCAGGGCACCAAGAACATTACAGCCACCCCCAGGGACATTTTATAAACCACCCTCTAACAAATCAAAACAAAATGAAGAGGGTTCTTTTGCTAAAGCTTGTGCACCAACTAGTGCTAGCTCTGTGCTTCACCAGGATAATACTGTGAAACTGGCTAGGAGCTCTGCACTTCCATCAGGTGATCCTGAACAAAACACAATCGAACAAAAAACTAGCTCAGAGGATATTCACCCCACAGATCTGAAGCCTACTTACCAGAGACTGAGACCAAAAAGGATCCAAGAACTGGAACACAGGGAAGCTCATTTTGTATAGGGTGCAAATTCCTCTTGGACTTTATGCAATTTGTTGATGTTGCCAGTGGACGCTTCCCTTTGCCCCTTTATCCCTTGCCTTCCCTTGAGAATCCCACTTTTGTGCCATATTGGAGTTATTTTTATATATGCAGCATTTTAAAAAGGGGGGGGAGGGGGCTGGGGAATTGTGAAGGAAAAAGTCAAACTTTTTGTGATTCAGTAGCTTTTCATAAAGATTTAATGCATTCCCAGTCTAGATACAGCTAATGAGTTCATTGAATAAGACACTGAGCTTCATTTCATCGTGTGGAATGGAGTGCTTATGCACAGAGAAACAATTGTTGCATGTAGCACTGAAAGGAGCCATTTTTCATAATAGATGTTACAATAAAAATGGAAGGTTTAGTGTTCACTGTCTAAGCATAAACCAAAGCTCATGCTTTGCTCTGTAAAAGCATTTTTTCAGTTTTTTAATCCGTGCAATTAAAGCTTTGCTCCTGAACAGACTTACATACTGGCAAGCATGGTCCATAATTATGTATCATATGTGTATATTTTAGGCAGACAGGGTTATCTGTTGCCAGTTTTCTATGTTGTCACTTTAATTTTTTTTTTTTTTTTGTACAGCAAGGATGCACTTACTGAGCTTTACTATTCAGAAGCAGCAATCAATGCACGTCTGGTTTCTTGTATAGCTTAGCAAGTGGGGCAAATGTGCACAGCCTTTCATTTGGATGCCCTTCTGGAGAGACTACCAGTTGCAGTGGTGCTGTCTTTCCCAGGTGATGAAAAGGCAGTGATTTGCTTGCTATAGATCAGTTTCACCACTTAGCCTGGTGTAACTGAAATGAAGAGCATTGTTTCCAAGTTTTGGTGAAAGAGCTGAAAATAACCAAAAATCTGCATTAGTAGGTGCATCTAATGATTTTCACTTTGTATTAAATGGCTTTTATGTGTACACTGTGTTATATTTGCTTTAAAATATATTAACTTGTTAACATTTCAGTGACTCTATGGCTTCTATATCTGGATTTCTTCTAACTTATTAAAATACAGATGTTTGGCCTTTGCAATAGTATAGTACTCTGCTGCATCTGTCTTCCGGGGATGGGGGGTGGCACGCTTTTCTTAATGAGATTACAATTAGCTTGACTTTTTCTCACATACTATAGAGTGCAGTTACTTTAGCATGGTACTTTCTACTGATAAAAGAACGAAGAAGACTTTCAGATGACAGGAAAAGCAAAGAATCACTTTCCTGTTTTTACAACATAAAATGTACTTGACTTTCCTACTCCATTCACTTTGCCCTTCTTCCCAAAATATCCCAAAATAAATCCACACTGTATTCAGTGGATGTAATCTGATTTTAGTTTCCAGAACAAAAGTTATTAAACTTACAATGCTGAACTTCTGATTCCTTGTCACATTTCCACAGAAGCATGGCTTGCATTTTTGGCAAAGGCCGTGCTACCACTGGATGGTTCTGGCCGTGCTAGGAGCTATTTCTTTGGGGAGCTGCCTCATACTACAGAAAAACTGAAGATGCCAGATGCTCCTCTCTGCCCAGACTGGTACTGTGAGTTGCATAATAAAATAAGAGGAGGGATAAAGGCTTCTTGACTTAGATGGGAGTTTGTTCCCCTTTGCGAGTGGAGGGGACCCCACACAACTGGTTAATGAGCAGAAATAGTGTTAATGAAACATTACAGGCATTGTAGCAGAACCTTATAGCACAGCTGTGAAAGGATGGCGCTGATCAGTATAGATTAGGGCCACAAGATGGCAAATTGATTTCTGAACTACCATTAAATCTATTGTCTCACTATATTTTTGAAGTGTTTTAGCATATGTCTATCACTGAATATGCTAATAGCTTAAATTGTAGTAAAGACTTCGTCCAGTTGGATGGAGGGTCTCCAGTACTTCCCGGAGCAGGCTGCTAAGATGGAGAATTATGATAGCGCATACTAATCTGTGAGAAGCAGACAAATGTTTCTTAACCAAGTCATGATACTGGTTACTACTGGTTGTTAGTTACCATATTGCTCTTTATGTACCATCTGCTTCCATGTTTAGCTAGTGTGAAAGGCTTCTGCTTTTTTAAAAGTGCTTCGGGTCTTTGTTTGATGTTTCCCACAAGCAGGCAGCAACTGGTGGGCTCAGCTGGGAGCAGGAGAGCGCAGCGCCTTTCTGCATGCCTCTGTGTGTTTATGAGTAGGTGTCTCATAAAACCAAATTATTTTATGAAAAAATCATCTCTTTCAAAAGATGAATTAAGCTTGTCCCTGCTTTGTAATGTCTTTGACTCTTTTTATGCAATACAAGTGAGGGAGCGAGCACACTTCTTTTGAAATTAAAACCTCTGAAGCTTATTTAAGAGTTGTGACCCTGCTACCCAGCGTGGTGACGCCACGAGAAGGGCTGTGGCGTGGAGTCCGGAGGGTTCTTCCAGAACCTTCCAGCCAGACCGGGGAAAGGGGCAGCCTGCGGGGGGGCTGGGAGGCAGTGGCTTAAGGGCCAGTGTGTGACTTTTTAATGTGTAAATTTTTGGAAATGTTTGCACCTTGACGTCAAGGCTGTGTTTTGTTCGGGTTGGTGCACCGAGGCCTTCCCCTCCGTGTGAGGAAGTGCCTCAGCAGGCCCCGGGGAGCGGCGGGCGCCTCCTGCCAGCGCAGGACGGAGCCGTGAGGAACCGGCCGCGGCAGAGGTGGGACGTGACAGGCCGCGGCAGCGGAGCCTTAAGCCTGGTGGGAAAGACTTTGGCTTTCTTTTTGACTGGAAATGTTACTGATGGTCCCTATTGTTTCTTCTGGTTCTGATGCTGATTTCCCGAGGTCTTGTGTTTGAAATTGCTTCACCCCATCTGAATTGCAGTAATCACACCCACCCGCCAGAGGTGAGGGGCTCTGGGTCATGCAAAGTGCCAGCACCCTGCGGCTTGCCCTCTGGGAAGGAAACCTTTCTGTGCCAGATTTGCTTAGTAAGTGCGTTTTCTGAAGTGGTAAAGCACTGCCTCATCCCTCTTAAAGCTTTGGCAGAGTACCGACTTCCATAAATTGCTGACCTAATTAATCATGACATCTGTTTGTTTAGCAGGGCTCCTAATGCTACCAGAACTACCCTTCTGAGACTTATCTTTTCAAATACAGGGCTTTGTTCAGATCTGAAGATACACCTTCAGAAATGCCAGCCTCCTAGTACAGATTTTATTGTGCTTGTGCTGATCATATTGGATGTTTGTGAGGATTTTTATTCAGGAGTCCTTAAACTCGTAGGTTGAGCTGTTCTGTATCAAGCAGGGGATTAAAACAATCTCCTTACAACTGAGCAGTGTTATTCTGCAAGCACTAACTGCATCTAAGATATGTGTTTCTTTGCAGCCAAGCTGAACATTCCTTCAGAAACCTTCCTCTTTCCCATAGCACAGCAGTGCTCACACATGAGGTAAGCTTTTGTGGTAAGTTTTCCAGTTTTTTATTGCTTCTATTTCAGAAGTCCTTGTTTGCTTGCAAATCCATGAGTTCTTTTAGCTTTTGTAGTCTAGCAGAGGCCTAAGTGAGTCCATCTGAAAGCTGACATGAAACGCTCTGCCAAGACAGTTAGTGTGCGTGTGCTAACATTGGTAACTTAGTTCAGAGCATGTTTGTACTTTTTAAGTGACACCTCTACGTACCACTGTGGTTCACAGTACAGGGTGATCTCTGAGCACACAAACTTGATTATTTTTGGATGAGACTAAACTGGAACATGTGCTTCAGCACTGTACTTGATGTGCTGCAGCTGCTAATGCATGTTCAGTCCATGGGGCCAGACTGGAGCTTATCTAAAGTAACACCCAGACACATACTGTGTGGGTGCTGAGTCCTCAGCACTCACTATTTCACTGTAACTATGGTCTTACTGGGCTACTCCACTTATCAATATACAGATAGACTTAATATGTTGGGGAAATGGGACAAACCATTTCAACTTTCCCCTAGTGAAGTTGGGGGGGACTGATATTTACAAACAATGCTATTTTATATAAACATGTCAACATAGAATTAAGTTGCACAGGAGGATGCTTTGGAGACAAGCCTTCTGAATAAAATGTTTTATCTGCATGCCCATTTATCTTAGTCGAGAGAGTGGAGTTCTGTTTCTAAATTCAGAGATGTGTGGCATCCTTGAAAAGTGTTTTCACTCACAGGTAGAAGAAAAGGCCATCCTAAACCTTCCAAAATGTGAAATGAGGAAGGTGAATGCTAGGAAAATCCTCACTCCTCAGCCCTTGTGCTGCTGGATGACTGAAGAGTGTCTATGTGAAGTAAACTGGATTATGCCAGAAGTAGCAAACATGCCTTCTGAGTTTGCACTTAGTGTGCTTTGTGCTTGTTTTGGGATGATTAGCCCACTGCTGGGTTTGCATGTTTACAGAATCTGTCTAAGATGCCACATTCTCTTGTGTTTGACATGTGGAGGAGTCTGATTCTGATTGTCTTTGATTCTTAGAAATACACCTTTATAATGGAAGTTTCGCTGGGTCTTTTCTTATGCTCTCTCTGGTTTCTTGTCAGCACTCCCTTTGAACCATTATATCAGCAACCTTGTGAATAATCCAGCTTCCGCTAGTTTCTGTGCACTCGTTTCTTTGCAGCTTGTTCTTTGCTGTCTATTCAAGTAGTGCAACATGTTTCCTCACTTTCCATCTCCTTTCTTTAACTTTTTTACTACCAGCCATATCAAAGAAATATCATTTGACCCCAGCTTGCCAGAACTTCCCATTCTTGTAGTTGAGGTCACTCCTTATCTATTTCGTGGAGGGAGGCCTCTGAAACACATTAGGAGGAGTTTAAAAACCTCAGCTTAGATTTTCTGCAGAAGTTTAAGATAGCTGGGTGCAAAACTTACCTTAATTCAGAAAACCCCAGCTGGTGTATGTGTAGTTTCCTCTACACACACAGGTGTATTTGTTTATCTATGTAAGATACATATATACACGCATGCTCCTACAGGTCACCTGGGCAAAATTGTGTTAGCATTGATTGTGTTAGCTTTCTAGTGAGGCTGTGTCTAGGTACATGCTCTTCTAAAGAACATCTCACCAGTTAAGAAATTGGAGGCTGAAAAGCATTATTCCTGAAAATTAGAAGTGTTGGCCCATGAGCATACCCAGTACACAGGAGTGTGCATATTTTCAAAGGTATCTTTTAATGTAATTTTTAAATTCTCTTATTTTTAGAGAAATCTTTGCTTGTGTTGCTGGGAAGTTTACTAGGGATGTTTTTATAATTTGCTGGACAAACAACATTTAACCAGATTTGACTTTGTAGTCAGAAGTCAGGAATAAGCCTGGAAATAAGAAAACTAATAAAATGCTGGCATTTAAAATAGCTGTTTAAAGTATGGCATATGTAGGTGAGGGGATAACAGAACACGCATACATATGACCCTGTGTATTGCATGTAGATGTTCATGAAGTACATCACAGGGAACTTTTACGTTATCAGATATCTGTTGCAGGCACAATGCAAGACCTATCGCCTAATCTCTTATTTCCACTCATTGCTTTCATTATGTTCTGTTACATAATTGGAATGCCTCCTTTTTTGCTGCTGCTGGCAACAAACTACAGATCATTAGGAAATCCCTAAGTGATAGTGGCAACTGTGGGTAGAGCTACCAGAGAAATCGTGCAGTGCGCTCCATAAACTGAACAGTATTTTCCCCTCCCATGTGACACGATAGGCCCCACATAAGCTTTCTCTGTTTACTTTCAAAGATCCCATGCTTTACAAAGCAAAAATGGGTCACAGGCATAGCTGATGTAGTTGAACATAGAAAACAAATATACCCTACCATCATCCAATTGTGCTGTAAAAAATCTAATTAGGAGAGATTAGTTTAATCTGCTAGAGCTGTCTCTGTGTACATGGGGACAGCAGAAAAAGGATCTATTTTCTTAAAATAACTTGACTTAGAATCTCAGGCTTAAAATGTTTGTTTGCTGAATAAAACTATTAAATTGTCTGATTGCCTCACATGTAGTCATGGTGCTTAAACACAGTCTACAGCCAAGCAGCAGCAGCACTAGTTTCTCTGCTTTGCACTGCCATTAATCAGAGCGGACTTTCCTCTCTGGCTTTATAAAGCCCTTTAGTTCTCTGTCAAGATTGCAGGAGGGTGAGTCTCAGTTGTTATATGAACATATGTCCAAGAGAAATTAGATCAAAGCCACTTGTAAAAGGGAGGTTGCCATGTCATCCTTTGTGAAGGAAGTCAGGTTAAAGTCAGTGGTTTAGGTGGCCAGTCTGTGCAGAGGCTTGAAGGTCCTGAGAATGCATTGGGAAGGAAGCAGTGTGCTGAGTGCAGTGCTCTGCTGTCAGAGCTGCAGTGTGGTCTGGTGTAAACCTATCAATTGTTAAGTTCAGTGAAACAAAGTTTTGTGGAGAATTCTGAAAGCTCTCCCCAAAGCCCTGTGAAGGAGAAAGAAACAGGCAAACGCTGTCACATCCCTTTTTATTTTTTTAAATAATGAAGGCTGGATTGGTGATCAACTTCTACTTGGAAGAACAGTCACAGCGAGGCAGTGAGGGAAGCTGTGATAATGCTTATACAGAGCCATTGCCTGGCATAAGCACTGGTGGGAGGTTTTGCTACATTGCTGTCTCTTTCAACCCTTATAGATTCTTATCTACAAAGAATTCAATGTTCACTCGGTGCTTGTTTGCTTCCGGATCTGACCATACTACTTGGGGGTAATTTATGTTGGAGATGTGAAATGAGCCATTTAACACTACTATGTAACTTGATTTAGTAAATATTAGTTGAAGTAGGACAGAGCTTGTTGAAAACGTCTCTGAATGCATCTCTGGAGGCCTTAATCTGAATACACATAAGGTCATGTTGTATTTA
Organism: Aquila chrysaetos chrysaetos; assembly: GCF_900496995.4. Taxonomy (NCBI): domain Eukaryota; kingdom Metazoa; phylum Chordata; class Aves; order Accipitriformes; family Accipitridae; genus Aquila; species Aquila chrysaetos. The sequence goes on from NC_044015.1 coordinate 23,490,804, forward strand.
GCTTAATGTATTTCTGTGTGAGTTTGCAGCTTGCTGACATTTTAGAAGTTCTATAAAATATAAAATCGAAGATCAGGTGAGAAGAACGAAAATTTTTTTCTCCTGTAGTGGTGTTGTGAAAGGTACTTTTGTGTCTTGCTGTCTCTATTCTTAGAGAGTGATGGTCCTTGAAGAAATGTACTGAACTACCTGTATTTCTGCACACGCAAGTGTTACAAGAACAAACTTCCCAGGCCTTTCACAAGGGAAGTGTAGCAACAGCAAGGACATTAATTTTGTCAGAATAATTTGTGAAAATGAATGGGGTGAAAAAAAATTGTCTTCTCCAGTTACTGCAGTTCTGATTTGTCTAGAAAGCCCAGAAGAAATTTCCAGTCTCTCAAACATTGTCTCCAATAGAAAAAAACACTTGTGCCACCTTCATGAAACAAGTGGAGCTTAGAGAAAGTATTGAAATTCCTATGAACTAAGTTTTGAAGTAGTAGGAAATATGTCTGTCTTCTCTAAGGCCATATCAGCAGACATACACTTGAAAGAATCTGCTAATAAAATTATGGAGGGTGATAGTTGTTTGTCACGATAATATTAAAGAATTTGAGAATTAATGAACACGTTACACTGTTCTTAACCTGATGGTAATGAGGAAGGCTGTGATATGACAGTACCCCTGGAGCTCAGGCTCCTCGGCAAAAGCAGGAACATACTGTAGGTAATGATTAAATTCAGAAGAAAATGGCTTAAAGAAATACTTAGTTGAGATAAATTCTTGGTAGCTTTTGATAATAAGGTGTAAGAGGATAATAAGGTGTAAGGTGTAAGAGGTGTAAAAGGACCCTTTGCTAACTGCTTTTGACAGTCTGGAGGCCAGGAATCTTCTACTGAAACACCAGGATGAAGTCAGGGAAGAGCTATTGTTTGTTGTTGGCAGCCAGTCAAAATATGAAACCTTACTATACATAATGCTGATTTGCTTACCTCATTTCTAGGCCTCACTGTTACCTCACATAAAGTAAAATATAGAAATATCAGTTTCACTGCATGACTGTCTTCAGCCTCCTGTGCTATCAGCTGAGAAATAAATGGTTAACTTTATTCCTAACCCAGACACCTTTTTGTGGTTCTAGCTGTAACAGTAGAATATGTGCTGTCTAGCAAGGTCTAGGTGATAAAAGCTGTCACATTTCCCTGCTGAAGAAAGAGTGAAGAAAAGGTCTTTTTTTTTCTTTTGGTTTTTTTTTTTTTTTTTTTTTTTTTTTTTAATTACTTCATTGTTTAAAGTTTTTTTTTAACCCTTTTTTTTCCTTCTGATGTTGTCCTGGAGCTTGTAAGATAGAATTGAACTTTGAGAAATTAGATTTTTTTAAAAATTTAAAAATTGAATTAATTTATTTCTACTGATTTAAAATCAGTATTTACATTTATTATACTGTGTATTAAAACTAGCGGTAATGACTGATGCAACCAATTACTTGTTTTACTTTCTTGTCTTCTGTCAACAATATATGAGTTTTCTTCCTGAATGTATGCAGCAAATTGTTCTTCCATGTAATAGTATGAACTTCTAGGAAAAAAAAAAAAGAAAAAAATTTTAAAAATAAGTACTATTTTTTATTTTCTTGAGTTGGAGCTTTGTAAGAGTCTTCCTAAGCTTCAGTAGTGTGCTGGTGATAGAACCAAGTTATTTTTGTTGGCCTTTACAATGAGCCTGCTGGAAAGGAACTCAGTTCCTGCAAAAGGAAAATTAACAAAACACAGATTTTCATATGCCATAGATATAAGCCACATCCCTTGAGCATGTTGCTTTCAGGCAGCAAGCATATGCCATTTTAAATAGTAACAGTCATAATTCGCATTAGCTTCTTAATGAAAAACTGAATGAACAGTTCAGAAGTGTGGGGGGCTTTTTCTGGTTTTAGGAGGGGCTTGATATCTATGTTAATAAACTTTGCTTATTTGGAAACTGAATTTCTTCTAGTGCCTGTGCTGTTTCTAATTGCAGCTGTCTCAAGCCACCACTGATTTTGTGAGCAGGGTGCTGCCTTTAAAGAATGAAGATAGATCTCCACCATGACCAATCACTCCAGAAGTTCATTCACCTCCTGAGCTCAAGTGGACTTCTCAACACATTATTGCTAGGTACTATTTTTATCATGGTCATACGTCATTACTTTATTATAGTGTTTTGCTCAAATTAGTAGAGCTTGAATCTTAACGGCACAATTCTATGTTAGTCTGTCTGAGTAATGCCCAGATAGGAAAGGATATTTCAGGATTGAAAATTAAGTATTCCTTATTTATTCTGTGCTGCTACAGAATCTGAGGCTTATCTGTCCAGTGTCTTCTGATTGCATTATTTAAGGGGTTTTTTTTTTCCCTACACTTTCATCTCATGTTCACCTGTCTAATTCAGATTTCTAAGCCATATAAGGTTAATATACTTTAACGCATCTGTGAAGCTGCTCCATTTAGGAAAGCAAGGTTCTTTACCTTTAGCTCCTAGTGAAGGTTTTATAAACAAAGCAGTCTGGGGAAATATAAATGTATTCTTTTTCACCCTAAAATTAGAGGTAATTCTAAAGTGTGTCTTTAGAAAAGACAAAAATAGAATCTTTCTTTAAGTTTTATATGTTGATTGTACTTCATGTATTAATGCCATAACTTGAATAGTTTGGTTTTAGGCCAAAAGGAAAAGTACTTTTAAATTCTGATGCATTTACCAGAATCTTAACTTTGGTAATCAATCTAGTAGTCACTTTCTTGAAGAGCAATTCCTTTGGCACTTTGTGCATATTAATTAGGTTGTCTGTCACTGAATTACTCCTCTTATAAGAAATATCTCTCCCCACCACTATCAACAAGTGTAAATAGCAAGGTTTAATATAAAAAACCTTAAAAGTTAAATAGCAAGCACAGTCTGGATAACCTTACTTACTGCCCTTTTTTTGCCCAAGGTTATTGGTTTGGGCTTTTTACTACTTATATTTTTAGTCTCAAAAATAGCATTTTTTTCTGGAAAATCTAGCTAACAGCATTTGATCTGGCAATCCTAATCCCGTTTATGGCCTTGCACTGCAAATTTTCTTACTAATAATAGTGAAAGTTACAGGGTTGTGCAGGTATGTATGTTATACATAGCAAGAGATTTAGGAACATGAGCTAAGACTCTCTGTACTGCTAGGGAATCTTTCACTGAGATAGAAACTCTTAATGATGGATGGCTCATTAAAGAGCCAGGAGGAAGAGGAGAGGCCAGGCCATTGGCAGACTGCAGATTTTATGGCCTTGACACAAAGGCTTGAATTTCCTTTCATAGCTGTTGCAGAAAGATTGCAGTGTCCATCTGGGGTTTAGAGGAAGGCAAGAGGAGCTGGAACAAAACTGGCTTTTCCTCATTTGTTCAGCTGCAGGATTCATTCTTCAGCACAGCAGCAGGTTGGAGAACTCTGGGTTATGCAAGAGTGTCAGAAAGCCACCTGACTGCCCATAGTTGGCAACTCTGTGAAGCAAACCTCACTGGAAATTCCAGAGGAGTGGCAGGCGTGCCACACTAATGGCAGCTCCAAGTTGGTGACTGCTGGGAGCTGCCTGCAACCAAAAATAGGACAGCTTTCCATCTGAGAACGTTCTATGAGACATTAGCCTGCTTACATGCAGAACCTGCTGCCACTAGTGAAACTGCAAAAGTATTGACTTTTCTTGGTGGTGCTCAGCTGATTTTATTCCTGGGTTCTAAACCCTTCCAGCAGCTAATTGCTCAGAAGTGCCCTGGGTTGGGTAAATGTCTGAATAAGAACTAGATGTGCTTCTTTTCAGTTAGTGAAGGAGAAAAAAATTTGAATGTTAGTGTCTAAATTTAGCCTTTTCTGTCTCCTGAGTACACTCAGCAATCAAGTAATCAATCTAGGTTGGTTTCCTAGTGTCGGCTCTGAAAAAGAAATGTCTGTGTTCTGACACTTAGGCTTGCAAAGTTGGCCTCCATTACTACATGGTTGGCTGCCTTTTTGCAGAAATACAGCATGGCAAACTCTGGAAGGACTAGCGTTTAGCCAATTTGATACAGAATTTCTTATTCTTCTGTATTCAGTTCTTTGGTCTCAATGTCAAGACTTCAGTAATGTTTCCTCCCATAATGGGTTGAAATAGGCTTCAGATCCCATCAGTGTGAAGCTAGATCTCCCAAAGGAAAACTGGTCCTCTTCTGCATGTCATGATGCATGTTTAGGATCCCAGTATTGTCTATAATATTAAGACCATTTTTCAACGTATCGTGTTAGGCAAAGTCACCAAGCTGTGGGTTAATTTTTTACCCTTTAGCTGGTATTTAGATTTATATGTCAAATTCTGTTTTTCCTTTTGAAGGTAAAAATTCATGGTGATTAAAATTAGTCATGAACCTAGAAAACAGAGCATACAATGGTCTAAATTCTGTTGTGTACCTACTAAAGTGTAGTGGGAGTTGCTGAATTTAAAACGATAAAAATATGAGATCCTGTATTTTTTAATAAAATGGCAACAAAATGGATTTGCTTTTACAAAATCCATTCCAGGCTGTGTTAATCAATATACCTTTATAGTGTCTGAATGGAAAACCTAATTCTGTCTTTATCATAATAACTAAACAGTTTTATGTAAAATCCTGTCCAGCTGTAAATCCATCTTTTCTTGGAAAAAGTAGTTTGAAAGCACAGATTTAATGTGATAAATGATGCAACAATTAACTGCTTTCATTACTTGCAAGTCCAAGTTAATAGCTGTATTCATTGTTAATTACTTTTTTCATTCGAAAGAGATGCTTTTCCTTTCTATTGCTTTTTGGTGCTGACAAATGTGTCACAGGAAACAGCCTTCAAACAAAGGAAAACTGTGATTTTTCATGTGTGATAGTGTATCAAGTGCAAAATAAAATGGTGCAGACAATGAAAGGAACCGATCTCTATGATAACGTAATCTTAAAATAAGAACAGAAAACTGTTATTTTGCTCTGAGGTCTGTTTCAGCTGTCAGCTGAGGAATGGTAATGCATCCTTTGCCACAGGTTAACCAGAAGTGTTGATACAGAAGAATGAGCTTCTTTAGGCAAGTCAGACTTCTACTCTGGAAGAACTGGATCCTCCGGAAAAGACAAAAGGTAAAGTATTAGTCTTTGGATTTCAGCTTTGGACCATGCACTCTACTGGATGAAGTGACTGGTACATTTATCAGCATGTAAAAATCACAAATTCCTCAAAGAATCAAATGTGATCTTTGTATGGGCCTGCTGTCCAGGATCTTGTCTGGTGCAGTTTGCAAAGCTGCTTTTTACAGACCGAACATAGAATACTTATACTGGGATTTTCTTTGACAAATAGTATTGTGTACCAGGAGAAGAGTTGTGGTGGCGTCCTTTAACCCCAGCCAGCAATTAAGCACCATGCAGCCACTCACTTACTCCCCCCCCATCCAGTGGGATGGGGGAGAGAATCGAGAGGGGGGAAAAAAAAAAAAAAAAAAGTAAAACTCATGACTTGAGATAAAGACAGGTTAATAGGACAGAAAGGAAGAAAATAATAATGATAATAATAAAATTACAATAACAATAATAAAAGGATTAGAATATACAAAACAAGTGATGCACAATGCAATTGCTCACCACTCGCTGACCAATGCCCAGTTAGTTCCCAAGCAGCGATCTGTGCCCCCGTCCCACCCCGGCCAACTCCCCGCAGTTTACATACTGGGCATGACATCACATGGTATGGAATATCCCTTTGGCCAGTTTGGGTCAGCTGTCCTGGCTGTGTCCCCTCCCAACTTCATGAGAAGCTGAAAAATCCTTGACTTAGTATAAACACTGCTTAGCAACAACTAAAACCATTAGTGTGTTACCATTCTTATTCTCATATTAAATCCAAAACATAACACTATACCAGCTACTAGGAAGAAAATTAACCCAAAACCAGGACATGTGGGTAGTAATATTTTTGTATTTTCACAAAAAAAGATCTGCTATTAGAAAACATCATGAGCACCATTCAGCTCAGGGAGGTTTGATTCCTAACTGTAGATTTGCTCCTCACATCCAGCTGCTCTTAGATGTGAATCCAGTTAGGGCCCTAAAGTTCACACAAATTTTATCTTTATTAATATGGCTGAATGACATAAGGTGAAAATCAGACAAGTATTTTAAATCCTTTCAAATCGTCTTAGATCTTATGATACTTTGTCTTAGAGCAAATTTATCTATTACTTTCCACCTTATTTCATCGTAGCTCTTTTTTTCTTCTTCTCTTTTTTTTTTTTTTTTTTTTAGAGACAAATTTTCTTAGGATCAAACAAAACCTCAAACTAGGGTATTGGTCATCTGATGTACTGCAACTACTACTGTCCAGCAAAAGAAGTTCCTCTGAGGTCCTATAGAGATAGACTACCTGTTTCAAAATAAAAATAATGAAAAAGTACATTACGGCATCTGTGAGGCTGTAACATTCATGCAAACAATTTTGCTATAATAACAGATTAATAGGGTCAAACTGAACCATGGGATGAGTTGAAATGCTTACCTATGCTGACGTGATTTTAGTCATTAGGAATGACTCGTGTGCTGAAATTTCCAGGATCAAAGGATTATCTGATTTTCTTCACAGACAAATAGAATGTCCCTTCTTTCACAGCTTCCCAGCAGACTGTCTCCCACAGTCTACATTACCATCAAGAGCTGATGCATATAACATTGCTAGCTCATGATTTAATACAGTATGAAAGTCACCAATCTATACTTGAGGTAAATTACACCAAATATAAGGACTCCTTTTTGAAGCTGGACTTCAGTTACCGATTGTCAAAGAGCTGTAGTACTTTGGTTCTCAAGTTCAGGGAAAAAAACAAAAAAACCCCCAAAAAACCCAACCAGAAAATCCACATCTTTCTGATCTTCAAATGTGCGTACTGAGAGAATTGGAAGCCGCTGTTTTTTAATTTTTAGCAAATGGGTCTTCATGTAATTCTTCAGTATTTTCAGTGTATGAAATACTGTTTTATTTGGGCAAATCTGCTCACATGTGTGACCCAAAGTGACTGCTTGGGTTTCAGGAATTCTCTTTTTTCTTGTTTACTTTTTCCTATAGAATTTTCAAAAATGCTATCTTGGTGTTGCCAGAGATCCCTTTCTGTGATGATCATTCCTAGCTTCTAAGCACAGTGATTTAATCCACAACAAAAAAATATTTTCTCCACTCTGAAGAGTAAAACATTTTACAACAGAGTCAGTAGAAGTAACTTCCTTTTCTAAGTATATAAACCTACACATTTATTTGTCCACACAGAGAAACTAGGTAACCAAAACAAAAATCCATAATGTCAAAAGTAGCTATAAAATGTATTTTGGGAAAATAAGTCTGGTTTTTGTTAACCATCATGCAGTACCATAAATGGAAGCATATCCAATCTTCTATTCAAATTCATCATTTATTCTAATCTAATTCACAAGAGGAAAGACTTAGTTACAGATTTAACAGTTGATTCACAGCCAATTTAAGCTTGTCATATTTATATGGTCTTATCACTGTGCTTGGTCCATTACAGGTCCGTCTGGATATTACATTTCTCTGTACATGTTGCTGGGATTTCTGGCTGTTTATCTTAGGTTTCTGCAGGCTTATGGGCTGCTCTCTGATCCTTCTAGTGAGTTCTGAGACACCTGTGTGTCCTCAGGAAAAGGATCACAGGAAAGAATCAGGAGCCTAACAGCGCTTGGTCCGTCCTTATCGCATGACACATTGTGTACCAGCTTGAAAGAAAGCTTCCCTTGTGCTTTAGCCTTCAATCCCTTCCAAACTCATTAGCTCAGACAGAAAGGAATTACTGAATTCAAGTCTGAGGATTTTGTATTTCCTGGGAATGAAGTAAGAATCGACATCTGAACAATAAACCAGATGAACTCTGCAACGAAGATGACAACCAAGGAGTCTCCCCGGTTCTTACCCATCTGAATTTATAGGTGTGTAGTGCTTGTCTCAAATGTCTTATCAAGTGGATGGCAATGGGTGTTAATCAGACCTTGTGGACCCCTGCAGAGAATGGTCTGTAACACTGTATTCTGAGCTGTGCACAACAGCTGTCAAGGAGAACTGTACAATGGCAGGTTTCCTTCTCTAATAATTGTGTCATCTGCGCTTTGCTACTGGTAAGATTTTGTCTGTCTATAAAAATATCAGAAAGAAAGCCTTAAGAGAAAAAGTGCAAGATAAGAAATGTTTGCCTGGTGTAAAGCTTTCTACCTTTTTGCTGTAAGCATAAGCTATGCTTAACTAAAGCTATTAGACAAAGTTACAGTGGAAAAAACAGGGCAGGTCCAAAAACCTGTTCTTAATTATGCTGTGGAGTATCTTTTGCCCTGCATCACTCAGTTTGAAAAAAAAAACATTCACACGTGACCCATCTTGTCTCTGGCTCTGCTGCTGTATGCATTATTGTTACATATTTGGTGCCTGGTCGGGGAGGCAGGAGCAAAGCAAAGGAGGCAGGGAGGGCTTTCCTGTGCATGTGCTACAACCCCGGTTCTGGAGACAGTTTGTCCTGGCTCTTGTAGGAGAAAAAAAGTGCCACGTGGCTGGACACAAAAATCCTATAGCTGGACCTCGGAGCCCAAAGCCTCTGTCACAGGATCAAAAAGTTGTAGTTTCAAACCTCTGCCAAAACACACAGAGACAGTAAAACAAACTGAAACACAGGAGTGGAGGAAACAGACTGAAAACCAGGCAGGATGTTGCTCTGACGTAAAGCAGTGCCCTTGATTTTCTGTCATGACTGGGAGCTGGTGACTGTTCTAAGTGTATTGAAAGATCTGGGCAATGAAGTGGCCTTTGATGGGGTCGTCTTTGTTATTGAATAAGGTGTTTGATCTTAATGTATACATTTCTACCTGTATTAGAAAATTAATAATGTTGAAACGAATGATGACAAAAAGAAACAAAAGTAAAGATCAAAGAATGCAAGCTTATGCTAAAGTCTTTTACCTCTGGGTAAGCACAGTGCACTGACAGCCTACTAATGAGCCTAGCATTGTGAAAGCATGGTTTAAAAAAAACCCCACATTTTTTCTCTTTTGCATCTAATCCTTTTTTCCTGTTTTGTTATAGAGTCATCCACTTTGTATAAAAACTATTTAGACTTATATGTGGTCTATCTGGCAGTTTAGTACTACCTGCCATCTCTTTTTATCTCACTCAGGATGCTTAAAAGTTTCATTAGAAGAGATGGAGAAGATGGAGAAGCTGCTGCATTAATGGTGATGCTTCATGGTGCTCTGATGAAATCCTTGCTATTTCCAGGTGTCCTTTCCAAATGGTGAAACAGGCAAGGGATAACCATGGGCACATGCTGCACTGGGTATTGCTGCTGTGAGAAGGAGCCTCAGCCCTCTAGTCACTTAGTAACACTATACATGGTTCATCTGCAAAATTTATTTTTAATTTATTTTTTCTTTTTTTTTTTCCAGCTTCGTTTTCTGGTGGAGCTTGTATGGCCCGTGTCATTATTTCTTGCCCTTGTCTGGCTGAGGAAAACTAATCCACTGTATCGCCAACATGAATGTAAGAACATAAGATGTTTTAATGCTCTGACTTGTGCTAGATAATGGCTAGAAGTTCTCAGACAGAGATAATGGAGCTGGTTGCCGAGTATTATTCTCCAGTGGCAAAAGAACAGACTTTGCTTCAAGTAGTTTAGTTATTTATAGCCATATGTTATAAGATTTACCAGTGAGGAGGGAAAAAAAAAAAAAAAAAAAGCTCTAGTTTTGCTGTGAGATGCTTTCGGACTTCTTACACAAGGTATCACTATTCTATGAAGTTGTAGGTTTCTGTAATTCTGTTACTGAAAAAGTTACTGCCTCACTACTTATTTAAAAAAAAAAAAGTTATGTCAATTTATTTCAGTTGAAAATAGCCATATTGCTTCTATTAGTGACTTTTTTTTTGCTTAGTAAAAGAGAAACCTGTATGATTTCCATCACATTCCTTCTGTAGTGAGCCAACCCATCATGCTATTTAGATTCACACAAGCTGCATTAGAAAAGACACCTAATCATTTATATTTCTGTTTCCATACTCAAGGTCACTTCCCAAACAAGGCAATGCCATCTGCAGGAACACTGCCATGGTTACATGGCATCTTCTGTAACATGAACAACCCCTGTTTCCGCAGCCCAACCCGTGGAGAGGGTCCAGGTGTTGTGTCCAACTACAACAATTCCATGTAAGCAGTGCACTGAGGCATATTTTAAAGAATTGTTCTGTGGTGTGAATGAAAAGTGAAAGGTGAGCATTTAAGAAAGCACCGGCGTGCAAATACTGGAAGACAAAAATTTTCAGTTCTAGCACATCAGTTTCATTCCAACGATGGCCAGCGAAGTTGAAACAGAGCTCATGATGGTGGGTTTGGTCCTTTTCAAGAAAGAGTTCAGTTGTAGTAGTCCCTAGGGAAGATGTGTTCACTTAGTAAAATCCATCCTTTCTATTGCCTACTGCTTAGTGAACGTCTCAGGACAAATTTTTTTGATATAAAAGTATGAAACCCCTAAGCTTTCTTTTCTCATCACTTGAGTTGTCCCTTCTGTATGACAGCTCTGATGAAGTAGCAGCAAAGGAAAATCTGCGCTGCCACTTCTTATGTAGCACCTGTTTTGGCTACATACTAGTAAGACTTTAACCAGCATAGTAACCTTCAGATACTAAGCTTATTAACAACATAGGATAGAACATTTCTGGACTGTTAGTGAAAAAGAGCTGTGGGAGTGCTTTATTGCATTGTTTGTTATAGCTGAGTCATGAAAGACAACATAGTGGACAAAGACCCTTAGGGTAAAAACCTGTTAGAATAGCTATAAAAAATGCTCCAAATCTCCCTTTGCAAATAGTCCACTTTGGAGCATCCAATGATTAAAATTCATGAGCTAACAATGTCAAGGCCATTAAAGCTCCAGTCATGTGAAAGTCTGTAACTTGGAGTTAACTTAGCATTTGACCTTTTGTTCCTAGTGAACAGAATTTAAAATAGTCAGCTGCACTTTTTTTGTGGGCTACAGTCAATCACACATTGAAGCTACAGGGTTCTGTTTTCTATATGTTCTGGCTTTTCTAGGTTGCTTATTACAGAGCAAACTGTCCCTTTGTGAGTCAGAGTAAATTCAGCTCATTACAGAGGAAGCAAATACATTGTGTTTTATGAAAGAATTTAGTCCTTCCTGTTTGCTGTTTCCTGTAAGCTAAAAGAAGTCAAAGAGGACTGAGATATACCATTCCTTGTATGGAAAAACATAACACCGTTAAAGAAGTGTAATGGCCTCTCCTGCTGCGAATGAGAATTTTTTTGTACTCGTTTATAAACACAGGGCCTGATTGCATCCTCACTTGAACTGCATGTTCTAACCCAGAACCAGTAGGTGAACAGCTGCCTGTGACAGTTTGTCACTCCCGTTTTCCTGCCTTTCCTAGAAGAAATGCTTTGAAGGGACCTGAACACCACCCTTACATTGGAGGGGACTGAACTGGGGAAGGGAAGAGGATTCTGTGTCTGAATGATTCCATGTCACTTACCTGGCTGAGCAGGGCTGCATGTGCCCAGAGTGCCCCATCCAAATGCTGGAGCTGAGCCTGGGCCAGAAGCAGAGCAGATTTGCACCATAGCTGTGAGGTGAATGCTCTCTGGGGAAGGTCCTGTCTCCCCAGAAAGATCAGCGTGGCTAATGAAGAAAGTGTATGAGAGGCCAACCTTCTGCAACACCAGTAGCCCTCTTAAACCTTCTGTGAACTTCCAAATCTAACTGAATCCCACACCACCTGGAACTAGTCTGTATGTCACCACAAAACTGACATTTGAGTTTCAAGACTAAGGACAAAATAGTTTATTTTTTCCTCATCCCTAACACAGAGAAAGTTGACTTCACTCTTCTGTGTGTGTGAAAGGTTCTCAAGAGTCATCAGTCTTAAATTATTGTTGGTTCACTATTTCTTCTTTCAGCCTTGCAAGGGTATATAGAGATGCTCAGGAGCTCTTACTGGAAGCCCCTGAAATCCGTGACCTTGGCAGAATCTGGGAAGAACTGATCATTATGACTCAGTTTATGGAAACAATGAGGACTAATCCTGAAAGAATTGCAGGTAATTGTTTTGTCTATATCCTTTAGACTACTGAATTTTTCCTTCTGACTGCTGACTGGTAGTTATTCTGCAGATTGACAACATTATAATTTATTTCATATGTGGCTGTTACTCTGCTTACTGTTAGAGAGGGTAAGTTAAAACTCATCCAGTGTTGTAACAAACACCTTTCATTTGAGAGAGAGAGGCAGTCAGCTCCATTCTTCCTTAAATAACAGTAGGCAAAACACAAACCCATGGATATCTCACCACCCAAAGTAAAACACATGGATAAAGAGATTTCATTAGTTATTATTACAGTAGAGGCAGGAGCAGTAAGAAAGCATCACTGGAAGATGCAGAGGAATGGAAAGCTAGGAATATGCCTGAATATATACTAGCAGCATAAACCAGAGAAGAGCTTGGAGATACTTTGCTTCAAGTGTTAGCTGAAATAGGTTTGGAACAGTGAAGAAGGAAACACTTTCTTGTTCTGATGATGTGTTTAGAGGGAGAAGGCATTGCACACGTCTTATAAACAGGATTGCAAATTATATGACTTCATTAATTTTTTACTTAACCTGCTGAACTCAAAACTCAATCCTGGGGAAAAGTAGGAAATGGACTAATAATAAATTTTTCATTGAGTATTTGGGCTTTAAGTACAAAATTTGAAAAGATACTTGTATTGTCTTTGTGTGGCAAGGTTTTGGTAGTGGGGGGGTTACAGGGGTGGCTTCTGTAAGAAGCTGCTGGAAGCTTCCCCTGTGTTCAAGAGAGTGCCAGTACCCGCCGGCTCTAAGATGGACCCGCCGCCGGCCAAGGCTGAGCCAATCAGCGATAGTGGTAACGCCTCTGTGATAACATTTTTAAGAAGGGGGGGGGGGAAAGTTGGGACAGACAGAAACAGCAGCCGGAGAGAGGAGTGAGAACATGTAAGAGAAACAACCCTGCGGACACCAAGGTCAGTGAAGAAGGAGGGGGAGGAGATGCTCCAGGCGCCGGAGCAGAGATTCCCCTGCAGCCCATAGTAAAGACCGTGGTGAAGACCATGGTGAGGCAGGCTGTCCCCCTGCAGTCCATGGAGGTCCACAGTGGAGCAGATATCCACCTGCAGCCCGTGGAGGACCCCACGCCAGAGCAGGTGGGTTCCCAAAGGAGGCTGTGACCCCGTGGGAACCCCACGCTGGAGCAGGCTCCTGGCAGGACCTGCAGATCTGTGGAGAGAGGAGCCCACGGAGCAGGTTTTCTGGCAGGACTTGTGACCCCGTGGGGGACCCATGCTGGAGCAGTGTGCTCCTGAAGGACTGCGCACCGTGGAAAGGACCCATGCTGGAGCAGTTAGTGAAGAACTGCAGCCTGTGGGAAGGACCCACATTGGAGAAGTTTGTGTGGAGGACTGTCTCCCATGGGAGGGACCCCATGCTGGAGCAGGGGAAGAGTGTGATGAGTCCTCCCCCTGAGGAGGATGAAGCGGCAGAAAATAATGTGTGATGAACTGACCGTAAACCCCATCCCCATCCCCCTGTGCCACTGGGGGGGCTTGGTAGAGAATCCGGGAGTGAAGTTGTGCCCGGGAAGAAGGGAGGGGTGGAGGGAAGGTGTTCTGAGATTTGGTTTTATTTCTTATTACCCTACTCTGGTTGATTTGTAATAAAGTGAGTTAATTTTCCCCAAGCTGAGTCTGTTTTGCCCGTGATGGTAATTGGTGAGTGATCTCTCCTGTCCTTATCTTGACCCACAAGCTCTTTGTTATATTTTCTCTCCCCTGTCCAGCTGAGGAGGGGGAGTGATAGAACGGCTTTGGTGGGCACCTGGCGTCCAGCCAGGGTGAACCCACCACAATACTCCTAAAACTAAAGGCACCAAAATGGATTGGCTTTAAGAACTGATCTGTCTCATTCTCAAATCCTTTGCCACAGGAATAATATTCTAATTAAAATCAAACAGTCACTCTCCATATACTTTTAATAAGATGTGTACAAATCATCTGATATACATGCTCCACTATCTTATCCGAGGTTTCTAACTAGAAGTAAAAAAGGGACTATCTCATTGTAAATAACAGTGAGACAATCAAAATGCCCCAGAATGCAAACAAGAACCTGAGTATAGTCTGAGTTGTGGTTTGTACACAGCTATAGAAACCAAATCCGTCTATTTAGAGGTGAGGAAAAGCATGACCTGGCATGGGTTTGCAACATATTGCTAAGGTACCACACCTCATGGTTTGCGAAGTTGCCTTTGCATCCCGTATCAACTTTACTCAGCAGTTGGAAAATAGAGTACATTCCTCCCCGCTCCTGTGAAATATAATGTTAATGCTCTTTCAGAATTGGGGTGGGGTGGGGGTGGGGTGTTAATGTGTTTTACTTAAAAAAAAAAAAAAAAAAAAAAAAAAAAAAAAAAAAAAAAAAGAAGTTAGGAATCTTCTGTTTCATGAGAGAAAGTAACAAAGTCAGTTCTGTAGCTAAAATAATAAAATGTGAATTGCCACATTTTTCCATTCAGAAAAAGGTACTGCAGAATTGACTATTTAAGTTCTCTGTGTGTGTAGCTTACTGCTATTGCCTGTAAGTAACAATCTTAACAGAATATTGTTATAGCTGCAGAGCTGATCAATGAAAAATTAAGAAATGTCAGAATTGAGCTTGTTCCTCCTCTGGATTCCTTAAACCAGATCTACCTCTTGAGTCCTCCTTCCTTTTCCCATTTGCCTCTTACACTGACGCATTTGATGAGATTTGTTCCTGTGGTGTGCTTTTTCCTCCACAATGCCTGGGTGCCAGGGACAGCATCAGTGAGAATGAGGGACAGGCCTCTGCTATTGTTTTCAGTGTTTACTGCTTGAACAAATACATAGAGGAGCAACTGAAGAAGTTCTGCTCAGCCCCTGGAGCCCTAGGGCAGAATACGATTATTGCAGATGGAATTGTGGAAGTTAGTTGTCAAACTCTGATGAGACTCTACTTAACTCACAGAATAGAGATGCTCGGCAGCAAATTTGTGCATGTTTATGTGGAGATGTCTAAAGCTACGTTCCCTGTGTCAGTATGATACCTGCTACTCCTATCAGTTTCAATTGCCTGTTCTAAAGACTGGAAGAACTAGTGCTTTTCAAGCATTCTTTGCCAAAGTCTGTTGATGCTATGTGAACTACCTTTAATAAAGGCTGTAGTATTCAATGGACATGAGCAACATTCACTTTCCAAGCTTTCACTTGGACCATACTGAGGTGGAATTCACACTGATACTGATTTGTAACAGAGACAAATTAAAAAACATTGGCACTGTTTGACTTCAAATCAGCAGTATTTTGAATATTGTTATAGATGGGATTAGGGAAATTTGGTGGCCTCTCACATGTGTTTAATTTAATAGTGGGTAGTCTCATTGGTTTGCCTGAAGATTTGTCAGTTTTTAGTTTAATAGTTGGTAATCTAGTTTAATATGACTATTAAACTACAAACAATTTATGCTTCTCTAAGGAAAATGAATTTTTTCTTGTGAAAGATTTTTCAAAGGACAATTTTTGCAATACTATAGAATAAAATTAACTAGCTAAGATTAATGGACAGCAAGTGATAAATTAGCGTAAATGTAAAAGATTGGCTAAAGTTATTTACACAAGGCCCAGAAGAAAGGACACTAACAACGGTAGCACACTTGAATCTGAACATTTAAAATAAAGCATTGCCTCAGAAAAAAGACAGACACTTTCAAATGCAGTCAGGGATGCTGTCAATACTTCCACTGCTGAAGTTCTAGTCTGAAACACCTTTGAGAGATCTGATATGCAGAGTCAGAACATTCAGCATTTTCTGATGATCATTCCCCAACAAAGGATTAAAATTATTTTGAATTTCAAAAATAGGTTTGGACCCCATTAGTCACTATTAAGTATATAAGCCAAAGTACATACTTTCTGCAGGTTTAAGCCAGGGTATGATTTGTTCTTTAACTTACGTTGTTTGGTATCTCACTGATCTCTGCACTCCTTTCTTCACCCAGGAAGAGGAATACGAATTCTAGACATTTTGAAAGATGGGGAGACACTTACTTCCTTCTTGCTGGAAGATGCTGGCCTCCCAGATATTGTTGTTTTCCAGCTTATTAATGCTCAAGTGCGCCCCGAACAGGTGGGTAGAGTATAACAGCTACCAAGCTGTTATCTCTGTGGAATGCAATCTCTTGAGTTGTATATGCAAAGTAGCCTCAGTGACGACCTTGTGCCCAGAATACCTGCTACCTTATAGGTTGGTTGTACAACTTCTCCCTTTGTTTTTTGTGAATCTAGAGGAAGAGGCGTTTATTTTGTCTTTAAAAAACATTTTGAATATGCATTAAATATAGATTATTTGGTCCGATGCTGTTGTTGCTCCCAAATAATGAGCATCAAGAAACGATACTGCCAAGCAATGCATCTGTCCCCATGATTAAAGACTTGGCTCAAAAGCATAAGACAGCTGGGCATCCTTTTGAGACAGCACTCCTGATAAACTGCAGCAGAGAACTATTTGAGGTTCTTAAATTCACACTTAAATTCTCTGCCCCAATATCACCAGAGTAATATGGTGTCTTTATGGAATTGTCCCACATGAATAGGTGGGAGTGGAGAAGGAGACCCACTTTCTTAGATTCTGATTGAATAATAGATCTGCTCAGAAAATTCAGAGTGAAAACTGCAGGTCAAATCCCTCCTGAAGCAGCTAAGCAGGGGACTGTGTTTGACCAAGTTCAGGCTGTTTCTGCCTCTGCATGTGCTGGTGGCTGGGAGCTCTGCGAGGAATGCTGTATTAATGAATGAATGTTGCTGAATCAGAACTCTGGAACAATTTCTACACTGCATTAGTGTGTGGGTGGAAGCAAGTGAATAATTGAGGCTGAAAGACTCAATTCCTCTTTTTCACTGCCGCATAAAACACAAATGCTGGAACTGTGTGTGGCCAGAAAGAGGGAGGGCATTAATGAACTTGAATGCAGTTCCTTTTGTGCACCACAGGTTCCAGCTGGTGTGACTAGTAGCCAGATTACTTATCTGCTGTATTCTTGATTAGTACCAGGGGAAGCCCTCCCCTCTCCTCACTTTGTCATGAAGCAATACCACAAGACAATACCGAAGTAAGTGTCAATTGATACATCTTATTTATTTTCACACCTCCATATCAGTTGAGATGGTGAAAATTTGCTTCCTTGCTGCTCATGACAAGAAGAATATATACAGATACCCTGCTGGGCTTCTCTTTCCCTTTTTGTCCCTAACCTCTTCTTTGCCAGACATCGCTGCGCCAGGAGAACTGTGTGCTGATGTATTAGTGTCTGTTAGCTCCCCAGTGGCATTCATTCATCTACTGTTAAAAACTCTGCCTGCAAGTGTATCAGGACTGAAGTTTTTAACACCATCACTGAAAGTATGATTGAAACCTGCTGGAACATTGAAACTTGGTCTTTTTCTGCTGTATTTTCTGTGCTGATGTAGAAAGAGACGTAGTTCTCTTCATGCTGGAAATTAAAGAAATCTGAACATCAGTTAGAGAGGAAGCTGGAGGAGACCTGGTGTTAAATACCACTTTTGCTGTCCTCCATAGGGTTTTCTTGTTAGCAGTAATCACAGGGGTACAAGATCATCTCACAAGAGCTGATTTACAGCTATGAGGAAAGAAAGTGCTGTGAATACTTCCTCCAAGAGCAACTGATGCAGACAACTAATCTCATAATTTTCAAAAGACCCCAAGAGAATTATTTTCAATAGGAATTGAACACTTGATCTCCCATGGGAGGTAAATCGCTTAATTCCTATAGACCTTCTTGATAAGCAAGTTAGTCAGGCTGGACTTACGGTTGGTTGAGGTAGAAGTTGCAGAGCCATGACTAGAACCTAGATCTGTGGTCATCTTAAGCCTCAGCCATGATAATTCATCTCTAGTACTTCATGCTGCTCTACCCTCAGTTTGCTTGCATATCACTGTACACCCTTTCCCCCGGCTCTGACGGCACAGAGCTGATCAACCTGAAAGCAACTTGTTTACAAGAGCCTGACTGTTGCCAACAGCTGGCTGCAGATCTGGGTCTGAGCTGCCTGGGAGTGCAGGAAATGACACACAGAGCTGAAAGCTAAACCTGATCAAAGAGCCAACTAACTGAAAAAAAAATTTGGACTTCATCTTGCCAGCTTTGGCCAAAGAGTGACACATTGATTAAAAAACAAAAAAGTATTGAAGTTTTCCTCGGAGGGCCTGCTTTTTTGAGTCATTCTAAGATAAGGATAAGAGACTGATGTTAAATCACAATAAGAAGTTCAGGAAAGATTGGCAACAGCCCACTCTACCGGAAAAATTGGAAGGGTAGAGGTTTTATGTTTTTCTAATCCCATCTGTTCATGAACATTCTTGAAATGCAGTTACAGTTTGTAAATAACCTCTCTTTTGTGTGTGTGTGTGTGTTTAATCTTTCTCAATTATGTTTATGTCACAGTTTCCTCTTTTCACAACTATAGGATATTTGCAGATACAAAATTTTAATAATGTTCAGAATCTCTTAGATGGCCATGTTAATTTGCTTAGATAGGAAATAAATGTGTACCTATGTCTGACGTGGAGTAGGTGTAGTGTATTTGTTTTGATCCAAATCAAATGTCTTAAAGACTGGAATGCTCAGCACATTATTTTTCTAAATAAAATGACTTTCTGTGCAGATTTTGACAATTTCTTTTTCTATGCAGCCCATTAAATTCCTTAAGCCTAGTGATATTTTGTCAGTGCATAGTTCTTGTTTGTCTGAAAATCTGTGTTGGTCTCAAACACAGTAGGAATTTATAGTCATCACAGTATTGTGAGCTTTTTTCCTTACAATTTGTACTGTGAAAGCAGACAGAGGATGGGAACATTAGCTTATGAGCAATTTCCAGTGCTACTTTTTATTATATTGCCATGTATTCTGTGCATTATAAAGCAAGTAGAACTGAGTCATAGACTACCAAGAAGAGTATTCCATTACAACAATGTAAATCCCAGGTACTGGGATTTCTTTGGAGTTATTCTGCATTTACATTGGTTTAACTATAAACTAATCTGTTCCCAGTGGTTGAATACTGAAGAAAATAATTGTTTTTTTTCTGTTCTGTGTTTATATTTGAAGTGGTAATCAGTAGATGGGTGTGGTTTAATGTAAAATGACTTTGTAAAGCCTGGCTGTATGCCTGTGCACAGTGACAATGAATAATGGCTGTGGGGAAGCATTGGGGTGGAATAGTCATAACTGAAATAAAATACTGAGGGAAATCAAGCTTGAGAATCAGTGGAACTGGCCTTTTTCTCTTAGAGCAACTAACAGCAAAAATATAACTAGCCTAAACATGAAAGGTAGAGTGATGTGGCACAATCGGTTGGTCCTGGGGAAATACTTTCAAGCAAGCCGTAGCTATCCCTCCTTAACCACAAGGATGGGTAGTATGGCATCAGGTATGCTTAGATGAGAGAGAGAAAGAGAAGATGACTTGCAAGATCTTTTGCAATGAAAGGAAGGATCACTAATGAGAAGAGGAAAAACGTGACTGAAGACACAGTAATCTAGCATAACATCAAGTGAATGTGGTTCAAGACTTAATGCTTCAGCTGACCACATTCTTCTGCCACTCATGAAAATATTAGCAGGGGCTGATATCAAGGTGTCCACTTTTGATAAATCTTTAATTGTTCCTGAGCAGTATAAAGATTCCACAACAGTAAATGAAATATTGATTTTGGTTGCAGTTTGCCTACGGTGTCCCTAGCTTGACCCTGAAGGAGATTGCTTGCAGTCAGATGCTCCTGGACCGCTTTATTATCTTCAGCAGCCGAAGAGGTCTCCCTTCTGTGCACAAGGCCATGTGTGCCTTGTCCCAGGAAAGCCTACAGAGAGTAGAAGATGCCTTGTATGCAAATGTTGATTTCTTTAAGCTATTTCAGCTGGTAAGTATTAACACAATCATCCTGCCTTCTATTGTAATTTTTTTGGCTGATATTTCATTGCCCTTCAAGAATTTTCCTTGTAATACATCACCAATGTTGCAAGTGGTCTTTGTTTATTAACCCTTGCAAATGTAAGGTTATGGATGTGTGATCGTTAACCTACCATCAGCAAGACACTAGACAGTTCTGAGTATGCTTTGGTATGAAACAGATTAAATTCAGAGTACAACAGAACTAAAAGATTCAAATGTAATTTTAAAATCAGAGGTGTGTGGAAGTATTATCTGGTCTTTCCAGTCTGTGTCGCAAAACAGTGTGTGGCAAGACCTACAGGGACATTGCTGAGGGTTCTGAAAATGCCCCATACAACCCATCCTGTCTTCACTCCATCCAGCATGACAGAATTTTATGCTGAAGTCAAAGCCATGATGCAGCTTGAGTTGGGCTAGCCATATGAGCCTTTTTAAAAAAACAAAAACCCACAAAACCAAACAAGTTGTGCTGGCTTTCATCACTTTTTCTATAGAAGCTTTTCCTTACCTGTGTTCATTTTCATTGCCCTTCTTTGTGCTGTTCCTGTTTCTGCTGTAACCTTCTTGCAATGAATTAACCACAACTGCAATCTTGGTTCAGTATGGAGATATTATGCCATTTTTATATTTATTTATTTGTTATTATTTATATTTTATTATATATTTAAAAGTAATAAGATGAATTATGTATTTTTTTTTCTCTATATATATAGAAAATGGCATAGTTGTAGGGTGGGGTTTTTTGCTTTTGTTCTCTGTTCTTTTAATAAAATTTTTCTAATACGCCATTTGTATTCTGCGCACTGAGCTGGTGCTTTCAGAGAACTATTCGTAAAGACTCCAAGGTCTCTCTCCTCATGATAGCAAACTTAGAGCCCATCACTGTGTATGTGTCTTTCATGTTTGTTTTCCCCATGATCATGACTTTGCATTTTTCAACTATGAATTTAATTTGCTGTTTTTCACCTTTTAACTTAATGTCATGAGACCATCACATTGTCAGTTTGCTGTATACAGCAGGCAGGATATATGAGCAGCTGCTGAAGTTACATAGAAATTATTGATTGGACTTTTCTGCCACAGCAGTGTAACATCATGATTAATTTAACATGGATTTTATTCAGCTTTGAGTTGCTCAGAACTGGGAACAGAGGATGCCAGAAGCTTTAATTGACACACCAGCCAAATTACTGTTTGATTACTGTGGTATTGACAGTCATTCATTGTGCCCATGTGATTTTGCCAATCCTGATAAGAGTCTGTGGTGGGCTTTTGAAAGATGCTATTTTCCATTTCTAAAAATATGCTCAGATATTTTCATATATCTGATGCTTGCTGGAAGTAGCAGAGAATTAATGCTACAGTACTTCTAAGATAGATTTTCAGCATTTAAGGACTTCATGTGAATATGCAGACTGCACTTCCCAGCTTTAAAATTAAGCTGATAACGTATCGTGATTTTGCTGCCATATCAAATAAAATGGAAAGATGAGATTTGATGAAGCAGTTGTCTGTGTTTAAAAAAAAAAAAAAAAAAAAAAAATCTCACATGGCAAATAGGAACATAAACCTGAAACCAAAATCCGGAGTTGTGAAAGACGGGGTGTTCAGATGCAGGCTTACGGTCTGGTCTGTTACTGCAAGATCTGTCTGCCAAGACTTCCCCTGATTATTGGAAGTCTGTGTGTTGGAAGGGTATCCACAGCCTGATTCCCAGTGGGTTTTAATGTGCACCCAGCTGCAGAGAAGAGGGATTATCTTTTCATGATGCCTAGCACAATGAGACCACAAGTTGGTAGAAGCTTTTCCCACACTCCCATCATTATAGATGTTAAATAATAATTTTAATATATTTCTTTTTTTTTCCAAGGCAGAAGAACCCCTTTTAAATCAAAATCCATCTCAGTTACTCCTGTTAAACTAAAAGGTAGACTGTGCATAAGCACTCCTTGCCACAGTTATTTTTACAAGGTACTTCTCCACCACTTTGAAATTAGTGTTTCTTGTTGAATTTGTGATCAACATATTCAAGTATGTATGTGCATAAACATACACTCAAATCCTTCATGTGTTCATGTATACACTCTAGGGGTTTTTGCCAGAAATTAAAGCAATTCACATTTTTGATAGCAAGGCAGAGACAGAAAAATAAGACCCTTCCTTTACTGTGTGGCTGGCTCAGCTGCAGCAAGGAAAATGAGCCTCTTTCTGGAGCACTGCTGTTCTTGAACCTGCCTGTTTAGGCTTTATTTGAAGTTCTGTAATTTTGGGTGGAGAGAAGCAGTTCTTCACTAAGCATAGACACATGTTGCTGAAAAAGCTGCTTTGATCAGTATCACTACATGAACTTGATATGTAATCAAACTGAGTGTAAATCTACACTTAGTTATATCTGCAGAATGAATTTTCATTGGATTTTTAAAAATTTTATATTAGTTTTAAAACTCCTACATTAGAAATACCTGTATATTCAAGACCCAGGTTATTTTCTGTACTCTTACACTGTCAGTCACTCTGTACTTCATGGTCTTCAGGCTACAGTTGTATACTATAACCAATGACATACCAGAATTTGGTTTTGCAGAGCTCCTTGTTTAGTAGGGCTTATTTTAGGATGGGCAGCTGACTGTGGATTCCAGAACTGGACCTTCTATTGTTGGAAAGAAACTCTTCAATGTTTGGGCTTTTCCTTTTTTTTCATGACACCATATTCACTTCCAGTGAATATGAAAATAGTTGGATAAATATTTTGGAGGAAGCTTTCATCCTCCTCTGTACTTACAGTCAATAAACATTTCCAACTGTATGCTCTGATATTTAGGTCAGATGAGATTGTAGTTTGTATATAATGTCTGTTGATCCTGTCTTATGTGTGCTTCTAGAGAACATTAATTAGCTGAGTACAAATCCAGTCATTTTAGGACGTTGCTGTTAAGACCTGATTCATACCGAATGCCTCCTGCAAGAAATAGTATTTAGGAGCAAATGTGTAATTTTGCCCGTATTTCTCTTTTCCTCTAGCTACAAGGAGGTTCTTAATTCCATATTTATCCCAGGCTTTTCTCTGGTTTGCTTCAGATTGTTTACAATACCTGTTGCTCACAGTTTCAAAAAGGCCAGGTTAAGGCAAGTGCTCCAAGAATCCTGTATAATCTTTGCAGAGACTGGTTCCCCTTAGGGGACAAAGGAAAACTGTACTTTGAAGCATTTTTTGTGTGTGTATACTTCCTGCCTGAACTGCAAGTGACAGATCAGAACATGCTAACATAAGCTTTCCATAAAAACTCCTGCCTTTGTGATTCCCTGCCAGGTACCTACACAGTGCAGCTGTCTTCTGCTTGCTTAACCACCAACTTACTGAAAGGAATGGCAGGGAATCAGCAGGGTGTATAGCTACACAGTTTTGGGGAAGTCTTTACGGGCTTATCTCATAAATATTACAGTCTAGCTACCTAAAAGTCCAGCTTTATATTTTATTGTAATACTAGAAAAATAGATGCCTGAGAAAGCCTCAAGAGTGCTAACTCCAAGCACACATGTGATTCTTTAGACAACTGACAAAGAAGGATGCAGTGATGCAAGCAAAGTGGTATGTGACAGCATGCCATGGTGTCACCTGTTTCTTAAGAAGCCAGTGATAACTAAAGTGTTAACTTTTGCTGGCAAGGCCATTTGGCCAGTCTGCTGGAGCCTGGAGAAGTAATGGTTTCTGTCAGATGTGACAGACAGTGAGGACTGGACTGTCTCCAAAATCAGGAAATCCCTCAAGTGTAAAGTACCACCACTTATTTACCTTCATGGCAAATGGGGGCTTCTGTATCACAACCTTTGCTAAATTTAGAAGTTACCATGAGTCTGTACATATTGCTGGAAGAATAGCCTCTGTGAGAAGCAGCTTCTCAGAAATCCCAGTTCCTGCATTCCTCCTCCATTTTTGCACCTTTTGGCATGGTGGGCTTAGATACACAGAACAAATCCCAAGCTATATTTTCAGTGGCCTGTGACTGTTTCAGCCTCATATTAGTATGAACACTTACACAGGCTTTTGTGTGAGTCTGCACATGGGTACTGGATTTATGGCTCCACAAGACAGGCTTACAAGGCTCACTGTTCCAAATAACTCAAAAGTATTTGAGCTAGAGATGCCATTTGGATTTTCTTCTCTCAGTAGAAACCATACAGAACTCATCTGTATTTCTGATGTATTCACAGCTTCCCACTGTGTTGGACAGAAACTCACCAGGTGCTGACCTAAAGGCCTGGGGGAAGGTGCTGTCTAATGTCTCCCAAGCAGTGCAAAAGGTAGGTGGTCTAATAATAGATGGCATCACTTTTCTGGGTAGCACGTAGTTCTCCTTTTCCTTTGTTCTTTTTATGTTCCAGTTACCTGCTTTATCAGAAAGAAAATAGACTTGTTTGGGAAGAGCTGATTCCTTAGAAATTCATTCTTCTCTCACTACAAAATAAATGTAGACATATGCATTGGCAATTATGAAGCATATTCTTTTCTTCAGAAAAGACATGAAAGAACAAGAACTGAAAACAGTGCCTGTGACCAGGACAGATGAGATAAAAAGATGAGGTTCTGACTGGATCCATACTTTACCAGTCTGGGCACAACTGAGACCTCACCAGATACTTACCTCCTTTGAGGGTTGCGGTTAACAAAGTCTTGTCTTACTGCAGCTAGCCAGGAAGCCAAGCATTCAGGACCTTTTGATGGTTCTGCAACCATTTGTACAAGATGGAAGACCGGAATCCTTAGGCCAATTGGTGAGCTCCCTGTCTGATCTTTTCTGTGGCTACCCAGAAGGAGGTGGATCCAGAGTGCTTTCCTTCAACTGGTATGAAGATAATAACTACAAAGCTTTCCTGGGGATTGACTCAACAAGAAAGAAATCCAGTTATCTTTATGATAATACAACCAGTAAGTTTTTCCACCAAACCATTACAGAGACTGTAGACAGGTGCAACTTATGTTAGAATACCACTGTTGCTTTTATCAAATAACATTTTTAAGCAGTTGATTCAGGAAATTAGAGACAGGTTAAATGATTTTACATCATACTTACTTCATAGCTGGAAGCAGAGAAGCCCAGGAATTCTGAACTGACAGAAATACACATTTGCTTTCAATATGAAGGCATAAATAAACATCATCGTCATCATAATTAAGACAGTCCCTCTGTCTTATCTTCTAATATATGCTACTGATATCAGGAAGAACTAGATGCTTCTGAAGAAGGTTCAGGAAAATACAGTGCCGCATTCTGGAATTACTTTTCTCCAAGATAGGGGTTTTTTGTTTGTTTGTTTTTTTAAAGTCACTCAACTTGATTGATGGCGTGGAGCACAGGAATTTTAAAATCTCTCCTTTTAAATAATCAATTTGATACATGGTGGCTCTTCTGTTTCTGCATAAAAGTACATATATTTTTGTAGCAGTAACGTTCTACAGCATAATTAAATCTTACATAGAAAGTATTTCAATTTACCAGTTTTTGTTGCTTTGATTTCCTCACTTACCTTCTTGCTATTATAATAGGAGAGACTGCAAAGAGGAGCCAATTTTATCTTTTCTACCATTTGATATTTTACCTTTTTATTATGTCCCCTTCTGTTTTCTCTTTAGTTTTTCTCTACATTTAGAATACCAGCATTTTTTTCTGTACTAACAGTCATATTATAGCTGGTAGTAGATTTCTGTGTCCCTTCTGCTATGATAGATAGGGTGGCATGGTTACAATGTACAGGTGAGCACTTTGGCTGTAGAGAGACTCCTACCTTTCACCATTTGTGTTCATACTTGGCTCTACTTATGTCTGAACCTTCAAAAGACCTGTAGAAAGCCCAGTACTCCATTAATTCAGCCAGGGAACAAAATAGTTGCATACTATCCAAATAAACTGATTACTTCATAGTGCAGGAGTAAGATAGAAATATTTACATTAAAATGTTTAGTTCTAAATTATTGTAGGATCCAGTTCTGAACTGTTCCGGAGTTCAACATCCAAGCCTGCTGGATCTCCAGTCCAATAGTTTATACTGTGTAAGAATTAACCACTAACAGGAGAAAAAACAGCTTTGTATCAGTAAAAACTACAATACAAAGGAGCTAAGTTATTAGGAGAAAAGCAGCTAGAGCTCAAAACTGTTTAGTGAGATCTGGGCTGTCTAGTTTCCTTCTATTTGAAGTACCTTAGAAATAACAGGAACTTTCAAATGGTTAAATTTATTTATGTTTGCTCTTCCAATTCCTATGGTGTCTACTTTACAACTCCAGTATCTACTTAATAGTCTTTTCCATCTACTCAGGTGTTGTACTTCTACATTGCAGAATGTACTTAACCCATTCAGATTCAAAATCCTTTAAACTGTCCATATTGCCAGTAAAAAGCCCTGCAGGACATTATGTATGATAGGATTTGAGTAGGGTTACATAAAGACTGTCTTTCTTTCTGTCTTTAGCACCCTTTTGTAATGCATTGATCCAGAACTTGGAATCAAACCCTTTAACCAAAATAGCCTGGAGTGCTGTGAAGCCCCTGCTGATGGGAAAAATTCTCTTTGCTCCTGATTCACCTTCTGTACGGCAAATCCTAAAAAATGTAAGAAGTTCTGAAATACAAAAATGTATATTTCTAAAAAATTGCATCCTAAGAAGCATCTTTGGAAAAACAGTGACCCAGCTACCTCAACCTAATCAGATTT
Source organism: Aquila chrysaetos chrysaetos (assembly GCF_900496995.4). Lineage (NCBI taxonomy): Eukaryota > Metazoa > Chordata > Aves > Accipitriformes > Accipitridae > Aquila > Aquila chrysaetos. The sequence continues at coordinate 23,517,612 of NC_044015.1, forward strand.
TCTTCTCAGAACTCCATTTGTTGTGATAGTCATCAGAGGAGGGACAGTTACTCTTTGTTTAAAAAACAGGAGGCAGATCTTCACTGATTCATCCCATCTTTGTCCACACTAAATGCTTTTTCCAGCTCAAGTAGCCTTTTGTTGGCATGATTCCACTTTTGCACTAGTAAAAATAGTAATGTTTATATATATTTTACAGATGTAGGAACATCAGCAGCTCTGTGCCAGTAAATATTTAAATGGGGCAGCTATGAGGCTTGGATAAACTCATTGAGACATAACACTGAGAGATTACAAACCAATAGCAACATCATTGTTTAGTATTATATATGTTGAAATGATAAATAATTTTCACTTCATGAAAATAGGATGGAGCTTGGACTCCAGCTAACTGCCTGAAGTTGGGTGAAATGAATCTGAGCAGTTAAATCAAAGTTGCATATGACCTAGGTTTTGGCCACCTCCTAACCAGCAGTTCAGTTACTCTCAACATCTATGTAAGGGACAGAAGAGCTGCTGTTCGTAGTTCACACAGGAAAACATCAGATTTACAGCAGCCTAACATTTCAAATCTTAACTAATATCTTAACTATGAGAGTATCTGTCTTCTCTAATTGCCTCCCATTTACTCATCTACCCACATCATCATAGTTCTTTAGTTCTTAATGGAGAGATAGTCAAAGGGAAAAAGAGAGGAAGACATCATTCTACCTAAACCCTGAGCATTTAGAAGAATTGAAGTTAACTGGGGTTAATGTGCACTTGTTTTTTCCATTACATATACAACAGAAATTTATCCCAAGTGACTTGGATTTTACAAATTCTTTTTCTGAGCATTATTAACACTTCTGCTATTTTAACAAGTTTATTAAGTATTGAAGGTAAAAACTACATTTGTAAGTTACAGGTTTCACTGTCACTGAACAGCTGGATCATAAATTCTGTTTATTTATCTCCTTAGCTTTCTAACAGTCTTTTCTGCTGTTTTATTCCTCAGGCAAACTCCACTTTTGAGGAACTTGAACGCCTCAGGCTGTTGACCAAAGCTTGGGAAGAAGTAGGACCTCAGCTGTGGTACTTCTTTCAAAACAGCCTGCAAATGAATATGATACGTGTATGTTATAACTTAGCAGGGATCCTCAGTAAGAGCAGCCTTTTATTATCCTTTATTTTTACCAAGGGAGAAGAGAATTAATTTGGAAGGTTTGCCTGGAAGCGTAGCCTTTGCAGCAAGGAATCTGTGGCCTTTAAGGCTTATGGACTGGTTACTGGTCTTGGTTTGAAGGCTAGTCTTAGATGCATTACAGCATCTCTGACAAAACATCAGATCTGGACGCTCTCTAGGATCTGGTTAATGACTTCTTAATAAAGGCAGCAACTGCTACTTCCCTGTCTCTCCAAAATGTCCTTCAATAACAGACAACTTGATTTTCTTGGGTTCTGCATAGGCAAAGAAGGCAGTAGGGCCATGTTTTTGCTGGGCCCAGCAATTTACTACGTTAGGAAATTGTTTATTTTCACATCCCTTAGATCTGACTTTGATCAGCTGCAAGTAATATCTGTGGTTGAAGTTTATAAAGCAGTTCATATCTGAGAAAACATTTGGTTTTTCACACTCTTCTATATTAGATTAGACATTTATTACATTTATCCTCTTGCTTATAAGGAAACAATGCAATAGTCAAGGACATGTTTCATCCATTCTTCAAGTCTCACCTCCAGTTCAGCTATGCAATTGCCCATTTATAAAATTAATTCCTTAGCATACTGTTTTGTACTACTTCATAGCTCAGAAAGAGCTATGGAAATGGAAGCCTTTCTAGCTAAACAGGACACATGAAGAGGATCATTGTAACGAAGCTGTCCTGGTGTGTTTCCTCAGGACTCTCTGAAGCACCCTACAGTGAGGGACTTCTTGAACAGCCAACTGGGTGCTGAAGGCTTAACTGCTGAACACATAATCAACTTTCTCCACAATGGGTCTCCAGGGAGCCGGGAGAAGGGAATGGCAGACTTTGACTGGCGGAACATCTTCAGTGTTGCAGACCAAGCTCTGCGTTTGCTCAGTCAGTATCTGGAGGTAAGGTCAGCCCTCCCACTGCTGGGAATACTTGTAGAGAACATCTTAAAGCAGGGTAGGCAGTACTTGGGGTCTGTGGCAACAGACAAGAAGGTTAAAATCATAAGACATCTTCATTCATTTCAAATTTAATCTCAATATTAAAAGCATGTTTTTAAAATAATACAGCAGTACAAGAGCATGAATACTTACCCTTATGAAAAAAACCTTCAATCTGATGATCCCCAAATGCTATATTCAAAATGTTGGTTGAACGTCTGAACAGACTTTGATGCTGAGAGGCAGAAAGTGAATGCAAAACCTCATGGAAACTTTTTTTGTAAGTACTAATAACTGACAGGCCACTAAGTTCAGCAAGACCAGGACCAGAGAAGCTATTAGTTCTTTGGTAAGTCCCCTTTCAGGTTTTTAAGCACCTGATCAATATTCCATTGAAACCAATAACGGAGTTTCCACTTGTTCTGTAGCCACTTCTGACAAGGCACCTGTGTCTCTTTCCTGGAATCTGTACCCCCCTTCTCTAGGGTGCTGTGTTTTTAGTGGGGCTCTCTGAGGCTTTTTGAGAGCCACAGTGCAGAAAGTGAGATGAAGTTTCATTACATAAATAAAAAATGCTAAAAATGTAGATGAAAATATCAAGCCATTGTAAAAATACTTTGGAAGATACTCTGTGTAAGATGTTACTCTGGTATGGGCAATCTAACTTACTGATGAGTTCACCAGATTCAGATTAAGTCTAGTGCAAAAAAGGCTATATTTTTTTAGAGGGCTAGGCAAACTGCTACATCCATGTCTTCCCAGATCTGGGTAAGTGACACCAGGAGTGTTTTGTTTTACTTTGGTTTGTTTTTTTTAATCCTGCGTATTTCTGACTGTAGGTAAAGGTGTGTTTGCAACTGAACCTGAGATGGGGTGGATTCCTGCTAAGTTAGATAAATGAAATGCTGACTCTTCTTTGTAAACTTATGAGCCCAGGCAGAACTAGTGGACCCTGCAATGTTGCAGATTAACTCTGAGAGTTTAAAAAACTATTGCTGTTGGCAGTAACATTAATACTTGGGAAATCAACACTTAGCATCTGCCATATGAAGGTCAGGGTCTTTATAGAGATTAATTACATCTTACAAGCATCTCTGAAAGAAAAGTATATATTTAGTTATTATTTAATAGCTAAATAAGCTGAGCCTCAAGCTCACAGAGAAAATTGTTGCTAGTTGTAGGCAACAGGACCAAGCCTAGCTCTCTGAATTCCAATCCAGTTCAGTCTAAAAGACCATTCATCCACTGCAAGAAGGCAGGAACTGAGAGTTTATCTTATCTCTCTTTAGCTGTTACAAGAGGGAATAATAAAGCTTTTGCACAAAGCTCTGCTGATTCTTCTGCTGATCTTTTTGCATCATGTTAGCAGAACTATTTCTTACTCAAGCTGAGTGAAATATATTGCTTGCAGCAGGTCAGTGCTTGAACATCCACAATATCGGAGCAGTTACTGTACCTGGTAATAGATCTTTGTGTCCTGAAGTTCTTTGTAATGGGCTTATTCTTTTAAGTCTGCTGTTTACACTGAGTTGTTAGCATTTGAGAACGTTTTCACACAGTGCCAAGCACAATGGGAACAAATAGCTCCCTTTCAGGGACCATCCTACTCCTTACTATAGTATGCAATGAGGAGAGGTGTGCTGCCAGCAACTATCTTTGGAGTCTCCAGATCTCTGCTGCAAGCTGTGGTGCAGCTGAGAATCCCACAAATTATGCAGTGGCTGCTCATCCTCACCACCCCAAGAATTTCCTGTTCTTCCCTTTGATTACCTAAGGCCACAGAACAGCTAACCTGTTTGTGAGAGCTACCTAGTCACCTCTTTATCCTTATTGTCTGGTTTTATCTCCCAAACCTGCTCTTAGTATTTTAGTTTTGGTTTTCCCACCTTCATTGGACCATTTAAAATTGTTAAATAAATACTGGGAGAAGATCTGAAATAAATTTCCCCAAGTGGTTGATGAATTAATTTTGATATAGTGAGGTTTATGAAGGCACAAATTGTGTTGCAGTTCACTGAAAGAAAGCCTAGGTAGAGCATGCAGCCTTTGTTTTGAATGCAATTAATGTTAAGGGAAAGAAATTCTAGCTTTTGGCTAGTAGATTACAATATAAAATCTCTTTTCACTTTCAAATTGTGTGAATTATTGCAACACTGGTGTCTTATCCTATGTTCTTACAGAAGCTTTCATTTCATTCTACTCACACAGAAGATCTATAAGCATTTGTGTTTTCTCTTTCGAACACTTGCTGCTTCCTTGACTGGACCCCTGGATAAGATCCTATACTGCTCCTCAGCCCAGTCCAGACACTGTCTATTCTTCAGTGAAAATCTAGACAAGATCAGTTGTCTGTCAGTACTTTGCCAGTGCCATTCCCACAGATGGCCCTGGAGAACTACATGAGTTCTTCTGCAGCTGCAACAAGTACCTTGAAAATAATTCCTCAAAACAAAGAAACAGCAAATAGTCCTCCAGACACTGCAGATATAGTTCCACAGCAGGACTTTGCTGTGGAAACACTGACACTTTGGCAAGAACTAAACTGAGTTCCAGAACTCAGTTAACTGTGTGGGATAAACATATCCCCAAAAATTTAATACAACCTGAACCATCAGTCTAATTTTATTTCTTTTCTGGCATACAAACCAGAAAGTTTTTCTGCCTTATTTTGCTTTCTGATATGAAATTCTATGTAGTTTAATTTTGTAAAGCAAACTAGGAGAATGAACATTTGCAAAACACCAGGAAGAGTAAACCTACAAAATAATAAAGTTATCAATTTAAGTACTGTTTTGTTTTGCTGCCAGTTAAGAATATATTTTCATATAGATCCCATTAAACTGTAATACTTCAAGTTTTAAAGGAAACAGAGCATGATTTATCACAGGGAAATGTTAAATTAAGGATTCTTTAAGATATCTGCCCATTAAATAAGAAGTTGTCTGTATGCGCACTTTGATGTGGAGTAATTTTTGGTTATTGACCTGCAAGAGATGATCAAGAAGATAAGATCAAACAAGTTAGCCTCCTGGAATTTTTTGAAGCAAGGTAATTCAATAAGTATCTTTCCAGTCCATCAGGGGGTTAAATACTTCTACTCTCTGGTAATGTCTTGTCAGTTCTGAAGGGTGGAAGCTAAATATACAAACATAAGTCTGTAATGTTACAGATAACTAATGATAGAGTTTGTAGTGTTCACAATCTTGTTGTCTTACAATGCCAGTTAGGTAGGAGTTAAATGGGGGGGGACATAAAGGGCTTAGATTTTGATGACTTGGTGTCTTGTATATGGAGTGATAGTAATACATTTCACAATAATGACAGAGACTAAGCAAGAAGGCAGTTTGCTGTGAAGGGTAAACTACATTTTATTATTGAGATAGCTGAAGCATGTTAAGTTAAGCCAGCAGGTTAATCACATGCCAGAATTTGGTAGGGACACAATATTATCAGTAAGATCCATTGACTAGTTGACTGGCATTAAATAGGAATAAATGCCTAAATACCCAAGAGACTTTAAGATTCAAATTTATGCCCTGACTTTCCCAGCGCTTCACTTGACAAAGTGCTTTTCAGCTGAAGTCCATGGCTAATGTGCTTTTCTTATGGATCAGTCATCCTTTAGTTCCCTGGTGTTCACTCAGGCACTTCCTAGGCTGAAAACATGTCCCAAAACTTGAAAAAGGATAATGTTTTGATTCAACTAGACTGCTAAAAAGCCTTCGTGGCCAGATTTATTTTATAGCTCAGTTAATTTTATCTCCTGGATGCAGACTCTGGAAACAGTTCCTGATGTTGGGACCTCATCTGTGCTGCAGCTTTAGCCCTTCCAATTCAGATATTTGCCTTTTTGAGGGAACCTTCCAAGTATAGTCTAAGTGGCAGAGTTCACGTTTCCATGGCTGGACGATTACAGCGGCTTAAATATATTTTTAAAATTTTTTTCATTCTATCTAATTAGTAACTGTGGCACAATAGACTTTGGCTGAACCTAGTACTGGCTATACTTTTTGTACAGGTACATCTAAATTTGCCCTGTCATACTTAAGTTGCAACAGTAGCTCCTGCTTTAGTGGCCACCCTTGCTTGATTTCTTACTTGTCAGGATGGACGCTTCTTGAGCTTAGAGGAGGCGATCCTTAAATATCAGGAATAAGCTGCTTTCAAAATTACTCCATTAACCCACATTGACCACAGCAATGCTAAATCTGAGGTTTACAGTTCTTTTTAGGGAGAACAATGTTTCTGAGCTTGTATTGATAATGCTGTGTGTTTTGAATTTGTCATAAGAATTAGACTAAGACTGGGGAAGCTTTCAAGAAGGAGAGAGTCAACTTTTAATAGTTTCAGCATAAGCTTTTAAAGCTGAAAATAGCAACTACTTCAGATGAACCTACCTCCGTTTTCTGTTTTCAACCACTGATGTTTGCTTTAATGTATGCCTCTTAGTAGTTTATTCCTATGTGATTTTTCTCTTTGTGATTATTTGTAGTGCTTGACCTTGGATAAATTTGAAGGCTATCTCGATGAAACTCAGCTTACTCATCAAGCCCTTCATCTGCTGGAGGAAAACAAATTCTGGGCTGGTGTGGTTTTTCCAGACATAGAGCCTACAACCAGCAGTCTTCCACCACATGTGAAATATAAGATCCGGATGGACATAGATGCAGTGGAGAAAACAAACAAAATCAAAGATAGGTAAGTGGTGGTTCCTTCTCAGTTCTTGCCTGCCATAACACGAATATGAGAGACATAATGATATATAGAACCTGCATTGGATACATGCATGAAATGCAACAATATTCTCCAATAGTTAGTATGTAATGCCGTGCACAATCATCTCTAGTTACAAGTGGTATCACTCTTGTGATAGGCCAGGCAGTGGGTAGGTGCATGGATACATTGCAAAGGGATTGACTCTGCTCAGAATCTATTCAGTAACTATCCAGTAATCTGCTTAAGTTTTTAGTTGGATCCATCACTGGGAGAGGCAGACAAGGAGGTCCTACGTGGATTGTGACCCAGCTGTCCTCCACCTGGATAGCAGAACTTCTCTGCTGTTCCTCCTCAAGTTCCCCTCAAATGGACTCACTTAAAGGGATAGCAGAAATAATTTCTCAGGATTGTCTACATAGAGGAATATAATGGCGTCGTAGCTGTAGTCTAGCTGTTCCGGTTTCATCTCCAAGGATACTGTATTCCAAATACAGTTATTTCTATTCTAGAACAGTTACTGTGCTCCATGATTAATTTATGTACATTTTGGGCCAAAATTGCTATTCTGCGTCAGCGTAGAGAAAATTAAAGGAAACAAAAGAACCTTCGAGGTCATATACTTGCTCAAGCAATGTGGCCTGACAGAGCAAAATCTAGAAAAGACAACTCCAGCAGTGCCCCTACAATTTCAGTAGCTAATATTTATTTATTTATTTATTTTCCCCACCTGCCCCTGCCCTAAAGCCACTGTTTACCCGAATGATTTCCATGTGAATTTTCTTTTGAGGTACTGGGATCCTGGTCCAAGAGCTGATCCTGTGGATGATTTACGTTATATCTGGGGAGGCTTTGCATATCTCCAAGACATGATTGAGCATGGGATTATAAAGACCCAGACCAACGCTGAAGTGCCATTAGGAATTTATCTGCAGCAAATGCCATATCCATGTTTTGTGGATGATGTGTGAGTAAAAGCAGTTTGTCTTAATTCTGATGAATACTTGAATTGCTGGGTGCTTTAAGACTCTCAAGCACCGGTTCTAACCCTAGTCCTAAGGTATATATGCAAGAGCAGTAACTGAGACATAACTGAATGAATTTATTCTTCTTATCCTGTCATAACCCAGACTCCAGAAGCTGCCTTTGCCAAAATGCTACCCCTAATCCCAATCCTGGCCTTTGTTGCATCTAGGCAACCAGTGTCCAGACCTAAAATGAACACAAAACTTGCCCCTTAAAAGCAGCGATTTTCTTCCAATTTTGCATATCATGCAAAATAAAAAAAGGGACTTTTTGGCCTTACTTTTCCAGGCAGTAATAATAACCTAACCTAAACCTTCATATTGATTACAGCCAAGAATCCATTGTCAACAGGGCACCACAACTATAACGCTTTGATCCTTAACAGCATCAGCCCTTGAAGTACCTCTGTGATTACACAGGACCCAGCAAAAATGTGAACTTTTAAAAAGTTTTTATCTAACTAAAACTAAGTCTCATGCTATAGCATATGACCAGTGCCTGTAGCAAAACTGAACACAAAGCACAGACCCATGTTAGAACAAACACTGCATCCTTCAGTTAACTATGCAGAATCCATTGAAGTATAGTAAGCTTCTTTTCTCTAATTACATCTCTAAAGCCCAGCTTTCTTTATATCCAAAGAATCATTTCCTAAAGAAAAATTGAACAGAAAATGCTTGTCCCAATGGAATTGGTACCTCTCTTGCTATCTCTGTAAGTCTTGAAGAATCAAACAACCTAGTCTCTTCAAGTGTATTACCAAACCCTAACCCTAGACTTAATCATGTCTAGATATACCAATACACAAAGCTGTAGTTTTTGGTCTTTGAAGACACCTACAGGCCTTGCAGAATCCCAAGAAATTTAGGCTCTTGTAACTCTTTCTTACCAAAATCCTAACCACATCCCTAAACAGGATTCCATTTATGGAATCTACATGACTAGTATCTGCAATTAAACTGGATATATAGCATTTGTTTCTGTTAACATCAACCCTTTTCTTTCCCTTGTGGATGCTAGTGTTCAACAATAACCTGGTGTCCTCTAACCTTCTCCCTAATTCCTGTCCATGTTTTTATGCAGATTGACTGTTTCTTGTCTTAAATCTCACATAAATCTAGCAAAGGATTCCAGGACTGTGGCTGCAGTTCATTATTGCAGGCACCAGGAGCTTCCTTCCCTGGTGAAGAGCAGAATAAAGAAGCTAAAGAAGAAAGAGGTGGTTTGTTGCTCTGTAATGAGAAAAGAAAGGGACTGTGCTCCTGGGCATGGAGATTTCATGGCTACATGGAGACAGAGGGGCTGTGAATGCTGTGGCCCCCATTAGCACTGCCTGAACCGTCACATGTGCTCCAGATTTTATGAAGTGGTGCCTCTTCCCTGTTCACAGTCTGCCTGTTCCATTGCTGCAATCTGTGCTACTGCAGCTGTCTTGGTATACATTTCACTCCAGAGGAGGAAAAAAAAAGGCACTATAGAAATAATTTCATAGTTCTGTCAGCGTGCTCTGTGCAGGCAAATGCTAGTACTTCAGATAACGGCAAACTGCAGACATACGTAATTTGACCTGTCATACCCATCAGTCATTACCTGTTGTTCTGACAAAATGTTGCCCTGGCAAGCCTGCTGTTTATTTACTCCCCACTGAGAATAGTGCTGAGGCAGAAACCCCATCTGTGCAAAGGTTCTCTGAAGCCTGCAGCAGCCACACACAGTTCAGGGCTGATATCCAAACCCGGTGATGGCCTCTGCAGAGAGCCTGCTTAAGTGAAGCAAGCGCATCCTCATGGTAAACATGTATGTTGTGCTATGCATGGCCTTGTGCTGGGTTACATGTGTCCACCAACAGGCAAAACCCAGTGTAGCCCAGGCCATTCCACAAAAGCATGGCTTTGTGTCAGCAGGCCAGATCGCTCTTCAGGAATTTTTGGTAAAGTGAAGATTTTCCATTTGTTTTGACAATGGAGTAGCTATGATAGCATATGGCAAAAATGTAGTTCTGTAGGGGCCAGATTTAGGAAGCTGAAGATTTTTTGCTCCTTTTTGGTTTTAGCAGATCCAAGCTTTTGAGCTTTAAAGAATTAAGTCCATTTGGGTTTTGGGGTAATTTCATTGAAAAATTGCAATCCCAAATTAATGCAAAATATTTTCAGCTTTTTCACCCCCAAATCTCTTCCTCACCCTGACAGCACACTTGGGGCAGTGCTTCACCAAGGATCATCTGCCAGGGCTGACGAGCCATAGAGTCTGGGGGGAGGGACAGAGAAAGGGAGCAGCACCTTCATCACAGTACATGAAGGGCCACCCACAGCAGCCTGTCCCAGCACTGTCATTTTGGAAGTGGTACTATGTGGGTCAGTCACAGTGCATTCCCTGAGTCATGGTTTGTATGAATTTCAACAGCCTTGCTGGCAGCATCTGATGCTTTCAATGGTTAATTTGTTTAATTCTTTTGCCAGTGAGTTTTAGGAGCATAAAACCACAGTGACACTCCCAAATTGTTAACGTTAGCATATGTCTTAAAATATTCTTTGTACATCATAGTAAAAGTATTATGGCAATTCACTGTGAAGAGAGATGTATTTTCATGAGCCACCACATGTTTTGTAGCCTTCAGTAACCCTTAGAACCTCTTTGTAAAATAGAAATAACATTTATCTGTTTCATGGGAGTGCAGCAACCATTAGTTCTTTACTATTTAGGTAGCTTGTGAAGTTCACCAGCAATGTGTTACTGATGTTCAGACTGAGAATTTCCAGTCCCATGTTTAATAAATGCATTCTTCCCCACTCCTTTTCCTTTTTGTTCTTGCTTTTCATCTCAATATTTCTCTGTTTTATCTGAATTTAATACATTTCTCCCTTCTTGCTTTGGTAGCTTCATGATCACCTTAAACCGCACCTTTCCCATCTTCATGGTGCTAGCTTGGATATATTCAGTTTCCATGACTGTGAAGAGCATAGTGCTGGAGAAGGAAATGCGTCTGAAAGAGGCTATGAAGAACAGGGGTATAACTAATGGGGTGATTTGGTGCACTTGGTTCCTAGACAGCTTTGTCATGATGGCTGTGAGCACGTTCCTCCTCACAGCACTGATTATGGTAAGGATTGCCACTTTCAAACTCACTATTCTGTTTGCACTGCTGATACCAGTTTGCCGTTGAGGAAGAACAGTAGCCATTCATAGGGAGATGTGAATGGCTGCTGGCCTGTTCTGATCGCAGCACATAGCAGGCACATTCTTCTAAGCAGACCTCATGACAGCATCAGCACTTGGTAGAGACAGAAAGATAAATTCACTGGTAAGATTTATTGTGAGATCCCCCACAGAACACTACATCAAGCTGATTACTCTATATATTGTATTTCCTGTAGACAGAGGCAGATCTCTCAATAAATAATAATTGTTGCTTTAAATAGAAGGAATTATAATATGAAGAATTTTAATCTTGTAATTCACCGTATGTGATTCATTTGTAATATTCAGTGCTTGCCTGCTTAGAAATTATGCCATTATTTCAATGGAAAAAGACTGCAAGGACAGAACTTTCAGGAAAGCCTGAAAAAAAGAAAAAAAAACCAACCAAAAAAAACCCCAAACCAACAAACTTTTGCTTCTGTAACTCAGAGTTGCTGTAATTTTTGTAACTTTCCAGGACAGTTTGGATGTTGTCTCTAAGTACTACCTCTTATCTCTGTTACCTGAGAACCAAGCTCCTCCTAGCTGCTACATTTAGTTTCATAAATCTCTAGCATTTCGATAGGGAAGAATGCCCTTGCATCTTTTCTGATGTGGGGAACTGGTATTGGTATAAATGCATAGTGAGAGTTCAATCCACTCTATTTTATCAGCCTGTCCTGATGAGTTGTTCTAGTTCCTTGCAGTTCCATTACAGCTTGGGTGGGTAGAGAAAGCTTACTTTATTTGCTACACTGGTTTAATTAAAAATCAGGAGGTAATTAATACCAGAGAGGAGTGTACTTATACCTATGATTCACTTCCTCTCTTGGATTTCACTATGCCAGTGTGAGGCACCTTAGTAAATACATTCTTATGAGAGATTGTATCACTGTTGATAAAGAAATCAGTCTCAGAGGCCCAGTGGCATGTTGCAACAATGTTGAGACCTATTCATAGCCTTATAGACCTATTTGAGCCTTATATAAGGCTCAAAACAAAGTTGAGCCTAATAAATAGGTCTCAACATTGTTTTTTAGGTGTAAATACATTATAGCAGTCCATGATCTTCTTGATAAGGAGTGTTTAATCTACAAAAGCTCCAAGGAAGAAAGGTCAATAAAAGTTCACCCAGTGGGTGGGTTAGTACACAAGGATCTCTGAGAAACTTGGATTCCTCAGATGTGATACCCTCCTGGAGTTTGAATATCATTCAGGTGCAGAAGCTTTATAATTTTCCTGTTTGTTTGGGGGTTTTTTTAAGATGCATTTTGTCAGGCTTCCTTACATTGTCTTTCCTGCACGTTGAGCAAGTGAACTGAGGAGAAGATGAGAAGAGATCAATGAAAATTTATTATGATAATTCAAATAGTTTTATTTAAAATGTATGAATTTCTAAGCAGGCACATCTTGCTTGGAATCATTTGCTTATTAAGACGGGGACAGAATGCCCCTATGATCAGTTACGATCTTAATTCAGTCATCAAATATGCCTATGAACTCCACAGCCTATTGTACTAACCTGAAGTCACAATCCGGGAGCAGGGATGAAGTTAGATGAAGGATTTGTTATTGTAATGACCTCAGGTGTTGAAACATTACTGCCTCGGAGAGTTAGAACTTATATTAGGTAAGAAATGCTGGCTTATTACTCATTACATGTTACATGTCAATGGCAATTCTGACCTTTTCTGCTAGTTCAGAAAGGGTCATTACTACTAAATTTTTCTGTTTTCTTTTTGCTTACAGTCTGGACAAGTACTACATTATAGCAGTCCACTTCTCTTCTTTCTATTCCTACTGACATTCACCACAGCCACCATAATGCAATGTTTCTTGTTCAGCACCTTCTTCTCCAAAGCAAATCTGGCAGCTGCCTGCAGTGGAGTCATCTACTTCACCTTGTACCTTCCCCACATTGTCTGCTTTGTCTGGCAAGACCGCATGACTGTTAATCTGAAGATCCTAGCAGTAAGCCTTTCACTGATTATATGGTATCTTTGGGTTCAAATTTTAGCTGCCCTTCTTACTGTGCCTGTATGAGTAACAAAGCATTGCACACCTATTCTTCTCTGCTTTTTTGATTCGGAGAGGGGGAGACCTCTGAATCTCTCTCAAATAATTAGGGATTGCAAGTGAATAAGCCTTTAGCAGGCCTAGTGACCAAGAAATATTTTCATGGCTTTTAGAAAATTCAATAAAATTAACTTTACTTTTTGAATGCTAGGAAATTAGCATAATGTTCAAAACACTTCATTGTAAGTCAAAGCAAATTTTTCTTCTGGTATGTTTAATAAATACAAAGGCAATTCATGACATGGGTTTGGTTATCTTTCTTATGTGCTATAACGTAGTTAACAGGGTAATATCTAATGATGAGAAGACCTCAGGTTCATGTTCCTTCTTTACCTGAACATAGAGTTAGGATTTGAACCCAAGTTCCAAAGCTCTGAGAAATATCTTCCATCTAAGAAGTTGTAGACATTCTCCATGCAGTGCTTTCTTCTTGGTTCTTTTCCATTATAGATAAGATACTTAACAATTCAGTGGAGCTGGAAACTTCTTGCTGTTTTTTGAAATGGAACTGTGAACTTACAAAATTATTCAGACTGATTTTCTGTTGCCCAATGAATCAGGAAGGGGAGTGGGTGCTTGAATCCAGTCTCCTCATCTTTGCTGAGCATTCTAACAACCTAGGTAAAAGAGAAGTACTGTCTTCTCCTCTTACACTAGGAAATCTAATGAAAAAGAAAACAAAACACTTTAAAAGCTGTAACTAAGTGTAAATATTGGCTTTCTTAACTGATGTACTGTACAGATGTAGTATATACCATTTTTAGTTCTACCAATTAGGGCAATAAAGTGCAAAACTTGATCCTGTCATTAAGTAAGGAAATGAGTAGGGCTGGCCTCTGACAGGTTCTGATTTGGGAAGAAATCTTGAGACTAGCACACAGTCTAAGCAGAAAGACAACTCTCTTCTCAGCCTAAAGTGAAGGAGGCGGCATCCATGTAAGAAAGGATATTTGCTGGCCACAAGTCATGAATATTCTTCTCTGTTCCTGATACGTTTGGTCTTATATGTGTTGTTCGAAGGTCAGTCTCTGAAAAAGAGCTAATTAGAAAGGATAAGGGGTGGGGTATACATGTGTAGGGAGCCTGAAGAAAAAAAAAAAAAAAATTAAGGACAAGTAAAGTAATTGAACAATAAATATATTGCTGAAAACCAAACATTTTTTACTTAGCACACTATGATAGTGCCTCACTGAAAGCTGCTGTTGGGATCCCTCTTGTCCCCTCATTTTCCTAAGGTCTGGCATTCCTGGCTGAACTACATACCCTGTGAAACAGCACTGTATCACTTCTTGCTCTGGTTTTTTGCAGTCCAACATTGAAGAGGATGTTTGGATACTATAATGGTTTATTAGTTTGTTGTGTGAGAACCAGGTAGCAGACACACCAGGGGAGGGGATGGTTGTGGTTTTCCTTATCCTCAGCATCTGGTGTACTTTCTGTCTTGGTACTCATAGTGGCCCTGCCCCATACACTCAGGAAATGTTTTGTTTCTCCAAGATAGGCAAAGGTGTACACTGCAAACTTCTAGATTCATCTATAGTATTTTCTGAACAGAGATATTAATGGAAAAAAACAAGCTGTGAAGGTTGCCTAGTAGCTAAAGAAATACAGCCAAGGTTGAATTCAGTCTATTATGGCTAAATAGTTAGAATTGCCACTGTTCAGAGGATTAAATATCCCAGTCCAATATAAAAGTTAAACCACTTTTCCCTGATCATTTGTTAGGCATTACCAAGTTTTGAAGTCCAGTCTCTAAAGGTCATCTTCTTTTGTGCTTGCTTTACAAAATGTCCATCTGTCTGAATTGAATGTAATTTTTCCTTTATTCCAGAGTTTGGTCTCTCAAGTAGCTTTTGGTTTTGGTACAGAATACTTGTCACGCTACGAAGAGCAAGGTCTTGGCCTACAGTGGGGTAACATCAGAACCAGTCCCTTGGAAGGAGATGAATATAGTTTTCTTTTTTCCATCAAAATGATGCTTTTTGATGCTTTTCTCTATGGAATACTTTCTTGGTATCTTGATAATGTTTTTCCAGGTATGTCAATTTCTTATTCGTACAAAGTAGTGGTAGTTGTTGTAAACTATGTTAGTCTAATCAGTCTCTGAGTATTTCTCTGTCAGAAAAAGGGTATTTGACATTGTAGACCATGAGTCTTATCCAGTATAGCACCACTGGTTTATTAAGGGCTTCCACTTTCTCTCTTTCTTTTTCCTTTCTCCTATTTTAGTCCTGAAAAGAATAGGAAAGGAGGAAAGAGTAAGAAGAAGAATGCAATTTCTAGTCCTGTTTTAAAATTTAAATAGAAAATAGATCTTCAAAAATATCTGTTAAAGCCCAATTTGTGTACATATTTTTCTTTCGAGAGGTTTCAACCATTTCTAGTGAGAATTTTTAAGATTTTTGAAAATATAGAAATAACAGTTCTAGTTCACATATATACTATGGTCACATTAGGCCAACTGTTCCTTAAAGGATGGTACTATTTTCTGAGACATATACTGTGTCCTAGGCAGCTGTGAAAGTTCCTGTGTGGATTTATTTTATTTCTAAATGGGCATCCTGGTTTTAGTGTGAGTTCACAAAAGGATTATCAGTTTAAAAGTTTGGGAACTTTCTTTGTGAGAAAATGGTTTGTCCTTGTACCTTAAAAGATTATCTTGCTTCTTATTGAATATTGTTACAATATAATAAATGCAGACTCTTATGCTGTCCAAGCAAGTGAGCTTTCTTTTCATTAGTTTATTACTCCCACATGTGAACTGCAGTTCCAGAATGTGTTTCTTGGCAGATCGCTTTTTTTTTTTTTTTTTTTTTTTTTTTTTTTTGCTTGAGTGGTTACTCAGAATTTGAGATATTGCAGATTTTCTAGCTATGAAGGAAAATTAATGATGTATAGGGGGGTAAGATGGTGCTTGTCTGCACACATCACTAATGATAGTTAATCCAAATCAAGAAAAGATAAGGATTTGTTAAATGGTTTTAGATGTGTCTGAGGATATTTTGCTTCAAAATTAAAGTATGACCTATGCTTTGGTTTTGTCCCTACCAAAGTGAGCTATGCTACACCAAATTAATGCCTTTTCAGTTTTTAAAAAATGTGTCCTCACAAAGAAGTTTAATGCAATTTTAATATACTTATTTTCAAAGCTGATTTGCAGTAACTTTACTAAAAGTTCCTATTTGGAGAAGCCCGTGTTGCAACTCTGTTTATTTAAAAAAGAATGGACAATGTACTATTGCCATGAACGCAGCAGGAATTAAACAACATGAGTTTCTTTGCTCATAGATCCAAGTTGTTTTTTTTCAGCCAGCGCTTCACACAAAAGTAACGCCTCCCAGGGTTTCTATTCATTAGCTTCATTTCCTCCCAGTATTTGCTCTGAGTGTCTCCTTGGCTTTTTGCTCCTCTGTTCCTGTGGAATTTCTCATAGCATTTCTTTATCACACACATGCAGACCTACCAAATCAATGCTGTAGTCTTTGAGCTTACTATATGAGTTCCCTAGATAATCCTTTGAACCATACGGTTCAGATCCTGCTCAAGTTTTCTCTGCAGCCAACCACCCATTGGCACACTGGACCTTTGGCTATTTGAGCATTCTGCTCCATAATGGAGTTTACTTGGGTTTTGCATTCATCCTGAATGAGAAGCAGTTGTTTTGGCCACCAGCTTCAAAGGGGTATAATCCAGTCCATAACAAGTACAAGGCAAAACTGCTTATGGATGCAGACAGAGCATTTGTATGCGTTAATGGGAGTACAAGTGGTCGCCTGAAATACAGGGTATTTTTGGTAAGTCAAAAATAAGCAGACACTTTCATAAACAGTGGGTTTCAATATAGAAAAACGGACCATCTTTCAGTGAGCATTACAAATTCCCTTTGCCTATTTTGAGTAAGTAGCACAAGACCAATAACATCTGGGTTCACAAGGATACCAGTTTTAAACATAGCAGCTCAAATCCCTGCATTCTATAAATCAATATGATCCAGGAAAGCAGTGTTGACTTGCACTAGCTCTAGTCTGGCCTGACAAGAACTGATAAAGTTATCGTACTTTGTATTTTCAAAACAAAATCAAGCTGTAACCAAAAAAGCCCATTTCTGCTTAAGAAAAGGATTACTCTGTTGTCACTTTTCCTGCAAGGCTGTGTGCTGAAATAATAGCCAGAGTCTCTTTTCTTATTGCCAGTTGTGAATTCAGGCCTAGGGTATTAAGTGTAAATATAATAAGCTTTTCACTCATGTCAACTCTCAAGTGTTAAGTGGGCCTTAGAAGAAAATCCCTGAGTGAGGCTGGGATCCTATCTTAAGTAGTCAGGGTGTTCCTTAACAGCTGCTGCCTGGGTGGTGAGGATTCAAATTGTCCCCATGTAGGGAGTAGATTCATTCTGTAATTAAACCACATTCTACTTAAGAAAAGGTACGGCCAATCAGATCACATATTTTCTGAATATTTTATTCCTGTCCAAAAGAAAAAAAAAATCCACAAACAAAATCTATTCTGTCAGGTACTTGGTGGATGGTTTGACCTTCTGATATGCAACACTAGGACTGCAAGTGTTTATAATTATAGCTCAAACTTTACCTAGATGAATTTGTGCCTACCAAGGAATGTGTTTATGAAGTGCACTTTACCTACTTATTTTTGCTTTAGGGGACTATGGGCTACCACAGCCTTGGTATTTCCCTGTGCAGGAATCTTACTGGCTTGGCTCTAGAAACCCAAAAGCTGAGAAAACAGCAACTGCTGATGGTAAGTTCTTTTAAAACTTTGGTGTTTAGAAATAACTTCAAAACCACTGATCCGCTTAGAGGTGACTATGTAACGTTTCCATTACCTGGGCTGCTGCAAAGATTAGAGACAGCTATACACTGGGAATCTCAGCAGGTGCCTTTGAACTTTGAGTGGCCTGCTATTATTGGAGTTATTAGACGTCAGTCACTGTTCCATCTGAGAGCCCTTAAAGCATGGGTTAACAAGCAACATCAAACCCCCACTCTCTAACCAACACCTTTTGAGACACTCAAGGAGTTCTTATTGCTCAACACAGTATTTGTGAAATGAGCCAAAATGAAATAGAATGTTGATCTTATTTACGCTAAGGCTCCCCCATTTTTCTAAACCTGATTCTTTTCTATCTTGTTTGACACTAATTTAAGTCTGTTTACTTTGGGTTTGTAAGCAAGATCAAAATTTATGCCACCCTTGGACCAATGTGGATGAGTGCAAAAGTCCTGCTTTTGTGGATTTTTTTTCTGTGCATTGATACTGGAGTAGTTAAGAACAACATGTGGATGATTGTATTTAAATAAGAGTTAATGCAGACTGATGATTAATGTCTGGAATAGAGGCTTGCTGAAGGTGGTGTTTTGAAATCTGTCTTAAATTTGCAAGGTAACAGTGAAACCAATCAAAATGACAGATGAAGAAATAATTTTTTCAGTCTTCTCATTACCATTCTTACCCTTCATCAACTCAGACAGACTGCTGACAAGGCAGTCTCATCTCGGTGATACCTATAAACCAGAAGGGAGTTAATCCTTTCTGTGAACATGTTGATAATACGTTCACTGCTCACATGTTTTGATCAGAAAAGAGGAGGTTATAACATTGGTTTTTGTGAAGAGGCTTTGCCTTTTGGTGCATTCTGAGGGAATAAACAGGTTTTCCTTTAGACTCGCTGTGAGGGTATTCAGAATGGTAGAGGCTTATCTAGATATTATGGAGTCTGTTACCTCCTTTGGCTTTGCAAATGCTGCCCACCAGCTTAGAATTTGACTCTCCAGGAAGGAGAAGGAAAGAGCCAAAGGAGGACTTAGAGCATGTTTATAGATGAATGGAAAATTTCCAAAGACCCACATGTCAGCCACTACATCTCATTGAATTTCTGTGGAATTTGAGCGTATCCTGCACCAGAGCTCCTTTGAATATCTCAAATTTGGAGCACAGTTACTTACAGGATTTTAACGTTTCCTATTTATTTAGTTTAAGCCTAAATTTAGTAGAAATGAAATCCATTTTCTGGTTACCTTAATGCCTCATAAGTTCTGTGTGTTCTTTAATTTATTTCCAATACAAGGCAGACTCATGATTTCTTAGTACCCAAACTAAAGGTTGTGAAAAGGCTTGAAAGCCCCCAAATATTCAGTTGCTCAGGTAGGTCAGGGTTTTTTTTACTTTATT
Organism: Aquila chrysaetos chrysaetos; assembly: GCF_900496995.4. Classification (NCBI taxonomy): domain Eukaryota; kingdom Metazoa; phylum Chordata; class Aves; order Accipitriformes; family Accipitridae; genus Aquila; species Aquila chrysaetos. The sequence continues at coordinate 23,536,911 of NC_044015.1, forward strand.
GCCAGTTTTTTTTATTTTATGAGTTTTTTTCATAGCATTTTTTCGATTACTTAGACAAAACATTTTGCTTAAGTGAAACCTAGAGTTTATTTTGTGGGTGACATTACGTCAGATAGCTGAGCTGATCTAACAGTTCACTGTTGAGGAAAAATGGGGCAATCTTGCAGTCCCTTTCACAGCTCACATCCTAGTTCTGCTGATGCTTATCAGTCCCTGGTAAGATTAAGAGGTAGATCCTTCTGGAAGCCATTCCCAAAAACATGAAGGACAAGGTGATAGGAAATAATGAAGGTGGATTTACCAAGAGCAAATCTTGCCTAACCAGTCTGATTTTCTTCTGTGATGACTGGATCAATGGACAAAGGGAAAGCAGTGGATGCCATTTAACTTGACTTTAGCAAGGGATTCAGGGTGGATTCATGTAGTATTCTGATAGCCAAATTGATGAGATACAGGCTGCTTGAGTAAACACTAAAGTGGGTAGAAAATTGACTGAACCGTTGGGCCCAAAGGATTGTGATCAGCAGTACAAAGCATAACTGGGGACCAGTTATTAGTGGCAGGGGTCTGACACTGGACTTAATACTGTTTAAGGACTTTATTAACAGCCTGAGTGATGGGATAGAGGGCACCACGAGCAACTTTGTGGAAGATATCAAATTGGAGGCAACAGTGGAGTGCAGGGCAACTCTTCAGAGGGACCTCAACTGTCTGGAGAATTGGCTTTATAGGAACCTCATGGAGTTCAACAAAAGTAAATGCATAATACTGTGTCTGGGATGGAATAACTCCACAGGACAATACAGACTGGCTACCACCTGGCTGGCAGGCAGCTGTGTAGAAAAGGTCTGGCTGATAACGTGTTGAACATGAGCCATCAAGTGTGCCTGTGTAGCTATGAAGACCAGATGCATCCTGGACTTTATTAGCCAAGAGTATAGCCATCAGTTCAGGGGAAGTTATTCTTCCCTTCTAGTCAGCCCTTGTGAGGCTGCATGTGGTGTACCGTATTGTCCAGTTTGGGGATCCTCATTGAAAGGAAGACATAGAGTTACCGGAGGGAGCTCAGTAAAGAGCCACCAACTTGATTAGGAGCTGGAGTGTATAACATACAAGGAGATGCTGAGAGAGCTGGATCTGCTCAGCCTTAAGAGAGAAAGCTAAGATAGAGCTAGACTTCTCAGATGTGCCTAGTGGAAGCATGAGAAGCAATGGATGTAGGCTGGAAAACAGGAATTCTGATTTAATATAAGAAAAAAATTATTTATTTTGAAGGTAGTTAGAACACTGGAACAGGTTGCTCAAAAAGGTTGTGAAAACTTCATTTTTTGGAGATAGTCACTGTAATCTGAATTGGCCCTATTTTTTTGAGGATTGAACTGAAGATCTTTGGAAATCCCTTCTGATCTAAATTATTCCATTATTATGTCAGCTAGCCTGAGTGTGCTGATACTTATTTCATCCTTTCTTCTACAAAACATTGCCTTGGGTTTTCTCAAGCAGGGACAGTTGGAAAGGTCATCTCTGATTAATTCTTTTGTAGGAGGCATGTGATTCTTACCTAGTTGAAGAACTAAGACTCTTCAGTGCCTCAGGTTACTTGAACAACTGTAGAACTTTTCTCAACACTTATCTTTCCTTCAAGGGTAATATTAAGCATTTTCCTAATTTATCATAACTGGTTAAAGTGTTGGGAAGAAAACTGGATAAGAAAATATCAGATAATGTAAATGCACAGCTGAAAATAAAGCTAAACTGGTAAATTATCTTGGTATTTTTAAAATTTACTTCTATCAGTGCACTTTTGTATCTCCCGCTTTGCCATTTTAGGTGACATGGTGAACTTGCTTATGTTGCTATTTGTGCACCAGGTAATTTTATACAGTTTTATGGGCCAAAATTTCTTACAGCAGAAAGTTACAGTGGAATTTCACAACAAAATTAAGTCCGAGACCATCTGATAAATTACAATTTTGCTAGTTGCACTCTAGGCTTGAATTTGTATTATGTAAACAGTTCCTGCAGGGGCTCCCTCTTCTTACATCACTGTTCTTCCTGCTTCAAGCCTGTCCCCATTAGGGGTTTTATGTGACTGTTTTCCTTCATGGCAGCAAGGTCTAAGACCAAACTGGAAAGCCAGAAATTATTGTACAAAAGTTAACACCAACTCATGCATTCTGGCCTGGACCTAGTCTCTTAATCTAAGTAGCAGTTTAGCAGTTTGCTTTTCATTTAACCTTTTCATTTTGTTTTTCTTCCTCTCACTCTCTGTAAGTCTGGGAAATGTTTGTATGGCCTTTCTGTCCATATGGTGAAGAATTTGGTCTACAGCTGCATGGACAAAATATAAAGCATGTACCTAATATTAGTCAGGGTCTTCTACTCTGAGTCTATAATTGCAAAATTGTCAGTCATCTTCCTTAAATATCTGTTCCTGACCCTGTGAAGCAGATTTTAAGCTACATGGCTGTGAGTGCTGTGTTCCTAACCTGATAATTAATGCTCTTGGAGAGCTCAAGGCTTTGGACTACCTCCTTTTCCTCAAAGCACCTCTAGAGATAAGAGGAAATTAACTTTTGGTTAATTAAATGTTGGTTACATTTGGTTTATATAGAAAAAAGTCTGGAGTCAGAAGGCTGTGTGGATCAGAAGGCCGTGGAGGGGGAAAAAAATGAAAGCAGAACAAAGAAATCTGAAGAACCTGAAAAGCCAGAAGAAAAGAGTGACAACCAGAGGGAGAAGGATGGTAAAAACAAACAATGTAAACACAAACGAGAAAAAGAACCCGGCGAGCAGGGGAAGCCTAAGACAGATGTCCAGGACAAAGATGAAATTAATAGTAAGGAGAGAGAGCAACCTGAGTACTTCTGAGATACTATACTCATTGTACTTCATAACAAACTAGATGTAGGAGTGACTGGAGTCAAACCAGAAGAGCCCAGTAGGCTGCAGAGGATAGCATGCGACTGCCAGAGCTAAGCTCAGGGGAGGCACTGACTCTCCCAGCTACACTCTTACTGATTCCTCTACATTCACAATCCCTCAGACTATTTTAGCCACCATGCATAAGAGAGCTGCCTTTCAGAAGAGCTCTGTAACTTATTTTTTATCATGCAAATACAGGCTGTTTCTATGGCAAGTTAGTGTTCATGCTGAGGGAAGCCTCAGAGACATACATTGACTTTGTAGAATTAAACAGAGCCATGACTTCAGTAAAAATCTTAATGCTGAGAGAAGCGTTCTTCCCTCTTAGTCCCCCTCTCCCCCACTTTTTTTTTTTTGCCTATCTTTAGTGTGTCTTGCATCTGTAGGAAAAGGCTGGTTTCAAAGGGATTTATCTGAAGTGCTCTGTGTGTGTGTCTGCAGCCTTTTCTGATGCTGACATTAGCCACCACCTAAGAATTCCTGAATGACCTGCCTTGTTTTCAAGTCCCAATGTCATCTTTTGTAGGGAGCAGAGGAGTTTTCTGTATGTGATGCTCAGAGGAATGCATGTGGATTCTGTAGCAGAAGTAACTACTACAGACAGCTCTCAGCCCACTCTGACTCTCTTGAAAAGCTAGAGATAAAAGTGGGGTCATCAGAGCTCCTCACGTAGGCACTGAAAATATGCATTCAGGGTGAATGGAAACAGGACAGGACTTCAAAAGAAAAAAAGACAGGCAGAGGGCAAAGGTTATTTCAGCCAATCTTCTCCTAGTACTGCCTTATCTTTGTGGTGCTGTATTTGTCAGCTCCCAGGTTCCAGTTGCTCTATGGCCACAGAGGAAGGGCTTTGCCTGTCACTGCACAAAAAAGCCTGCCTTCCCTTTCAGCTAGCCACCCAGGAACTGGGAGACATGTGGAGAAGCCAGGAGCAGATCTGGTATGGTTCAAGGACACAGTTTCCAAAATGGCTTCATGTAAAAGCTAGTGCTTCGTGTAAGAGTAATGGGATGGGAAATGGAGAGTAGTTCTAACAGCTTAACTCTAGTGCAGTCCTATACTAGCACAGGTTAGCAGAGCAGGGCAGACACACTATAAATCTGTCCTAATTGCCTGATACATTTTAAGCAGAACTTTCACCAAAGCCCCATCCACATCCCCACAAATGCTGCCATCTCTGAAGAAAGACCTAAAAGGTCCAAAATTGCACTGAGGGAATAGTATCAGAATGGAGAAATATGAATCACAAAAAAAGGGAGCTCAACCCTCCACCAGTGTCCTTCAGGTGATACAAAGCAGATACTGGGGGAGATCATCAAAGAATTTGCCTCAGAACTTGTCAGTGAGTCTTATAGGCAAATATGAATTGAGCTCATGATACACGTTAAACCAAGGATGGTACCTCAATTGCCAATATATGTGTAACTATCTAGCCAGAATCTGTGTGAACTTTTGTAAATACAGGGATGTTTGTATTTGGCCCAGTAAGGTAAAAGGAAACCTAGATTTGTTCACAAAGCAAATGAAAAGTTTGTCATAAACATAATTTTATTTAAAATAATGCTACCCATTCTAGATGAATTATTTCAGCTGCTCTGTAGTATACACAGCTCTCTCATCTACAACATATTTGGGACTTTTTCCTGAGCATTGTTTATAATGATAGTCATACAAGCCACTGATGGAGGTGTGGCTGGTTTCACCCAGATGGCATTGGCTGCTCTCCACACAGGCCTGCTGGGTACTGAACAATTTAAGTAAACTGCAATTGCAAAACAAGCCTCCCTACAAAGCCTTAAGCATTCTGTGTAAACAAAAGTGGACAGGGTCTTTAGTTTAAATTTCTCAACTCCCATAATTCACATTGCCCAAGGGTTTAATTTACTTCAAAGTATGTTTTGTCTAGAAGCTGATGCAATAAAACATCCTGATGGTGCTATTTACAATAATACATTTTTAATCCTGAGAGAAAGCCATCCCATGTAGTGCTCATGTTAGGTACTGCCTAAGTCTTGAGCTGGCCTCAGCAAGGGGGTAAATTTCACCTACCAGGATTAAAGGCAAAATGTTTTTTTTAAAGTATCATAGTAAAAGAATGCACAGCTGGGCAGATGATTTGAATGGCAGATTTCAGCCTGGCTAGAAAGACAACCTGCTGCTTGTTTAATGTAATCTCTCAGCCTATCTAAGTATCTACAGTCAACAATCCCAAATAATCTTCCTGCTACACAGTGAAAACAGAAAGCATGTTCAGCTTCGCCTGATCCAATGAGTTACCTCTCCACAGACCATTATGATTCTGGGCTCTGCTTCTCCTGTGATTGATACATGGATGAATCTAAATTGCACTGCAGTTAGAAATCTTGCCTCACTTTGGTACTGGTGTGACTGGAGAATCTGGCTCTGGCATATGATGCCGTATTTTACTGGGTATGTGCTGTTGCTTCTGCGCTTATTCATGTGTCATTATTGGAACTGGGATTAAAACATGTGCTTTTATTCTTTTTTCATTCTTGATTTCTTGTCTTTCAAGTAAATACCTTCTTTGAGCCTGAGCCAACAGGATTGATTCCAGGAGTATGCATTCAGAACCTGGTGAAGATTTTTGCGAACAGGCCCAAGCCAGCAATAGATGGGATGAATATTACTTTTTATGAGGGCCAGATCACAGCCTTCCTTGGTCACAATGGAGCAGGAAAGACAACGACCATGTAAGTCTGTATTTCAGAAAAAACAAATCCAGGGCAGTCCTCTGTTGCTCTGCCCTGAGGAGCAGTCTTCTCTTTTGACTCTTGCCTTGTCTCTCTACCACCCCTGCAGCTAGATTGACGCACAACAACAAGCTTTTTCCAGACGGGGAAATGCTCCCCCTAGGCAAAGAGAAGATATCCTGGATTAGCTAAAGCCCTGGGAGGGAGGCAATGCATGACAAAAACAAGTGAAAGTCTAGAGAGAAGGAAGCAATTCTTTTCCCCAGAATTCATTTCCCGTGGCCAAACTCCTGATAGGTAATGAGGGAGAAGGATCTTCTGGCTGAAAGATCTGAAGATTTGAAAGCCACCACACTCCACATGTTCTTGGTTTCTCTAACTGGCTTTAAGTCAGTCACGTTTTTTGGTCTGTGTGCAAAGGAGTATAAAATATAGGCCCTCTGTAGACAAAATGGTTACATATATGCAAGATCCATGTCCGGATTAAAATGTTCCTCTAGTCCTAGAACCCTAATGTCTCAGGAAGCTGGACTTCAGGTATGTTTAATTTTCTTTATACAGAACTTTATTTGGCAAAGTAGGATTAATTGGTGAACAAAGTATTTCATGAGTCTGTGACAAAGTCTTTCACCAAATGTTGAAAGAAATTAAGTGTTTCATTATGATTTTTCCCAGCAGATTTTTAAGCTTTTTTAAGTAAAAAAAGACACTTATTTCAAATGCACTTTAAATTGCCTTTTAATTTTTTAATTGTTCCACAAGAAATATGTTCGACCCAAAATAAAAGCATTCTAATATGCTGAAATGTTTTGTAAATTTGTTTTTCTATTCTCCTGATAAAAACAAAAATTTCTATTGCTTTGAAGTTTTCAGAACTGAAAAATCTATTATTCGTCCAAATCTAGTAACAGGTTCCACCTATTTGCAATATAACATTCAGCCCCCTTCCATTTTACAGAAAATAAAGGTGTAGGGCATGAGTCAGTGCGACTGGAGACCTCAAAACATTATTCTCTATCTTGGTCACAGCGAGCTTCATTTTAGACCCATTTGTACATAGGGGTGATGTAATGTGCTGAACAAACTACTCTGAAACAGTGTAGCTGACTAAACCAGTTTTTTAATGCAGACCAGAACCTTACAGACAGGTGTATCAAAAATTATATTAGCAAATCCACAAGATTCTCACTGTAGCAGGGCAAGAGTATTTATATGTGTGCTTTTTACTGGAACTGTTTCATCGAGGCCTGTACTAAGAAGTCATCATGCTCCATCTAGTGGAATCATGCAATGCACCTTTCTAATCAGGCACAGAAAGATAGGAGAGTGGGAATTTCCTCATTTTATTTTCCCAGGTCGATACTGACAGGCCTCTTCCCACCTACCTCTGGAACCGTGCTGATTGGCGGTCTGGATATTCAGACTCACATGGACTCCATACGGCACAGATTAGGCATGTGCCCTCAGTACAACATCTTATTCAATCAGTAAGTATCATTCTATACTAGCTTTAAGAATAAGGGTCTGTTGTGGTTTAACCCCAGCCAGCAACTAAGCACCATGCAGCCGCTCACTCACTCCCCCCCCGCCACGATGGGGGAGAAAATCAGGAAAAGAAGTAAAACTCATGGGTTGAGAGGCGAACGGTTTAATAGAACAAAAAAGAAGAAACTAATAATGATAACACTAATAAAATGACAACAGTAATAATAAAAGGATTGGAATGTACAAATGATGCGCAGTGCAATTGCTCACCACCCGCTGACCGATGCCCAGTTAGTTCCCAAGCAGCGATCTGCACCCCCTGGCCAACTCCCCCCACTTTATATACTGGGCATGACATCACATGGTAGGGAACATTCCTTTGGACACTTTGGATCAGCTTTCCTGGCTGTGTCCCTTCCCAACTTCTTGTGCCCCTCCAGCTTTCTCGCTGGCTGGGCATGAGAAGCTGAAAAATCCTTGACTTTAGACTAAACACTACTTAGCAAAAACTGAAAACATCAGTGTTATCAACATTCTTCACATACTGAACTCAAAACATAGCACCCTACCAGCTACTGAGAAGACAATTTAACTCTACCCCAGCTTGAAACCAGGAGAGGGTCCCACTCTGCATGCTTGACACATCCCCAAAGTCTGTGTAGTCTCTTTCTCTTACTGTGCTGGCAGTAGATATGTCTTAGAAGCACATATCCAGCTCTTAACAGTCAAATGGGGTAGGTGTTGCCCTTCTCCAGTAGAAATCTCCTGCATCATTTAGGTGGGAACAAAGAAGTTTCCAAGGAAAATGACAGTAGTCTTGGTGTTGGTGTTTTCTGTTGCAGTGTGGGTTTGCAGGAGTTCAGCCTGGGGATTCATGCACTATAATTTAGGCCTCCTAAAGCAAAAAAATCTGAGCGGACACTTTGCACCCATTTTGCACTACCACCCGACCATTTACTACCTTTGCAAGTGATTTCCAGCTTCACTGCCAGCACCCTGTGTTCATCTCAACAGCAGACTGTCTTCCATAATGCAGCTACTCACATTAGCTCCCATTTTATTCCCATAAGTGGATAGCTTGATGCCTGCTATACCTGTTCCTTTAGTAGCAGGTTCTGCTTTGAAAAGGCAGAGAAAGAGCCTATGACATCTGAGTGAAGTGTGTTGATCCCAAAGAAGATCTGTGATCCAGATTTAGGGTAAACCAGCCTCTCTTCCTTTAGCAAGATAAAGCTAGAGTGAATTTACTGCTGCTTGGGAAAAAATCTGCTTATTCATTTAAATTGCCTTGGTGTCTTTCTGTCTGATTTCACAGCCTTACTGTAGCAGAGCACATCTTGTTTTACTCTCAACTGAAAGGGAGATCCAGGGATGAAGCTGAGCAAGAGCTGGAAACAATGCTAGAAGACATGGGCCTCACCCATAAAAGGAATGAAGAGGCTCAGAATTTGTCAGGTGCCCACAGTATTGTTCTAAGACGCTTTTTCTGCTGCCTTTTCTTTGTCTTCAGGCAATTATTGTTTGAATTAAATGTTTAAGGCCATATTCTGACACATCACTGTGCACTGGGGAGGTCTTTACTCTCCAAAGAGTAAATGGGACTGTACAAATAGTAAAGCTGGCATAACCTGTCCCTAAAGCTTCTGTTTCTTATAAATATACAACAAATTCAAATATACTTAAAGCTGTTATTTTTAAATGAGCATATAAAAAAAATAAATCAATGTAAGAAAAAAAATGTTCTATTATTTCAAATATTATACTATCATGCTGCTCCGCTGTTTGGATCAGTACTCTATAATACTGTATTATATGGTAGGAGTGATTTCTTTCATTCTAAAGGTACAAATCCACATGGTGCATTTGAACACATTTCACTTTCAGATTCAACAGCTCATTTGAATAAAGTCAGGTGTTCTTATACTAGTTTGTCCTGATTGCAACTATAAAAGTTGGCTAGTTTCACCTGAGAACATAAAAATCTCCTATCTTACTGCTTTTGCTTCGGGCAAGAAGCAGAAAATGCAGTGCATAGATGAAAAAATATATTTAAAAAAATAACAAAGGTTTGAAAAAGCTGTTCTGAACTTCAGAAGAAAAATGTGACTACTGATTTAACTTTGCAGAAATATTTGTGCGAGGATGGGTTTTGTTTCACATGTATCAGTTTGTCCTCACACTGAAAAGCAATGTTAATTACATCCCTGCCACTTACGTAACTTATCTCAGATTCCTGGATGTGTCTGTCCTCTGGTAGGTGGAATGCAAAGGAAACTGTCTGTTGCCATCGCTTTTGTGGGTGAAGCAAAAGTGGTAGTCTTGGATGAGCCCACTTCTGGAGTTGATCCATATTCCAGGCGGTCTATTTGGGATCTTCTGCTGAAGTATCGCTCAGGTAACAGGTTTGAGAGTAGAAATTGTTTTGTTTTGTTTTAAAACCTGTTACAGATGCAGCATGTCCCTGCTGTGTAAACTGTCATGAGTAGTGGGATATGAATACAAGCAAACAAGATTCTTTGAACAGACACCTATGGATGTGGCAAACCTGGGACCTGGCTCTGGTGCAGAGAAAACCCTGCATTAATTGCCAAAAAACTAACCACAGTTTTGAGTTCCAGAGAGAGTCCATGCCTTGAACTTTCCTCCTTGTTCCTTCTAGGCAGAACCATCATCCTCTCAACCCATCACATGGATGAGGCAGACATCCTTGGAGACAGAGTAGCCATCATATCCCAAGGGAAACTCTTCTGCTCAGGCTCTCCTGTATTCTTGAAGAACTGTTTTGGGTCTGGTTTCTATCTCACTCTTGTTCGCAAGATGAAAAACACCAGAATTGGAAGGGCTACAGTAAGTATGTAGTTCTTTCCCTGCACATGTGATCTGAAAAATACTTACACGTATTCATGCACTGCACCAAGGTAGAAAGCAGTTAAGTGCTGCTTGAGGCTGTGTACAAAACTGATTTCAAAATGAAGAAAGTAATGAGAAAATTTGATGACACCTCATGAAATTATATGGATACATGAGTCTCTCTGAAAAATCTTCTCTGGGTATATATATATATATATATATATATAGTCAGCCAGACAGGTGAAAATAATAAGTGAATATGAAGCCCTCAGTGGTCTACAGTTCATTCTCATCAGTTGAGTATGTCTAAACTTTTACCAATCAAGTTACCTTTGTCCATATACAGGTCTTTCTGATGCTTGCTTTTGCAGTACACTAGTTGTAAGCATGGTGTAGTCTAGTAACTAGCACAGACACCAGAAGAGTCTACATTTGCCCATAGCTAAACCAGCATCGCACAGCTTGAAAAGTAAGGATCTGGATTGTTTCTGCTGTTAGTAGTGCTTCCAGTCTTAGTAGCAACATGATCTGTATACTCATGGCAACGGCTGATTGCATTTCCCAGGTATTTTGCATGCAATGTAGAACTGACAGATATGCTTTGTGCAGTGGATTTATGGTTTTTGCATTGCTTAATCCAGTCCTCAGCTGACTTTCAGTATAATATGTTCAAGATGCTCCAGTTATGCCGTATTTTTCACTGACTCAAGCTGTTCAAAGGCTGACAACTCTTACATCCTGTTTTGCATGCAACTGAAGCACTTTCATCTTTGTATCTGTTGCTTGTCCATGCTAGTCGCTTTGTAGCTGCGGATCTCAGTGCTCCTGCTCCTGCTCCAGCTGTGCACGCAGTGACAAAGAAGAAGCTCCAGAGCAGGAACTGGATGGTAAGAAGTGGGGTGATTCAGCATTCCAGCACATAGCTATGTCTCCTGTTATGCTGTAATCTCATTTTACAGATCAATGCTGCTGAGGCCCACTTCTTCAGTACTTGTGTCTAACATGTATATTGTAACATGAATTTGATAAGGTTTCTTTGTGGCTTGGCTTACCATTGCTCCTTTTTTATGTATATGTGGTCTCAGGTACAGATGATGAACTGGAAGTTTGTGTGCTTTAGAAGTATAGACTGAGTTTTGAACTGCTCTGCACCAAAGTGTGTAATTTGTTAATGAAACCTGAAGCATATTTAGAGCAAAAGAAACTGGCTTTCTCAGAAAAAGTAATTTTGGCTTTTCTACATTAAGAAAAGAAATTAAGTAGATATTCCTGAAGATTTTGTTGTGCTTTATTAACAGACCTAAAATAGTTTCCTGCTACATAGTTCCAGAGCATAATTAGCAACATAGCCCAGTCTATTACAGAATTAACTGAGATATTTGTGAGTTATGTAATAGAGCAGTCCCCTTTTGTATAGTGCAAACAACAGCTTTTGAATCATGCTTAGCATGGTTAAATATTCATTCTTTGAACACTGTTTTGACTTTTCACAGGAGATCTGAATGAGCTAGCAGAAGTAATTCATCATCATATCCCAGAAGCAAAATTAATTGAAAGCATCGGTCAGGAACTCATTTACCTTTTGCCCAATAAACACTTTAAACAGCGATCTTATGCCAGTCTCTTCAGAGAACTGGAGGAAACATTGGATGACCTGGGACTCAGCAGTTTTGGAGTTTCAGACACACCACTTGAAGAGGTAACAGACAGATTAAAATTCCTGCTGATCTTATCATCAGTCCCCAAAATGTTTTCTGAGACAGTTCCTGTTCTTAAACATGTAATCTTATTAATTCCTAATATCCCCTTCAAAACCTCAGAAAGTCTTTGGGATGGGTGTAGAGAAAGGATCCAAGCCTTACTTCATGTTAGCCTTGTGGAACATGATTCATTAGCCTGAAATCTGTCTTTCTTTGTATCTTAGTTTATTCGTTTCTTTATTTTTTTAGATACTTCATAAGAGACCTCTGATTGTGTAATAAGCAGGACTACTGAAAGTGTATCTAAATTTTTTTCTGTTACGTTAAAGGATGATGTATAGTGTTCCAGAGGTCAGGTTATTGTACCTGTTCTATTCCTAACCAGGAGATGTATTTGTCTATGGCAGGTTTTCTTAAAGGTCACAGCAGAAGCTGACCCTGGAATGCAAAAGGCAGGTATGGATCCATGAATCAGTATTTGATAAACTTTTCTTGGGACTGTTCTGTATTCTGAACACCAAGTAAAGAGGAGCCTCAGAACTTTCAGTCTTTGTATGGTGTTCTTGCCAAAATAAATTTGGTCAGCAAATACCTGTTTTGGGGGCCTGACGTGATATCTGAGAAACAAGATGAAGTCAGCAGAAAGACTTTTATTTTGATTGGATGAGGTTCTTAACTATGTAAATAAAAGTAGAGGGTCAAGCCCCCAGATGTCAATGGTTTTAGTAGTTTTATAAAAAGTACTTTGCTGACCATTAGTTCATAAACTACATACATAATTAACTTGTTCATCCTGCTGAGTAAGAGGAGTGTTAACCTATATGATGCCACTAGATATAGCCACAGTGCAACAGTTGTAATTAAAGCAATCTGGTGATGTGATATTTACAGTTGGTAAAATCCGGAGCTCATTAAAATGTTTATGCTACCCTCATATATGGAGGATAAAGTGTCTTCTCTGCCCCTTTTCATCTTAACCTAGAAGATACTCAAGAAAATGGTTCTACTCTTGGCAAAACTTCTACTGAGAACAAACCAGCTGAACAAACTGCACTGAAAACTAATGACACTTCTCGAATGCCAGTAGGCATAGCAGGAGATCAAAATGAAGGCAAAGGGTCCCGACAGTATAAAGGTTTTCAGCTTGTACATCAGCAGATCAAAGCACTGCTCATCAAACGGTTCCACCATGCCTCCCGCAGCCACAAGGACTTCCTAGCCCAGGTATTGCCTGACTTTTGCTGTTCTTGACTCTTTCCCACAACATTCTCAATGCTGTCTTTCCCAGCAATGTCTCTATACAAAGCAACAGAGGTGTTGCAAATGGGTAACAATGTAATGTAATGTAACGTAATGGTCCCTAACTGTTCTAATTATGATTCCAACTCTTCTGCATCGTATTCTATTTCTTTCTGCCTGGAGTCCCAAGTTCACGATTCAATCACTACTAGCACAGCATTTTATTTTTAACCTAATACATCTCTGTGACAACCAGAATCTTAACCGAAAACATTCAAAATTAAATTGTTGATGTTCAGGAGCTAAGCTAGATCTGATCTGTGTGCTCCTGCTGTCCTTCCTTTGTTTATATATATTATGAGGTATGTACAGTGTCACTCTAATATATTATGTCTAATAACCTAGTGTGATGTTTTCATGTTCCCTGCAGATTGTTCTCCCTGCTAGTTTTGTGTTGCTGTCTTTAATACTTACAGTCATTATTCCTCCGTTTGGAGAATATCCTGCCTTAACCTTACACCCTTGGATCTATGGACAACAGTTTACTTTCTTCAGGTAAGAGGAATCACTGAGTAAAAGTACATCTGTCATATATACCACCTTTCCTTCCTAGCATTTAGGATCATGGGGCCCTGTCTTACTGGGCGTTTCTCACTCTATGTGGTATAAAAAAGGATTCACTCCACTGGAATTGGCAGATTTAAAATAGCGTGAAATTGATGCAAGTGGAAAATATAGCAAGTGGAAAATAACCAATAGTCCTTCAAATATCTTGCTATCTTTGGTACTTCCCTCTTCCTACCTGAATTCATGGGCTTAACACTTACAAAGTTACGTCCTGCCTAACAGGAGATCCAGGACAGTAAGAAATTTGACCGTTTCTGATACGCCATTGAACTACTCCTGTATTCATAATCTTAGAGAACAATGAGATTCAAGCCTACCTGCTGACCTGTGGTAGATTTATTTATAGTTAGTACAGTATTTGGGCAAAGTTATGGAAACAAGATAAAAGCAGAGACTCTTAGGTTTTATTAATGCTGCTGCTTAGCAGTTTCTCCCCACACAATATCCTTTGGCTGGGTCTAAATTTTTTTTGTCCACTAGCACTTTGTCTCCTTTCATTGTTCATAGAAGCTTCAGTTCTGTTCTTTCCAGATCACTGCACAATTCCTCTCTGCTCTCCTGAATACTTGCTTCGCCTTCACTTCCACGTATTCCAAAGCTGAACTTGCACCTGTTCAAAACATATGCAATGCAGAGGAAATTTATAAACAGCGTTTAAGTCCTAGACTAGATCACAACTAGCAGAAAGCAACAAAACTGAAGGCAATAATTCTGAAGCATTTTACTTGAGTTTCATACTGAAAATTCACATGAATCTTTAATTTACATATGGTAGTGTGTTGGAGCAGTTTGATATTCATACTTGTATAACACTTGGCACTAGCAATATTCTGTAGTCTAATGTTATTAGGTTGTTAGTTGCAGACGCTTCACTATTAGCAGCATTGTCTCTTTGGCCTCAGCAAATGAAAATGCGGAATATGTTTTTCATCTGATTACTGAGTGTGACAGGGCAGAGAGGGTAGAAATGTGGATTCAAGCCTTTTTGGAGAATATTGCTATAGGACTATGTCAGAAGTCATCCTTTAATATTAGGAGAAAAGGACCATTGCTTTAGCCTGTTAACTATCTTGGAAGGTTCTGGGGTTTTGCATAAATAAATAAAATAATTGCATTATCAGCATTTGGAGGGGGGCAGTTGGTTCTACCATATGGCTGTCCTTCACCAGTTGCCATGTGTATTCCAGTACAATAGTTTGAAAAAAATTTTATAAAGTCCTTTCTTATTCCCTTAGCAATGAGCGTCCTGGCAGTGAGCAAATGGTCTCCCTCACTGATGCTTTCTTGAATAAACCAGGATTTGGAAATCGCTGCGTGAAGAATCAGCTTCTTCCGTAAGTAGCTAGATAATCTCTCTTGAACGAGATTCTAGCAGGGAATTACTAGTGGAACTTGTAGTGAAACAAGAATGAATTGGCTTGACTTTTCATTAGAGCCAATGCTTCAGATATATTGTTGGCAATAATTCAGGTCAAAAGTAACAAACAAACAGCAAGATAACCAATGCTACTGGATTAAGAATGATTCACAGGGCTCAATGTGACTAGCTGGAAACCAGCTCCTGTAGCCTTGTATTGAGAATTAAGCAACCTTGAAATTTATGTCAGTAGGCCAGTGGGCTCAGACCCAAATCTTCACAGCTTCCCTGACATTTTCCACCTGTGAGTCCCCTCAGGTTCCTCCTGTTGCCACTAGTGTGTTTGGAAGCAATAGCTTCAGCAGTTGCTTAGATTGTGAAGTGGCAATAGGACAGTCTCTATGATTTGAAGCTATTCTCACTCTGAAGTGAGGACAATGTTAGTAGAGCTGTTACTTTAACATTTGTTGTCCTACCCACTTACCCTGCCTGTGAGTCCTGCTTTGGGGGCATTTGTCACTGGCATGCTATGCGTTGCCATTTGTTCCTTTTCTCCTGCCTCTCTCCCAGTCATGATATCCAGCAGCTTGATTTTTCTGGCTGTCCTCCCCTCTTTCTTCCCCTTCCTCTCCTCTGCCTGGTACAGCAGGGATAAAGACGAAACATCAAAAAAATAGATAAAAGAGTCTGCATGAACAAGGAAAGGGATAGTTTCTTCACAAAGATATGTGTCCGCTGCAGATTTCATGTCTACTACTGAGTCAAACACAGTCCTCTTGTTCCTTCAGTGTCCTATCTGCAAGCTGAAGACAGTAAAATTGGCAGAGATGTGGGGAGAGATTATATTTATTCATGTTTACTGAGTACTCTAAAATGTTCTTCTTATTTGTAACTCATGCCATAAGGGCTGAGAGGAGAATGTCTGCTGAGAGTGTTGTGATTTTGTGGATTTGTAAGCTCTCATAAACTGTATCTCTGCATAGCTTAAAGAGACTGTTCCTCTACACAGGAACTACCCATGCAATAATATGCCAACTGCCTGGAACACACCTGCTGTTCATCCTAACCTAAGCAGCCTCCTGCTGAGCCAAAAGTGGAGCCCTGAGAATCCTTCACCTCCCTGCAAGTGCAGCACTCACAAGCAACTCACTATGCTGCCAGAATGCCCTGCAGGTGCAGGAGGCCTCCCGCCACCACAGGTTGTGTCCTTGTGCCATAAATCTTTGTAGTGCAGTGCTGGAAAGGGGATTAGTGTGTAAGTACCTTGCCATGGCAACATACATGGAAGGAATTGAGTACATTTTTAAGGGAGCAAGAATTGCTGGAATTTGGAATTCAGTTTCAGAAGTATTGGGAAATCTTGCACATTTAAATGAAATTTCATTACTATTTTCATCCAAATCGCAAACTTTTCATATAGAAAAAAAATCACAAAAATTTTAACAATTTATCAAATAATTTTTTAAAAAGTCTTAATTTTTTTTTGCCTCAGAGAACAATTCTATTTAGAAGATTGCCTTTCCTTAAAGAAGGGAAGGGAAAGAGGGAGAAAGAAGAAAGGAAGGAACAAAAAAAGTAACGATTTTGAAAAACATGGGGTGGGGTCATCTCATTAAAAATGGAAAAATTAATATTGAGTCAACCCCAAATAATTATTTTTTTACATATCTTTTGGTTCCATTTCTAGAAAGAAAGTTCTAAGCTAGCAAAACAAATGTTTGTATGCATGTGCATGAAGAGGAATAATTTAATAACCATTGATGCTGTATGGAGAAGAGATGAGCTACATTCCCACCTGTTCCTATCAATGAATAATCTTAGTCGTGCCCTTTATAAAATGTGCTTGCTCTTTTGAAGAGCAAAGGAAATTTATAGCCTGTTAGTGTTTACATTTACTAAATGTTTTTCTAACAAGTTAAAGAAAACGGAACTACAGCCACTCTTAGAGTAATAGCTCACTATTTAATATCTCACCATGCACACCATTCAACTTTAATATTCTTGTTTGCCAGGCTGCACACATTAGCCAAATGACTAAAATAATTCTAGTTTTAACAGTAATGTCACAAGCTTAATAAATTTCTGAATCCAAATCCATGACACAATCTCTCAAAAATACTGATTCAGCTTGCTTTGGTTTCTCTATCACTATTCACAAAACAACAAAACAAAGTTGTTTTAGATATCTGTAGAATTCCTGTTTATGAAGAAAAAAAAAAGAAATTAATAAAGAGGTTATATTCTGACCTTATTCACAGCATCCCAAGTTATTTCTGATTTCCAGGTAATCCTTGTCCAATGGATAGCCAAAGTTGAATTCTGCTAATTGCGTGCTACTGTATTTGAGAGGGAAATTTAGTCTAAAACTTCAAATCCAAGTAGGATGCAAAATTAATTTTTTTGTTTGTTTGTGGGGATTCTAGTCCTCTAAGGAAAATGTGTTTATTATAATATTATCCTGATAATTTTGCAGGATATGATAATTTTATATAACTTGTCAGGAAGAAAGTCTCCAGGGAAGCAACAGTATGTAAATAATTGTGAAGTATGTCTGAGCATAGACAGCTCATTTAATGAAGGGACTATGAGGCTGCTACCGGTCTTCCTGTGTATTGTCTAGAATCAGCTAGACATCTGTCATGTATCTTCTGTGTCATCCAGTACTGCCTCTCTGTGGACAAATGTAGGAACTTCTGGAAAGTTCATTAGACTTACTTTCTAGGTCATTACTAGGTCGTTTCAGGTTGCAAGCTTTGCCCTCTGAAACTGCCCAGGAACCTTTTAAAGTATATTCTACCTTGGGATAAACTCAGCAAGTTTGAAGTCTTGCATTTCACAGCAACACTATATTTGCAAAAGACTCACAGAAGCGTCATGTGGCATCATTTTCATTACAAAAAAAGAGAGTAATAATTTTCATTCAAAGTATCTAACATGCTAGTGAAGGTGAAGTTTCATATTAGTTTTTACTTCAACTTGCTAAATCACAGAAAACTACCTGATCTTCATTGGGACCTCAATTTATTTGAAAAGCTTCTTTCTTTCACAGTGAAGAAAAAGCCTTGAGCAACGCTGGCCTTTGTTGCAAATAACTCGGGCCAAGTTTCAAAGTGAAGCGCAACTGTTTTGTGTCAGGCATTGCAAACTTCTGTGATTTCATCATTTCTTCTGAAATCTTAGTAAAGTAAGGATGTTTGGGCTAGAAAGTGAATGACCCACTCTCATTTCAGTGATAATATGAACCTGAGCAATTCTTCTGAACCAAACCTACTTTTGCCATTTTCCTGACAAACACTTACTTAATAGCTTTAGAGACTGTAAAGTTTACTGTGATTGATTAGATTTTCTTTTCTTTCCAGAGAGTGCAGCACAGCACAGAAATTCTTCAAGATCTGACCCACAGAAATATTTCAGATTTTCTGGTGAAAACATATCCCACTTTGATAAAAGGGAGGTAGGTTTGAATCTCTCTTGTTTTTTCACATGCAGTATTTTGTACCTGGCCACGAAATTCTCATTTAATAATAACATAGCACCTGATTTGCCACAGTATTGTGCAGACTTGAGCATCATGTCCATATTCCTGATGTAAGAATTAGGAGATGCTCATTTCAAGAGAGTTAAATTGTTTTAATTATACCTATTTTTATAATCAGGTACTCCTTTATAGGCAGAGCTAAGTTTCAATGTTGATGGAATACCATGTTAATGGTAACTGTGTCAATGGTGAGAAAACTGGTGCCTTGGCACAGCATGATGAACTGCCTTACAGAGATACTAGTTTGTGTCCCTGAAGAGCTGTAGCCACACCAGCATGATGAACTGCCTGACTTAATTATCACTTGCTTCCCAGAAGTGCTAAAGAGCCAAAGGACAATGTTACATATATATACATCTATCCTACTGATAGCTCCTCAGCTTGCCTGAGCATTGTGCATGGTAATTAGCTGTGCAGTGTCCATGGCCTATTATTTTTGATTCAGGCCTTGCTACCTTTTCAATTCCCAGCAGAGTTCTTTGAATTCTCATTATATTAACTTTGTGCTGGCTGCCTTTGACTAATTCCTCTTAGCACGTCATAATTGCTTTAGATACATCTTTTAAAATCAATTCATTATGGATTTAGGATAGAGCCAGTATGCGTCACTTTAGAAATCTTGCTTATCTCTGTATGAGCTGGAGATGAATCATGTCAGAAAACAAAACAAAACCAAAAACCAAAAACCCACTGCAGGGAATACCAAATGTCCTGACAACCCCACAACTCAAAGTAATAGGAGTTCACCTTTCATTTCCATTTAAGCCTGACAATACCATCGACTTTGGTTCAGTGCATTAAGAGACAGGATTCTTTTTGTCTGTTTCAGCTTGAAGAGCAAATACTGGGTCAATGAACAAAGGTAAGAAACAAGTTCACAGATTATGGTGGTAAATAATGGAACAATGAATTTCTGTTTATCCACGGAGCCTCGCAATGTTTCTCTGAATGGTCAAGGGGAATTGTGGCAGATAGTATAGAACAAAGAGATGGCTTCAGTGGGAAACAAGTTGGGGGTCAGCAAAGGTTTTATAAAGACAAGGGGTTATATTTGTTTGGACTACCCCCACAAGGATGAAGGCCAGAGGCACACAATGGAACTATCACAGTTTTATTATCTACAAGAGTCAGACTAATGGGATCTGGGTGATGGAAAGTTACAATACAATACTGCACTACATTGCAGTAGTGCTCTGATGCCCCTCTTTCAAAGTGCAGCAGAAAAATATAAACCCTCCAAAAAAAGGACCTGGGTAAGATGAAACCTAGATGCCAGCCTATCAAATACAGAAGTAACAACCGTGACACCTCATCCCTGGTCTGAATATGCGTAGTAGTTATAAAACAGATTCCACTAGTGCTCCATGCTTATGTAGAGGCATCAGCTAACCCCAGTATGATGTCTACTGCAGATACTAAGCTTGAAAAGATGACTGATTAGCCTGAAGAACATACTTACTTAGTTTTTCAGCAGCAGTAGGAATTCACTTCAAAGGTGGCAGCCAGATGACTGGCTTCCTTCACGGAATATCTGCTTGTTCATGTGCAAACATTACTTTCTATAGGATTTGACTTTGGTTCATCTCATGCAATAGTATTTATCATTATGGAGTATTGGCTGGCACCAGCATTGCTGAATACCTGCTTCTCTCAGGGCAACTGAAATTTTAACTGAGGTCCATGCTGTCCTCAGTCCTCCATGCTGTTCAAACAGTTATATCTCAATTATCTTGATTTAAAGATTTTGCACTGTAGAAAGAACTGTTTTCTCCAAGTCTTGTATCTAAATAATAATTTTCTTGGGATCCTGGCATGAACCCCTCAGAAACTGTTAGAACTTCTATTATTTGTAAGCCCTATAAAGACCTAATACAACCTGTTAGAAAGAGATTGTTATACATTAATTATGTGATGTATAGAAATCAAACTTATATTAAGTGGATTTTTAGTATTTCCATCAATGTATAGAGTTTTGGGTCTGTGGTACAAGTGACTAATGATTCTGTTCTCTTTGTTAGATATGGAGGAATTTCTATAGGAGGAAGGCTCCCAGTCCTTCATGTTTCTGGAGATCAAGTTGTCAATTTTTTAAGTGATCTTGGCCGAATGATGAATGTGACAGGAGTAAGCAAGAATTTTTTTTTTTTTTTTTGTCCCCTTACTTAAGAATTGTTACAAAGCTGAAAACCTGCAGCACTGGATTTCACCCAGACAACTGATCTTTAGCCTTCTCTTTTTTATTTTAGGGAAAAACTTCACTGGCTGCTGCTAAAGAAATTTCTAATTTCCTTAAATACATGGAAACTGAAGATAATATTAAGGTATTTGCTGGAAGTAGTCTGCTAGCTCACAGTCTTTCTTGACATAGGCTTCAGATTGTGAGAATATTGCTAGTGGCATTCTCAGATGCAAGAAGAGCTGAAGTACTATACTTATTATAAGTAACATGGGATACAGTGTTAATGCAAAGTTATTTCTAATGTGAGATTTTTTTAACCATGTTCTTGCTGTCCTAAATACTTCTGAGTAGAACACATTCTGCTAAATTTTAAAATGTGCTTCTATAAAATCCCTTGACAGTGGTTGTCCAACCCTTTTAAAAGCATAGTATGTGAGCTCCTCCTGCTGGACTGTGCCTAGGAGCTATGAATTCCTGGTGCTGGATTCTTCCCTGCTGACAATGTCCACCAAAGTAGATCAAAGGCAGCCAAGTTTTCTCCTGCAGCTCAGGGTTATTAATGAAGGCTTCTGAAATGAATCTGTGCTTTCTGACTCTTTTAGGTGTGGTTTAACAATAAAGGCTGGCATGCTATGGTTAGTTTCCTTAATGTAGCCAATAATGCAATCCTTAGAGCTAACCTGCGGACTGGCCAAGACCCTGAGGAATATGGGATCACTGCTGTAAACCATCCTCTGAACCTCACTAAGGAGCAACTCTCTGAAGTCACTGTGTAAGTCTGCCTGTGCTCTGCTGCTGGCTTTTATCCTTCCTTCTCCTGGCAGCTTTACCACCTCCAGTGTACTCACACTCTGAGGTGAAATAGTTCAATTGGCAGAATGCAGAGAGCTTTCCCTGAAGTTTTATTCTAATCAAGAATTAGATATACAATCTGTTCTTTTCTGTCTCATTATATTCCTATAAGAGTTCATTCCCATCCCGTGTAGGAGCTATGACTATTAGTTATACATGATTACATGTTTTTGTTGATTCCCAAGCACAAAGATTCTGAAGTCTTTGTTCATGCTCCAAAGCCAATAGATCTACTTGTAAAATAACACGGAGATCATAACCAAAAAAAGAATCAGAAATTATCCTTAAGTGACTACAGGTAGGCAGTAGTCGGCAACCTCCATCTTGGTGCCAAGGACAGCACACAGGTAGATTTTCAACAGCATGTAGTAGGGTTGGTGTATTCCAGAATCTAAAAGCCATAATTTCTTGAAAAAGACGCCACTAACAAGACATGACATCCTGCTCATGTCTCTCCACTCATGTCTCCTATTAAGTTCAGAATTCAGTGAAACTGAAAACTCTGCCTAAGCACAGAGGCAAGATCTGCATATCATCTCAGTGTCTGCGACTTGCCTCTTTGAGTCCTTCTTTTCCCAGCTCCCAGAGCACTTCAGCTATTGTGCCTTAATGTCTTGTTTGAGACACACCATACAGGAAAGGCTGTCAAACTGAAATATTTATATATAGGAGTTGAACTGTTCCAGAGAATGAAGGCAAGTAAAAAATCAGGGAATGGTGCCAGCATCATCCATATTTGTAAGCTACAGTCCCCGACACAATTTGGGAAAATACACTAGCACATTTTGAAATTGGAAAAGTCTTCTACTTAAAAAATAACTTTGCTACTTCTAGATCTTAAAATTCCCTCCAGATTCCCCAAATGCTAATATAGTGTTGTGTTGCATCCATTCTCTTGCTCACAGTCCATTCTTGTGCTGTTTTAGGCTGACCACTTCAGTGGATGCTGTTGTTGCCATCTGTGTGATTTTTGCCATGTCCTTTATACCAGCCAGTTTTGTTTTATACCTGATCCAAGAACGTGTAACAAAAGCCAAGCATCTACAGTTTGTCAGTGGTGTGAGCCCTGCAGTCTACTGGCTAACTAACTTCTTGTGGGACATAGTGAGTAACTGCTGGTCTGATTTCATAGCCTGTGATTATTCCTGGGTTTGCATGAACTGGGGACTAATCAGTGAATCGAGTGAAGGTGATTCTGAGCATTGCAAAGCATTCACTTCTTCAGGTGTTTCTCAGAAAGCATGCTAAGGGTCTGATCTCGTAATTACATTATGTAGAAATTAAGTCAGGTGCACAACTCATTATTCAACTAATGAAGCTGAAATTGTTGTTATCTTAGGGTTTCTAGTCCTTACAACTGAATGTATAATAAAGTAAAACTTACCACAGCAGGGGAAAGCCCAGTTGCCTGATGCTAGTCACTCCTGCCCTATAGAAGAACCATAACATGTTTCAAGATATTCAAGAAATCTAAGTGGGGGAGATTCACAGGCTGCTGGAACAGTAGCTGGAGGCCAGACGAAATACTCTAGGGTGTCTAAAATGACATAGATTTATTTGTTTAGGTCACTGAATCATGTTCACTGTGTTATTCCAAAAGGATTTAGACCACAGGCCCAGGCTTGCTTAGACACAGCTCAGCTACCCTCCCATTACTCCTCAGGCCACTTTGTCACAAAGGAGCAAATTCTTTGCCTGGTTGAGACACAGCAGGAGGCTTGTTTTCTAGCCATGCCTTCTCAACAAAGAGAGCAGCCAACAGCTTATGCAATAAGAAAAGCATGAACATGGAATTGAAAAAATTAAAAAGAAAAAAAATTGAAATAATTGAAAAGCCCAAAACTCTTCAGGCTTTGGAAGGTGCTCTTTAAGGAGAAAGTAAAGCAAAGCATTAACTTAGGAAATGAGGGGAAAGAAGCAGGTCTCTGAGTTACTGTCCCCTGCTAGTCACAGCAGCCTCCCAGCAGCTTCCTTGACAGGAATTCTGCTTGGCCATGGCCCTTGACAGCATGATGCAAAGGTATTGGTGTTAGCAGTTCTGTGAAATGCCATCTTCCATTCTGCATGGGGACCTCTGTGCATTGCACTAGACTAGCGCTACTAATACTGAACAGAAAAATTGAGAAGAGCAGTGGCCAAGCATACTCACTTTAGCCTCCTCCCAGGAATGTGGCTCAAACAACTAGCTTTTTCCCTCCTACACAGCCTTTGCATCACCAGAAACTGCACTTCTCTTGCATATACCCAGCCTCTTTCTGTGGGCAACCTGCCAGCAGGACCATGAAATAATTGGCTCCCAAACCATAATCTAAGACACAACAATATATGTTGTATTTTTGATGAATGATCTGATAAAAGATGTCTCAGAAAAATGTCGAGTGCTGCCAGGGACCCACTGATCCAAAAGCTTGAGTGTGACTAGTCTAGCTCATAAATTCCAGTGTTCCTCAATACAAAATCCTTTTGGAATAATGTGTAGGATCTGGATATGTTTGCAGACCTTCTCGGGTCTTACACACTGATCTTCACCCTGTGATGTGGCAGGTGAATTATGCACTGAGTGCTGGAATGGTTGTGGTTATATTCGCTGGATTCAACAAGAAAGCATACACTTCTCCAACTAATCTCCCTGTGCTTGTTGCCTTGCTGCTTCTGTATGGGTGAGTGTTCAAGGTTATTCCTGCATGTGGGGCCCTGTATTTCACATGGAAATGATTTCATGTTATTGAGCCCAGTACTTAGTGAAATCCAGCTTTAAAGAATAAAACTGAGTGGATACAATACAGGTTAGAACTGGATTCTGTCCCCGCTCCAGGATATTTACACACTCTGGCCACATGCTGTAAAAGAAATTTTTTTTGTCACTGCCTTACATTTTTAAGCATTAAATGTGATCCTTACAGGAAAGTATATTTGTTTGCTTTGCTGCTTTCTGATATGTATATTGTGTAGGAATTTAGTGGTTGTTCATTTGCCACATTGACAGCCAATACTAAAATATCTTTCAGCATTTAACCCGAGGGCAAAGAGCACTGAGTCTTCAATACTTTTTTTAACTTCAAATGAGCATTTGTGTTGGCAAAATAGCATTTTATAAGGCTGACTGAAAGTCACTTTCATTTAACTAGTGATCATATATTTTTATCTATAAAATCATATTCCTGATAGCCCTGCAGCTGATGTAGTCTAGGCAAAATGATTGACCAGATCTATTTCTCGAGTTAAAAAGTGAAATGAAGCTTTTCACATCCTCCTATGTATATCACAATTAAGCCTAAGAGGGAACAGTTCTTTTCTGGGCAGACTACCTTTAATTTTCCGAAGTTTTTGTGTTCTTTGAATGAAAATCCTGAGAAAATGCAAAGCATTATCATCAGTTAATTTCTGTAAAATACCCAGTGTTAAAAAATGCTATCAGAATGTTCATTTGTTTTAATTTTTTATTATATATTTTTAAAGTGCA
Organism: Aquila chrysaetos chrysaetos; assembly: GCF_900496995.4. NCBI lineage: Eukaryota > Metazoa > Chordata > Aves > Accipitriformes > Accipitridae > Aquila > Aquila chrysaetos. The sequence goes on from NC_044015.1 coordinate 23,561,837, forward strand.
ATAGTGGTATCTTTAATAAGTTGTCTGTGGCTCTGTATTTTTTTTTTAAATAAGGTAATTCATGGCTGTGTAGATGGACATTTAAAATGTCTTTGCATATTTTAAAGTATCTACCAACATGAAATTTTCTGAAAAAATATGATCATGTGGCAGTCACTTCAATGATAATTTCATAATTTGCAACTCAAAATAAAAAAACAGAAAGAAATGTAAATTCATAGAATCTTACACTAGCCCTTGTGTCCAGCTGCAGTCACAATGGGAAACAGGATGATTCTTTCTGACCGTGTGTGTATTGTCCTGTTAAGCAATTCAGGTGGTTGTTACAGAATTCTTTCTAGTCAGATTGATTGTTGCTAAACATTGTAAATTTATTCCAGAGGAATACTCCTCTTAGGCTGCTGAATGTGCATTTGCTATGTCCCAGAAATCATGGCACAGGAAGCTCCAAATTAGGAGTAAAAAAAAAAACTATGGTAGAGGAGTTAGAAAAGAATATAAAGATTTACAGAGTTCCTGATTTCTTTGGACAGTTCCAAAGGCTGAGGAGTATCTAGAAAAGCAGTACATTGTATTTGCTTTATCTAACATTTCTTTGTCTCTCCCTTCTGGTGTACAATCCAGTGAGATGTGCAAGGATACCTGTGGTGATAATAACCTTGCTAGCATTAAGTTTTCTCAATTTTAGCCATTTCTATTGCCCTGCATTTTAACAGCAAAAAAGACTAAGCAGAAAAAACTTTTTATCTAGTAACCAAGGAAAGAATACTGTAGTGGCATCTCTGGTTGGTTACACCATTTCATTATACTTGGGATTAGAAGAAAGCTCAACTTTGTGTTTTCATTAGGGCAACTGACATGAGAATACTGAGAAGCTGTTATCATAGTTTTTCTATCTTTTGCATGCAGATGGGCAGTAATTCCCATGATGTACCCTGCCTCTTCCTTCTTCAGTGTCCCTAGCACTGCTTATGTTGCCTTGTCTTGTATTAACCTCTTCGTGGGGCTCAACAGCAGTGCCATTACATTCATCCTGGAGTTATTTGAAAATAACCCGGTAAGTAATGTTTTTGTTGTCACCTGGTTTTAAAGAGCTGTGCAAAGGGTGTCTGAGCATAACCATCTCTAACAGTAACTGTCTTTCTCTACCTTGCCATTTTTTCTGGCAGTAAATGAGTGGGTAACTTGCTGAGTAACTGCAGGGACAGGCGGGCAGAATAACCCAGAGAAGCAACTCAAGGCAACTGATACCTTGGGGTACACACACAAGGAATGACATGGAGTGTTTTTCATCCCTATGAGCAAACTTCTGTACACTTTCACAATTGGGAAGGAGGGGACACGGCACTTAGTGCTTGCTTCTGCAGCTTGGATTGTACAGGAAGATGAAGATGGTAGAAAATCACGCAGTCACTACTAAGTAAGGAAAGACACTTACTCCTGCTAGTTATTGCGTTAGAGGAGATGTTCTGCTTATAGTAGCATTTTGAGAATTGCCCAAAAATGGTTTAACACTACCAGAAAGGTGACAGAAAGTACAAGAATTAGACAGAATACAGTGAGTGCCAAAATTAGTTCTTAGAAAGGCAAAGGCAGTTGATAAAACACTGTTGGCTTGTATGCACTACTGCTACCACCTCTACAGTTGCTGATACCCTGGGCACTGAGACTGATACCCTTTCTACATCTGACAGCAATCCAAGTAGCTGTCATTACTGATAGTGCATTTTCAAACACCATGTGCTGATCAAGCATTGTTGTTTGCCAGGAAGGAGAAACAGACCTTGATTAAGTTCATGGTTTCAAGGGCCAACTTTACAATACTTTCTGTCCCTGGTGTTCCTGCATTCTCAGCCATGCTTCTTGATAGCACACGGTTCAATCTAGTGCCATTCAGTCTGTGGGACAGCAGGACAGTATTGTTACCTTTGAGAATATGTCTCTGTTGTAGACACCGTATCTCCAGAGGGAAAATTGCCCTTCTCTGGATGCAGTGTTGGCACAGCTAGACTGCTACTGGCACTTAATGCTGTTTTGGGTATCTCCACATTGCACCAAAGTCTACTGTATAGTTATGCCCAGACAGTGGTACTTTTCAATATTGTGGCAGCCCTGATTATGGAAATATTCCAGCTATAAATAAAGATGTTACGACAGAAAAATGCCATTCTTTCTTGTTGCTCACAGTTGCTGTTTATAATAGCTGACACCAGAATTGCATGTTACCTCTGCTACATAGAGAAATACTTCATTACAAATATTAATTTCTCTCCCCTTTGACAGTTTTTCACAAGCACCTTGTCTGGTACAGTGTATGCCAGCATTCTGCTGTGCTGTGTTTTAGATTGCAGATGCTTTGGATGTAACTTGGTAAACAATCTGTTTTCTCTGTTGTAAGAACAAAGAACACAGTTTCTCTGACATGACAAAGAACTTTTCACACATGTTGCTATGTTTTCTTAAAGAAGTCTGGTTTCAACTGCTTATTGTGTTGTTTCTGTTTCTTATAGTCTTTGCTGAAGTTTAATAAAACCTTGAAAAATGTGCTGATTGTCTTCCCACATTTTTGCCTGGGCCGTGGACTCATTGACTTGGCAATGAACCAAGCTGTGACTGAAGTATATGCCAGGTTTGGTAAGTAAAGCCAATAAGCAACAAGTTATATCACATGTCCTGACCTTGGATGAGATGATTGGAAGTGTTGTCTTGGAAAATTAGTGGCTATTTCTGAAATTCTCCCCTTTCACATCATCAGGTGGATGAGGAGTATGAAAGTTCAACATCTCTGAAGAAATCACAGCTTCTGATACAGCTGCCAGAACTATACGGCCCAACCAGCAGTCTGTATTGGAAATGAACCCATTTGTTCAGTGCCATACCCTGGCATCTTTTTATCATTTGTTCTGAAGTCCTTAGATCATTACAGGAGGATATATTATTTCATTTCATTTTAATACTTCGGCAGCCCTCATGTTAATGCTTAAAGTGGCTGATGTTCTTCAAATGTATCCCGTTGGGATATGGCTGTCTTTGATATCAGACAACTTATTAAAATAATAGTCATATAGCAGAACTAATCTGTTTTTATTCAGAAAATGTATGTCTTTCACATAATCCATGCATATTTCATGGTATGATATCCAAACTAGTGATATTCAGAGAGGTTATATTCATTTTTACTCCCATGCAGCAGCTGAGCTTGGAGCTTGTTTTCTTAAGAACCTTTGTAAGGCACTGGAAAATGAACACATTGCCTGATCATGATCAAATAAAGTAGAGAGTTTCATCCTAAACCATTATCATTATGCCTTTTGTTCTGAGGAGCAGTGGGTTTTTTCAGCAGTATTTCACCTTGCTTTCTGGTGCTCTTTCTCCAAAGGTGAGGAGCATGTTTCCAATCCTTTTCAGTGGGACTTTGTTGGAAAGAACCTGGTTGCCTTGGCTGTTCAAGGGGTTGCATTCTTCATTCTGAATCTCCTTATGCAGCACCGTTTGTTCTCTACAAGATGGTATGTCTGAAAGCTTGTATTAATGTTCCTTTATTAGCAGGGTGAGTGTCTTTGTTCTTCTCTATGTCACTCTTTTTTCTTTTTCCTTTCTTTTTCTCTGAATTTGTCAGCTTTTTTTTTTTCTGTTTACTTACTTGATTTCATCTTAACTTATTGACATCCTGATTCAAGAAAGCATTTACAAATGTGCATTATCTTAACAGAATTTAAGAATATATTATTAAAGAAATGAGTTTTCTTGAATTAAGACTTTAGTGTAAATTTTTTTAGATTAAGACACTGTAATAGTGAGATTATAAAATTACTTGGAAAGTTTGTAGTGTCATAAGTACTGTCATGAGGTACTAGCCTGACATCCCAAGTCAGGAATTCTAGTCCATGGCACAGGACAGTTGTAGCCTGGACACTATGCAAGCTTCCCCTCTCTGCTTTACAAATGTGGCTCTATCTCAATGAAAGCAACTACCTTCCAGGTGTGAATGGGTCATTCACTTCTGTTCGAGATTGCCTACAAGGGTACTAATTGGTACAATTATAAAAAATACTGTCTTAGAGCGATGTCTACTCAAAAGATCTGTAGAATGACTATCACTCTCTACTGAAGAGCAGCCAAATAGTGAAAGCTGTGGCTGAGGGGCAGGTTATGTCATATCAGTGACTGACAAGGCATGCTCTTTTGAGCAAGCCATTTCCTCCCTTTTTAGTATTTAGAGATTAACTTTCAAAGGTCAGGGATTCTCCCAACAGCAGGAATGCTCCAGCCAATGTCACATTGTGAAGTTTCAATCCCACTGCTTCCACCAGTCACATTTTTGGCAATTGATTAGCCATTGTTTCACACAGTTATTCTAACTGCACCCAGGGCAACTCATTGTTTCTGCAATCAATCTCTTGGGTTTTTCCAGGTTTGCGGAGACAGCCATGTCACCTATTATTGGTGAAGATGAGGACGTTGCAGAAGAAAGAAAAAGAATTATGAATGGAGGGAGCAAAACAGATATCTTAGAATTACAAGAACTGACCAAGGTAGTATTTTGAGAAGAATGAAACAAATGAGTCTAATGTAAATTTATTCTTTCAGAATGTATTTCAGCTGTGCATTCAGATGTTATTGTTTTCAAAATCAACCTTGTGCCTTAGAAAATAGCAAACATCTTAGAAGTCAAGGCTATTTCCTTTGATTAGAAATCAAACCACAGGGAAGTCCAGCAAGGACAGTGCAACCCTCCCTGCTTAAGGTTTGCGGTTTTTTAACCTCACATCATCTGATATGACTGTTACCTATTGAGTGTCCATTTCTACTACTAGTCTTTTCTTCTACAATGCTGTTTTTTCCATAGGTGAGTTTAAATCAAGGTAACCATTTGGTTGCTTTCACACTGAGGGCTATAGTTATTGCTAATTTATCTTCTTTCCAGACACTGAAGGCATCTAAGTTAAGCTATCAGAATGCATGCAGGCTTGAGCTAGAGAAATACAAAGACTACACACATTGCTGGGATCTCATGAATAGAGAACTGGAGTATCATTCTTCAGACTGTCTTGCTGTATTGTTCCACTTTAGTTTGATATGTCAGAGATACTTTGTCCCAGGAAAGCATCAGGTTTGTCTCCTAGTGCTAAAGATATGAAGTAAAAGGCTGCATGCAGAAAAATTGGTATTTTTAGGGGTCATTACAAATTTATTTAATGTGAATAAATGTCTGACTTTGTAGAATGCTTACTCTTTGTTTTTAATTTTTTTATTTATTCCTGTCTTGGTTCTAAAGTTGCCTCGTCCCAATAGCATTAAACTAAAAAAATTCAGAAGATTTTCTTTGCTGCAGATATCTTCAAATAGGAGTTTTCTTTTTGTTTTTGTTTTCCCTGTCAATTTAGATTTATGCAGGTAGGCACAAGCCTGCAGTGGATAGACTCTGTGTTGGCATCCGTCCTGGAGAGGTAGGTTGTTCAATAACACTAGATCACATTCCATGCATCAGTTCAGATTTCATGCCCCTGCTGATTTGCAAGTTGGAAATACTAAAGAATGTGATAAATTTTGTAATTTAGTGCTTTGGTCTTTTGGGAGTGAATGGCGCTGGCAAAACAACAACATTCAAAATGCTGACTGGAGATACTGATGTGACATCTGGAGATGCTGTAGTGGCTGGCAATAGGTAAGTAACTTAAAAAAAAACCTGTGACAGTCCATTTACTGGGGTAGAACTGCCCAGATCATAGTCTCAATGATCCAGCAGCTCTTTTCCAGTTTTATGGCACTGAGAGAGACCACAGCTAACACACACTGGCACTTCATACTTTTAACACTCTGTTGTAAAATCTGTGGGTAAGTTATAGTAATGCTAACACTGGGACAAGGCAATCAGATTGAATGGCAAGAGCTGGCAAACATAAGATAGCCAGTCCAACAGGGTACTTTGATCTGAGCTTTGGGACTTTTCTCTGGCTGTTTCTAGCATCTTTGTTTACACAGTGCTGGCATAATGCCATTAAGTTAATACAGCATGATCTGGTATTTGCTTATGTTAGTTTAGTTCCAGGTTGTGTGTCTTGGTTTGTTAGGTGTAGTTGGGATTTGATTCTTTGTCCGTTGATATGATTTGAACAATAGCTATTTTGTTGCCAGGACATGGTCTGGGGCAATCTGCTCTAGGTGACCCTGCTTGAGCAGGGTGGGTGGACAAGATGCCCTCCAGAGGCCCCTTCCAACCTGAACCATTCTGTGATTCTGTATTTCTCCTGCTCCTACCATCACCACCAAAGTGTTAGCCTTGTGTCTTCCCTGTCTGTTCCCAGTGACCATGCTCTGAAACAAAATTGACTGATTTTTTTCTTCTAGAAATAAACACCTTTTGCAAAAAATAAGATCTGAGTGGCTGTTTGAAGAACTTCTCATTAAGTTAGCCTATACGTAAATGGGAAGATGGGTGAGGGGAAATGGTCTTACACTCCTAATCAGGACTGAGCTGACTTACATGAGAATATATTCCTTGCTATTCTGTACAGACAGGTATTTTAGCAGGATGTTGTATCAGGAAGAATTCATTCTCCTCTTACAAGAGTTGTTGCCCCAGAAAAAAAAAGATTTATTCAAACTGTCCATCTCTGTCTTAAAACTAGTATTATAGGACTAAGATTCTTTTCTTTGTTTCTCCAGTATATTGACCCACATTTCTAATGTCCATCAAAACATGGGATACTGCCCTCAGTTTGATGCCATTGATGACCTACTCACAGGACGAGAACATCTATACTTATATGCACGCCTGCGGGGGGTTCCAGCAGAGGAAATCAAGAGGGTAAAACATTCTTGCTTTTGACTTATACATAGTTACAGTGAATATTTGTGATGATTAACTAGGCTCATAACATGCGAAGGGCCAGAATTTCTAAAGTGGCTTGCCATTCTGTGTGTTGAAGTCCTGGGAATGGTTCCTGTCATTTGGACGGTTAAGTACAAGACTGCACTATCCAATGCAGGTTCTTAGACATTAATGGTACTTGCAAAAATGTGATGTCAACTGTGGAAGGCTAAAGATGCAATTGCTGTGACTCAGAACTGCACTGGTTGCTGTTTTGTTCTTGTCTTTAAAGTTGTTTATGTATAAGGAAGAAAACATGAAGAAGATTCCAGAAGAAAATAATTTAAATTCTTGCACAGATAGGAAGTCTACAGCTGAGGCTGGTTTATGGCTTTCCCTCAAGTAGTTAGAATTCCCCTCATCATCATAAATTTTTTGGCCTCCCCTGCTCCAGTTCTAAAATGAATATGCTAAAACCCAGGGAATTGCCATATCTCTGCCAGAAGAGGGACGTATCAGCAATCCCATCTGTTATGCATTAGCTGCTGTGTGAAAAAGATGGTCTTTCTCATAGGTTGCTGAATGGGGCATCCAGAAGCTGGGGCTTCCTTTGTATGCAGACCACCTGGCTGGTACCTACAGTGGTGGCAACAAGCGCAAGCTCTCCACTGCCATTGCGCTGATAGGCTGCCCGCCACTCGTCTTGCTAGTAAGTGTCATGGTAACATAGCTCTGTGACAGTTCAATATAACATCTCATAAAACTACATGCTAAAGAGGTACAAGGATGTTTATGACAGTCCTTGCAAGCTCCTTTCTGCCCTCAACTTACATCTACTTCAATGTAATTTTGAGTTCTTTAATTTCAGGGATAGACTGGGATGCATAACTATGTTTCCAATGGACCCCAAGTGATTATGAAAGATCTTCAACAAAGAATGGTTTGAGATAAAATCTATAATCCAGACAAATCTGAATTTAAGTCCATGTTTGGTTTCAGTCTACCTTTTCTTGTCAGAGTATAACCACTCATGTAAGAGATGATCTTACGACACATACCTCGCTGTTTTATCCAGCAGAACAGAGGAGGATAGCTACCCTTTTGCAGCCTTTAATATATTTGGAATAAATTATACAAATTGAGACCAAACTATACAAATGCTGAAATGTAGTTCTCATCAAATAGCATAAGTTATCAGATAATTGTGTATCTGAAGGGAAATTCTAAATGCAATTACTACAAAAATTCTGTATTTAGATTATACTGTACCACCTGAGTTTGTAGGCTAAAAAGAAACATTTCAATAACATTTTAATAGCATGACTCCTTGTGCCATTTAATATGCCTTTACATGTATTCTGCCTGTACATATTAAATAGCCAGATAAAATGTTTTCTCATAATTTCTTAAGACAAAATGTTGAATGAAATCTTTTTTTCCAAGATTTTTAAAAATCTTTTGTTACTAACTGGGTTAACTGATTTATGCAGGAGCAGAAAGTTATCTGGTGTAAATCAGGGTGACTTCACTTGCTTCTTGGTTGAGATATGTGTCCTATATGTTTATGTAAGTAAGGTTACTTGGGGAGAGCTCACTCTCCTCTTACACGAGTTGTTGCCCCAGAAAAGGAAGATTTTATCTGAAGTGTCCATCTCTGTCTCACAGCTGGTATTATAGATATAAGATTCTTTTCTTTGTTTCTCTAGTATATTGACCTACATCTCTAATGCTCATCAAAACATGGGAGCCAAACTTGACACAATTTGATGTAACTGCTGCTGCATAGATGTCTTTCTGTTTATTTCTATTTTGGGTCCTAAATGTTTTTATAATGAGATATCACAGATGCTTACATTTTTGATATCTAAGACCCTAGACTGGGAACTGCCTTTGTTGTAATGGTCACTGCATTTCCTTCCCTGTAGCTGTGCCCTACACAGACAGCATTATATTCTTACCTGCAGTTTCTTGTACTTATTTCCTTACTGCTTTGTGCCAAGAAGTGCATTATTAGCCATTCACTCATATGCTTCTCAAGGTGCATGTGCTTTCTCAAGGCACAAATTTTGGTAGGGAAGCAGCTACATGCTAAGGCCCAAACACACAATGACTTGATTCTAAATAGCTTTTCTTTTTCTTATCTGCTTCTCTGACTCTGATGGTCTTATCGTTTGCCTTACAGGATGAACCAACTACTGGCATGGACCCTCAGTCCCGGCGCCTCCTGTGGGACTCTATTGTCAGTGTGCTCAGAGATGGGCGAGCTGTGGTTCTAACCTCACACAGGTAAAAAGAGTTAGAATGCAGAATCCCAGAGTAGCTGAAGTCCATCTGCTGGCTTTTATCTCAAATATCTGTTCTCTGTTTTGAAAGTATGGAAGAATGTGAAGCCCTCTGTACTCGTTTAGCCATCATGGTAAAAGGTACCTTCAAATGTCTGGGCACAATTCAGCAGCTAAAATACAAGTAAGTAGAATATTTTAATGGTGGTGTTTAATGGGAAAACTCAGTGTATGTGACATGTACTGTTCTTAACACAGCAATCCAATCTGAAGAGCTGTTGTTTAAACAGACGCATTTCTGGGTGCAACTCTGTGGTATCCTAGACAATTTGAGCAGATCTCATTTCAACTCTGTTGTGCTACACACCACGTCTGCAGGGCAAATACAGGGCTTCCTACAAAGCTAGATTTTATGCATTATATTTCAGATACTGTTAATGTTTTCATAGTTGCAGAAAATTAATTTCCTTTCTGAATAATGAAACCATCTCTTCATCCAATGCCCAAATCCATATGTGCTCCCCAGGTTTGGAGATGGCTACATTGTCACTCTGAAAATCAAAGCTCCAAAGTCTGGGCTGCCTCCAGATCCTACTCCTGCTGAGCATTTCATACGTATGAACTTCCCAGGGAGTTTACAGAGAGAGAAACATTACAACATGCTGCAGTATCAGATTTGCTCCTCCTCTCTGGCTAAGATTTTTCGGTTAATAATCTCCAATAAGGAAAACTTGCATATTGAAGAATATTCTGTCTCTCAAACAACTTTAGATCAGGTAAGTAAAAAATAAAGCACCCATGAGAAGGACTGTCTGCCAAGAATTAGGCAATGCAATGGGGATGTATCCAAACAACTGAAGGACCAAACTGTTCAGAGTAGAGAATTATCTTGCACCACTTTCTCAGGCAAAATTCCCAGACCCCTCATCAAGGAGGGTGGATCAGGTATGAAATCCGTAACTAATTCCCTGTGTAAATAGGTGCCATTTGAAAGCTCGTAAGGCAGCATTTCCCAGATGACAGAATTCACACAACCCATTCCTTCAGGAGCAACAGTCTGAGAAAGGTCAGCTCTTCAGGATGAGGCTTGCTGAGCTGGGAAATAACGTTTTATTTTAAATAAGAGATTTGGACTGTGTTGTGTCAGAGATACTGTGATATCTAGTTAAATGTTTATATGCGTCTGCCATGCACTTTTATACAGGAGCAATTAGACACACAAAACCTGGAAAGTCCACTGGGACTGTTGGCAACACCCACTTGCTAGAGGGTATTAGTCCCATCTGCCTGCTTTCCTAAGTAGCTGAGGGTGCACATATGCAAAGCTGTGTTTGATAGGAATGCTACAGAGATATTCTCGGCTGCCTTACAGCTTCCTACTAGAATATTCTGTCTCCTCTGTCCCACCACAACCAAACTCACTTATGTTGTGCAAGCCACGGCAAACCTTGCTGAACCCATCTCTTGCTTAACAAAAAATAGAATTTTAGTTGCAAGTAAATGCATCCAAAGGAAGGAAGTTGCAATTAATTTTATCAAAATAAAGAAGGAATTAATGATCCCTCCTGATACACAGTGTCTCAGTTCAGTTCATGTCTATGGATTCCCCTTTCTGTCTCTTCCCTGCAGAGAGGCCAAGAGGATGCAAATGTACAGAGACATTCCACTAATTCATCTCAGTTGATGAGATGGTGATATTTTCTGCTTTCCTCACACAGGTTTTTGTGAACTTTGCTAAACAGCAGATGGAGGATGAGGAAATTCCTTTGCATCCCCGTGCAGCTGGAGCCAGCCGAGAAGCAAAGGTGTCCCCTGCTTTGCATCAGCAGGCAGTTGCATAGACTATTCCTGCAGTCACTAGCGGCTAGCGTGTGCGCAGTGTAAAGATGTGCCATACCAGAGCAGTACAAGGGTAAAACAAAGGTTCCCATGCTCAGTATTATACTGATTTTTTTGCACCTTTCTGAGCACTGTGCTTGCAACAGCAACAGCCCTAGCAACAGCCAACTTCTACTGCTGTACCAAGAACACTACATGCTGAAAGTGTCAAAGGAAAGGCAGGTCCTTGCTATAGAACAAAATCTTTCTCTAACATAAAGTTCATTATAAGATACAAGAAGAGAAGTCTCATTCCTCCTTGTTGACGTGTAAAGAGCATTAAAGACAGTTTCTCTATCTTGTCCTTTCAGGCTGGTAGGTTTTTTTTGTTTAACTCTTACGTCAGCTGCTACCAGTCAGCAGACAGGTCCCAAGGCAGAGAGTATTGCCCAGCTTAGAAGTAGATTCCTGCCATCCTGAGTGCACAGGACTACCAAAGTCAGAATACCAGTGCTGGCTGATGTGTCTAGTGCTGGGAAACTGCTTCATTGTCTCACCAGGCTGCCAGTGAAAACGGACTGTTGTCTCAGCAAGAATGGGAATAATTAATTCAGATCTCAGACTCAGACAAGAAATTTGCTTTAAAAAAAAAAAAGATCTTAATGAAAATGATCTCATACTCATCTTTAAGTTTCTCAAATAGAAGCAGAATGTCAAAACGGAGATTAAAAGAAAAGAGAGTATGTCCAAATCTGCCAGAAGTTTTGTTTTCTCAAACAAAGAAGGAGGAGGCCTGGAAAGATATCTTTGTTACTAAACAAGATAAAATTTTTCTTCTTTCCTGTGACTGGACCTTAAGTGGGTGTAGTGTGAATAGGGTATGTGCTTTCTCTGTGCTCAAAAGGAAAATTTCAACCTGCTTGTACTCCACACTGCACTCAGTGGGAAATCATTTGACATTTAGCTCTTTTTTCTTGTTCATAGTTAAAATAGTGGAAAATAACAATGCTGAAAACAAATTCATAATCATGTATTGCTTCAGTTACCAGATCTAACCATTTCTAAGATATCTTCTCTAAGATATGTCATACAGAAATAAAATCTGGGTCATGTATTTTCGCTTTGTTAGGTTTTTTCTTCAACTGATGTAGATTTTTTTTTTTATATATATATATATATAAGGACATTCTTGCTTTTTACTGTACAAAATATTATGAAACTCCAGCAACCAGCTGTAGTCTTCCTGTTTTGCCATAATTATTTCAACCAATTTCAAAATACAGTCTAGAATTTATTGCGTATTTCACCCTTACAAATAGTTGCAAAAATCTTTCTATACATCCATTATAGATAAATAAATTAATCATGAAATAAAACAGTATCTATGCATTCTTTTCGTATTCTAAAATAGCTTCTTTAAAATGTCATTCAAATAGATTGCAATAGTCTTTTTTTACTAGATTTGCACAAAACCCAACTAAGTCCCACTGAACATCTTGAGGAAAAAACAACCAGGAAGTCCAAAATGTAGCTGATTTTTCTCCCTGGCTCTGAAAATAGGAAGGGAGCTAGCATTCTGAGGACTAGCAGTCACTTCGTGTATTTACAAAGTGTATTAAAAATTATTCAGAGAATGCTGACATAAAATGCTAGGTAAAAGGTCCTTTAGTATCATAGGGACTTGTTATATGAAAACAGGCCCAAAATCACAGATATAGCATAGATCAGCTCTTCTGAACCTTATTTACTAGTATGCAATTTAATAAGGTAGAAGACTAAAAAAAAAAAAAACAAACAAAAAAACCCCAACAATGCAGGATGTTACATCCACAAATACTTCTTACTTCAGATTCTCGTGGCAAGTTAGGGGTTAGACCCAAATCAGGTATTTGAGATATTGCCTGTTTTTTTATTCCAGGAACAATTCATATTCTTTGGTAATGTTATTTGTTACAAAGCACCTGCCTCCAGGCAGCACACTCTCTTCTTCAAGTCAAAGATGACAGATCATGCAATCGTCTTCAGGCCAGCTGGCCACTCTGGCTGAGCTGAGCTCTCTAGTAGTTAGCTGGTATGTACTCATTCCAATGTACTTATGTCTTGCAGAATGCCACTGCTAAATTTGGAGCTGCTTTTCAGCACAGACTTCTCAGTATCTCTGATCCATCAATCTAAATAGACTAGTACAGGAAAATCTAAGTCAATCAGGTTACAGTGAACTGTAGGGGCTTTTGACTACCAGCTGTGCAATGAAGCCTTATTTTTTGAAGGTGCTTCTGAGTTGAGAATTCTTGAATGTAAGGAAGTGTGGCTTTCAAGTGCAAACAATTTCCCTCAGCAGTGGAGATTCAACATGCACCCAAATCCTTTAAACTAATTCACTTATTTGGCAGGAGGTTTATGAGCTTTTTCTTCTTGAAGTTCTGTGCAATATTCAAATTAATCCTTTTTTCTTACAACAAAAATGGAATAATTGGCATTCGAAGGCTTGGATAATCCTTGAATTCTCGTAGATAGGTGCAGTGTTTATCCTTTGCCCAGATTGTCATCTGAATGAAGCAAAGCAAGGTGAACAGCCCCACTGGAAGGAAGGGAGAAAAAGATACGTTTCATTACCAGATTAAAACCAAACTCTTGTTGCTGCCATCACTTCAGGATGAAGTACCAAAACATTACTCACCTGGAACACACTGAGTCATGATAGTGAAACTGATCCAGGTCCCCACCTGTTTTGGCCAAGGAAATTTAAAATATTTCTGGTGACAGCATTTGCATTTATGTCTCTATTGATCAAAAACAACCTTGTCCTAGTATAGGTAAATAAAAAAGCCAAGGTCAGCCAGATCAATTTCTAGTGTTAATAACCTTTAGCCAAAAAGGTGAACAGTGCCTTACCACAAACAAAACCTTCGTGTTTTCTTCCATAGCTATTATCATGACAAAATTTTAAGTATTACAGCATAGTGTCCTTTCTGTTTCTCTGCCTAATTTGTATTTGTCACATCTCCATTAATGCTAGGAATGGTAACTTTCTGTAGTCTGAGGCCAAATGCTGTTCTCATTAATGTCTGTTAATCTCTACTGAAGTTAAAACCTGATGCTGTCTTTCTGTGCAAGAGTGAATTTTACACTGAGTTGCACTGGTTTTAACTGCTTTTGAACTGAGTCAGGAGTTTGGCTCCTGATTAAGGAATATGAAGCAATAAACTGTTTCAAGCTTCTAAAAAAGCAGTCACCACCAACACAAATGACTGTATAACTTAAGAAAATGGGGAAGACAACCTGGGCCTATTTTCTGTTTTCTCTACCACAGTATCTTCTATTTGTCTATTTCCCTGTTTTCTCCACCACAATATCTTCTGTTTGTTTGCCCGCTATCTTCCTGCATACTGTTATATTCGTGGGCTCTCTTATATTATAAATCCACCAGATGCCCCCATGCCCTCACTGCAACACACATTCAGTGGCAATCTCCCTGTTCCTGTCTGCAAAATTTGCACTGCTTTAAAGTGTATCTGTCTGGTCTAGCAGCCACACTGAAGCATAGGCCCAGGGTCTGAGCTGTCAGTTAAAGGTTAGCCCTGTAAGTGCTGCCTCAAGGGAGGAGAGGAAGAACAGACAAGTTCCTGCCTGCAATCTGATTTAATGGGGCCTTGGGGAGGAGGGGAAATGTATTGAGCTGAACTGTTTCAGAGGTTTCTTCCATGTTTTAACATTCCAAAAGAAATGAAAATATATTCAGCAAAACTAAAATCTTAACATCTTGTTTGAAAATACATACCTCATATGTATAGTTAGGGCAAGATACAAAGAAAAACAGCCATGTGAAAGGATTCTTTGTTGGATATGGGATCTTACGGGTTTTGGATCCTATAGATTAGAAAACAAATCACAAAATATTCACACTCCTAAATTTATTGTTTCCTATAAAGACAACCCAAACCTGCCTACTCCTGTGTCTCATCACTGTCAGAGGGACAAGCAGGATCTGGGAAAACAGGATGTCCTCTGGACCCACAAGAAGGAGTAGGATAACTGTGAGGAAATGTTCTGGGCATTAGAAAGTCATCTACATATACCTTTGATCACAGCCACTCCTGTAAGAGGTACCTCAAGTTTTAGATTTAGAAGTTAAGGGTTTTCTCAGATTGACTGCCAAAATCCCATTCTGTGACATAGTTGATAGCTGTAAGATGTTTGGCTTGTGCCCAAAGAACCCTGGCCTGCACAGAGATCTCGTGCCCCTGTAGAAGCCAGTGAAATTACTTTCCCCTGCTAGTGTAAGCTATGCTTTGTTGAGCACTGTTGCCTTTTGCACTACCAGTGTAACTAATATAACTGCTCCCCCCAACACAATCTGGCCCTAACCGATAAAAATTACAGTAACATAAGAAGTGCTGTTTAACAGTCTGGTGTTGGATTCCTTGCACTGTCTGATCTTCCCTAGAATCCAATCTTTACAGTACTGAGCAACCTGCACACCCACAGCAGTCATCTGGTGGGTATCAACGCCCTACGGGATCAGGTCTTTCATGAGGTAGAGTAACTGTAGAAATACCGAATAGCTGCGCAAAAGTGAAAAATGATAGTGCAATTTTTACCATTTCTCCGGAGGTCACTGAGTGCAACATGAATGGAAAAATTTCCAGCTTCACACAGCTGCAAGAAAAAGCATGACAGAGTTAAAAATGTGCTTCCCTTCTATTTACTTTTCTTCCTTTTGTTATTTCCTGGGGTACTTAAAAAAAAAAAAATCAAATCTATTATAAACAAGATTTAAAAAATGGGAGTTAATGCACCATAATAAATATACTTAACCAAGATTGCTCTCTGACAGGAGGATGGAATGTCTTTGTTCAAACACGAGTCTATATTATACTCTGTTATATACTTATGATATTTGCCAGCAAATACGGACTCAAGTGTCCAAAAGATCAAATTTACTACTTATACAATCCCCATGAGATCTAAAGGCCATAAACCAAAGAGGATAAAAGTAAATCCAGGAGATACTTGCTTTGTCTTTTGATTATTTTTATGTCTTCAAAAACACCCAAAAAATTGATCTGGATCGTTTTGGTTTCTCAAAAGTTATTAAAATCCCAAGGAAGATATGGGTTGCACTCTAAGTAAGTTTTCTTCTCTAGAGTATAATTGATATGAATCATGAAATATAATTGACCCAGCTTCCTCTACTGGTTTTAAATAATACTTCCCCAATCAATTATGTAGAAAGTGTATTGAAATGACCCATTTATATGATTATCGACAGTCTCCAGTGTCTGCAAAGCTTATCTATTAAAGCAAATGACCGGTGGTCAGAGCTTCTGAGTTTTATTCCCAGCTCTGTGCTTTCAGTTACGTAGTCTCTCTATAAAATGGGAATAGATTATTAACTCACAGAATTTTCATACTGGGAAGCTACTTTGAGATCCTGCAGTCACTGACAACTAGTTTCTCAAAGCAAGTGAACAGCTGATGTTCTAAACAAGTTAGTTATGCATACATAGGAAAAATGGGTGTATCTTTATTGACTACACTAATCTTGCTTCTGCATGTATGAAATGTTCATAGGAACTGTGAGAATGAACAGACAGTAACTCAAGAATTTGCTTCATAAGGAAAGCTGTAAAAAATTTCTGAAGCCCAGCAAAATGAACCTCTCTCCCTGGAAATTATCAGCAACATGCTTTCTTAGTTGGCCAGTTCTCAGAGTTTTATAACCTGTTGTGATTCTTAACACTCAATAAACAGTTCACAAAACAAACTCACTGGCTTTTAAACATAGTGTCACAAACTGGTTGTTCCAGGATTCTTTTAAAGATTACGAGAGATCATCCCAGCAGATAAATATCCCAGTCTTGGAATAGGTACTGAATGAAAATCTTCCCTTGTGTACAAGATCACATTAAAAACTCATAGATATATATGTTCTGTGTGCAAGTGGTCAGCTTTAGTAGTATGTCCCAAGTGTTCAAGTATCTGCTTATTCTATTCACTTCTCCACTTATACAACATAAGAAATAAAGCAACATGTTTTAGCATTTTATAAAAAGAGCAACAGACCTACCAGAAACATGATCACAGCAAAATTTATCTGTTTTTTCCCATAAGCTATAAAAAAAAGTTTACATGTGATTAGTACTAATATACAAACACATAAGTACTTAAATCAGGACTGTTTTGCTACTTACAAGGAGGAGTGTAAAGAGGATGATTGATATAATAAGCAAGCCAAGCTGCAAATCCCCAGTAATACAAGCAGTTCTGAAAAACAGGGAATTTTTCTTTGTTTTAGTACAGTCCTCTAGGCCAGTATTCACTGTAAGGACCGCTGATAACAATCAATTGGGCTGATCCTTCAAGTTGCTGATAATACAAAAAATGACAATACTAAGTGTGGTAAGGTGGGAACAGAAAACAGGAAATAACACAAAGGAAGTAGTGCTCATAGAGTAAGATTTCCTCCCAAATATCTCAGAGCTGTTAAGTTTATAAACAGTTTGAGAAAGTGTGATCATACTATTGAAAACAAATTGATTTTGTCTGGCAAGCTATTTGGCCAAAGATGAAGTGCCATACAGACTGTATGTTAAAGAGAGACTTGTTTTGCTAACCCCTGAGACTTTTTAAAACCAGATGTAGGTACTGTGCTGTCTTCCCTGCTTATTACTTTGTATTGCCCAGTCTCTCGCCTTTCTTCTCCTCCTTCACCCCACCAGTTTTCTTTCTTTCCATGCTTTACCTTTTCCTACCTAAAGTCATCATTGCCTGATGCTTTCCTCTGTCCTTTCACTGCAATATCTTTAGTTTTGTCCCTTCTGCTGCAGTCCTTGGCTTTCTGTGATCCAGCTTCCATTCTCTAAACTCTGATAACATAGCTGTCGCTAATGGTTGTACTGACTCATTCCTGACCAATCTCAGAGCTTGTTCAAAGGCTTCATCCATGAAAAAAACTACTTACAAAGACAATATCTACCTCTTGTTTGGTTTTCCTGGCCCTGCCTCTTGTGTTTTTTCTTCTGACACTCATTGTTGCTTCAGTATCTTGGTGACAGGTTACCTTCTCCCTCGTTATATATCTGTAGGTAGGAAGGAGGCCTTTTCTTGGCACATTACTCTTCTTCCTCTATGCTCTCACCTCTAGGTGCTATTCACTTGCAGACAGACTTTAACCCTTGTCAACAACTCATAAATTTGCCTCTCATCAGTTGAGATTTCTTCCTTTATGAAACCTAGTGCCTCAGTTTTTAATGTTTTGGGGCATCACCTGGACTTCAGCAAGAACAAAACTGAGCGCTTTAACTTCCTTTCATCACTTTTCCTGTTCTTTTCCTTCCCCTTATCTTTCCTTCCCTCCTATTTTCACTCTTCAGTAAAACACTGATCCTCTTACTCTTTCTGGTGATGCTTATTTCTTGGCCTTCCAATAGGTTCATGTACCTTAGACATTTCTAGGTCTTCCTGCTTTCTCCTTCACAGCTTTCCTTTCCTGCTCACACAGCCAAAATTCTTATCCAAGACTGCATTCTTTCCTGTCCTGACTGGTTTAACTTTTTTTTTTGGCTTTGAATTTTGCAGCCTTTTCCCCCTATATATACCAGAACTGCATTTCTAGCACTAATACCCCCAAAAGTGATGACCTCAGCATCTGCAACCCACACTAGCTGACTGAAGTGTCTGCCAGTGTGTTTTTCTGAAAATGCTGGTGAGGGGTAAGCCCCTCGCATCTGCTGCAAGCAGTTGTGTCAAACATTCTGTTGCATTTCCACTTTCTTTTCAGAGTTAATTGAACCACTGAAGTGCCCAGAAACCTCAGACAAAACGGACACCCTTTTGGGTATGCTGTAACACAAACACATAGTATGTCCTTGCTCTGAGATTATATATTAATAGATAACTGATGAGAAAGAGCAAATTATTAACCAATAATTACAGATCAGGTGGGACAAAAGGGCAGAGAGATTAAGTAACTTCCCTGTGATGACTTCCCTCTTCCTCAGGAAAAGCAGCAGAGCCAGAAGAATGACTGCAGTGAGGAACAATCTAGTTAGTGTCCTGTCCATAAATTATTGCTTTCTCCCTAACACTAGCTTCTTCCACCATCACCTACAATTTATTAACTGCTGTACAAACTTAGGTGGAAACAGTTTCTTGTAATCTTGGAATGGCATCTTATGAAAAACCCTTCCCTAACTTCAGGGCTTGCCATAGTATGGATCATATGGCAATGGATTTCAGTAAAGTAAAATTAAATAAATAAATTATCATGGCACAGCTCCCAACAAGACATGCTGTAATTAAACTGAACAAGTACTATTCGTCCAAAGAACATGATTTACTGCAAGAGTATTCCTCAGTTATAAGAAAAGGAGCTTTAAGATGAGTGGAGTCTGCCACTGCTAAGGTCCTTAGCAGTAACACTACAGATGTCCAGCTGCCACTAGAAGCCTTATTGCTCATACAAAAGCCTCCAGTGAGGTTCAGATAGGAACAGCAGAGTACATGCAGACTTCATAAACTCACTTGAAAGAAAGAAATGGTTTCTGTCCATCTTTCATATTCCAGATGAATAATAAAGCTTTACAACAATCTCTTATAAAAAGATTTTGTGGATCAAGTTCAGATATTGCAGGGATCCCATAAAGAAATTATTCCTAAGTTTACAAAGTTATGGTTCGGATTTTTGTCTTGTCTACTCCAAATGATGATCCCTGTGATGATTAAAACTATTTCTTAATGCCCTGCCTATGTTTATTCATGACCAACATGTACCCTTCTGTTTGTCTCTTTATATTGTTTTCTGATTAAATGGTATTTCTTTAGGTCTAGTGTTTTCTCCAGATGTTTTTATAGAAAGCAAAAATATCCCTTTTTTCCCATGAAAATGTTCAGTAAGACCAGTCATAAGACTAATCTTTGAGGAATTCCACTGGTACCTCCCTATTATCAAAGGTCTGACGTCCTTTTCTGGCACAACCACGATCAACTTTCCTTTAGTTGGTTCCTTTATCACAACACAATTTTTGTATTAATCCCTATCTTATTCAGCTGAAGCCAGTTCTTTACTAAGTTCAGATAAATCAGGTATTCTACCTTTCCATTGCCTAGAAAAATCACATATCTTAGAAAGAATTATACTATGTTAGTATATAGCATGAACAGCTTTTGGTGAACCCCTGCTGCATTTTACAGCATCATTTATTCCTATTTCCATTTGGTAAACAAAGGATGAAAATAAAAAATCTCATCAATTCCTGTCTCACATCTCTGCTTATTGAGATTGAAGTGTCTCTTGTTAAAGATGGTTTTCTACTGTGCTTAGGAAATAAGCTATCCATATCTGCTATGTATGTGATCAAACACTTCAAGTAAGAAGCTTTGTCTACCATCTCTGTGTGAGAGAAAAAAGGGAAGAGGATGTGATATTTTTCTCACTGGCACAATTTTGGAGTAACACCACCAAAGTCAATGAAACTATAAAAGCAAATCAAACCCAAACATTGCTAAGCAGGTAGAAGAAGAACTGTGAACAACTTTAGAGATGAAAGCAAGTGCCACCAGCCTGAGAAGGTGGAAACGCAGAAGTCATCAGAACGACTGGTACAAATGTCAATTTTAGCAACAACAGTTTGTATGGTCTGAAAGGAACGAGTAGTTGTCAGAGATGGCAGTGAGAAAATGAAGATTTATCACACTGTACAGATTCTTTTTCAAGGTAAAGTTGCTCATTTATCTGCTGTTCAGCATGCATTAGCTACTACTGTGTCAAGAACAAGTCTTTAAGAGATCTGCTAGCCTTCTAACAATGCTTGCACTCTTCCGCTGCAGAAAACAGTAGATTGCTAGGGAGGATTCTTTCTGAGGGCCACTGCTCACCTACAGACCCTCCTTCCATTTAGAAAGCATGAAGCTATCGCCAGAACTACCAGAGTGGCTGCACAGCTGTAAGGAGTTAGCCACAAGGCAGAGCTTCAGCAGCTAGGAGTATCACTGCCATAATGCAAATTCCAAGGGATTGTCAAAATACCAAGTGTTAAATACCCAAATGCTGATATTATACTATACATTTTTCCAGTTCTAGATGATAATCGCCTGTCTTCCTGACTATAAAGTGTATTTTTGAATATCTGTGTACTCTGTTGCAAGCATTTGTAAAATAACTACAGCCCATGCATAACCATGCAGTCCACTGTACTACTTCACAGACATCCAGGAAACAGGGGGTCTGCATCTCAACAGCTGCCCTATGCCACAGCCACACTGATAACATCAGGGAGTGCTCCTGCAGGAAAAGAAAATGCAGAACAACCGAGCTTGCTTTGCACTGGATCAAAGGTAAATTAACAGTTGCTTAACAGCAAAGACGGTGTTAGGGCCAAAGATGTAAAACAACTGTTACAAAAAGTAGATTTTTTTTTAAAAAGAGGCAACCCTCCCAATATTGTGCTTGCCTGTGCTACCTTAAAAGTTAACATTGTTAGTAAAACCTTCATGCCCAAGGAACTAGCTGAGTGAAAAGGAAGGGTGTGCTGAAGGTTTAAAATTCTAAAAGAGCGATGAGAATACTATAACATGAATAACAGTATGGCAACATGTGGGTTATACAATAGCGACATTAAGAAGTCTTTTGAAAGAACTACAGATTTATGGGTGAGATTTGCTGTGTATTATTATTACAGAAGCCACACCAAAAAATCTGTGCTGCAGAAGTAGAGCATAGGTTGGCTAGGTTGGATTTGTAAGGGGGGCTATGGATAGATGCTGGCACAATTTACCTTCACAATATTCCTCAGTGGCATAGTCCCATGGGAGAACCGATGAACAAATACTGTTTCAATCAACCTTTTGATGTAGTGGAAAGAATGGCAGATACATGCCAAGCTAGAAACAGCAAGACAAAAGCATTTAAGAGTGCTTAAAAAAACAAGTGTGGCAAGACATTTGGAATAAGACTACAATGCTAACAAGAAATACTGCTCAAGCCTGCAAACAGACTTACTTAACTACTGGATGCGGGCTTGATGTAAACCTCTCATCCAGTCCATAGACAAAAGGCATGCGGAAATAAAACAGAAAATAGATGAACAATGGACCTGTATATTCTATCAAAAATACCTGCAAAAAGAGAGAAAATAATTAGACAGCTGAATTAGATGGTGGTTTTGCTTTGATTTCTTTGTGATAACTAATGCAGTGGGATAAACACCTCCACTGACTCAGGATGGCATTTAGAGAGGCAGGGAAGGAATATCAGGTTTGGGCTTGGGCTATGAAAGTGGTAGACATGCATGTAACTGTTTTGCAATGCATTTGCCTCAGTTGCATACAAACAGCCATTGCCAGTGCAGCTGACACAGTATGGATATGAAAAGATAATCATGGCAGCCCAGGGATCATGATAAACATGCATGCATGTTACATTTACACAGCTCTCACCCTCCTCTTGCCCTCAAAAACTGTTGCTTTATTCTGAGTTAAAATGAAATTTGGTGAAGAATTTATCTTGAAAAAGAGCAGCTTTGTTTCTAATGAATATACTTTGTTTAAACTGGAAACACAGCTTGTAAGTGTTCACAGGTGACTCCATCTGTATGAACAGTTAGTACAGCAGATGTCCCGGAAAACAATCAATTCATTCTATGTTTATACAATCTTTAATTTGAACACAAAGAAAAAAAAAAAAAGAGGAAACTAAAGAAGCTATTATCTAATTTGATTTCATTTCATATAGGTCTGTATTTCTTAGGAGCATCATTTCAAAATGAAGTTAACTTACTTTGGACCAAACATTAACAGTTGAATTTTCCACACTTCTATAAGTGAGGAAGGAAGGTCCCTACCTCATTTATGGAGAAAGAATGGAAATTGATTGCACTTCTGTCAAAAAAAAAAAAAAAAAAAAAAACAAACAAAAAAGCACAACCAAAAAAACCCCACCCACTGTTTTCTAATGTATTTAGAGTTATTCTGACACTCAGAAAAGTTGTGTTATCAACTTCTGTAGGAATCAGCATTTTCTCTGGCCAAGATCGGATTTGATTGTAGATGAGAAGTTTGTCTTTTTTATTTTATAAGACTGAAGTATTTCTTGGCTTATATTTGAATGAAGTAGCTTGAAGGGCAGGGAGAGCAGAATATAAAGGAAAGATTATAGAATGGCAGAAGTCTGGTGTTACTCCGCACTGTGATATTTTGGTATATATTAATGCATTTGTGTCTTGGAGTCTACATCGCCATTAGAAGTTTTGCCTGTCTTACTGGTTTTTTGGGTTGTGTAATCGCAGCCTGATTTATCAGCATTGCATCCAAAGTACTGATGTGAAGATTCAGTCTTGCAGAACATTTGACTTTTTCTATTTTACCTCCTACGAATGTTGTCTTTGCTATTTGTCATTAACACAAGATTTTATTAATGTCTCATAGCTAAGAAATAGTGAATGTGCCTTTAAATTACTGGGTACTTTTCCCTTCGTGCTGTGCTGTTTCATTAGAACTAGTGTAATGTGTGCATCATGGACCTTCTGAAGAACTGGAAGGGTTACTGGTCACCTCACTGCACAAACAGCAGTGCTGTGTTGCCTGACGAGTGAGTTGTGACAGAATTTGCATTTGAGCTGAGACAGTAAATATGTGAGGTCTTTGTGGATGGCTACTAATATTGCAGAAATGATCAGCTGTCATTAGCCTGCCACTAGCATCCTGCGATGCAGCCACATGCAGAGAGCTAACCGATCTTACTTTCATGCATTTTCCTGCAGAAGTCACTTCAGTTACTGACATGTGAAGTTGCTCACATGCCTTTTTCCAGGACAAACTTGTGGGAGTATAATCCTGATCTTTGTCAGGAGAGTTACACAGGCCCTGTGAAGCAGATCCCCCAAAGGCATTTAAACACCTAGTTCCTAGTGATTTTGCAGCAGGCATCTAAATCCATTTGAGAACCTGCACCTTAGTTCAGTAGACCCAGCCTACCCTGCAGCAAGTTTTTCACTGCTGCTCTCCCAGGGAACTAGGCATTCAGAATATCCTGTTGCTGCTTTCCCTGATTAAATGAACGGAAGCAATGAGGGTTCATTGCCTGCATCCACTATCAGAGCAGGCATCATGCAGAAATATTGGAGAGAGATAAAAAGTGATGTAAGGATTAATTATGGAAAAATAGCCATTATAATGGCTCAGACTTGAAGCATAGCTCACCGTAGTCCATCCTATCTGTGGCCCTAAATCTTTAAAGTATAAGGTAGCAGTTGTGCCAACAGGGAGGTGCTGCAGGATTTCCTCATCCCTCAGGGACTTTCCTTCTGAGAAGGAAAGAAGTAATTACATCTCAGTGAAATTCAAGTGAACTTTGATAGCATACTAGCTTTATATCATGCTTTAACTGATCTGTGAGATTCTTTGATGTGACATGGGTTTACTGGAATCTCAATAAACAAATCAAGAATGTTTATACTTAATTTTGATTTATCCCTGTAATCGCATATAAGCCTGGATCCTCTATTCACACCAAGACAGTTAGGAGAATTCTCAATCCTATGTGCCTGCCTAATCTAGCAGACTTGCTACAGCAGAATTTGTTGATGGGTCACTGCCCTTTAACATAGTTCACTGACCTCCTAGTCAGCTGCACCTCCATCTCTCTTCTCTCTCTTCCTCTTTTCTCATTGCTTATTGTCAGGCAAACAGAAGCTAGGATAAGCTGAGATTGGAAGGCTCTCCCACAGAGGATTTCATTGCCTCCTCTTTTCCCAACCAACCAGCTAGGAGGTGATTCCACAGGACTTGAGCTAGTACTCAAGCTTTTAATGCCTAGATTTGGGGGAATCTCCAGAAGGCCAGCATTTTCTCATGGCAAGTCTCACAACATAAGTCCATGGAGGAGTCTGACAAGGTAGATCTTTGAAGAAGGAAATAAGATACTCATATGCCTGTTTTCCATGGACAGATCCTACACAATGAACTAATCTTCACCAGCATACTTTTAAGGGACTGTTTAAATAAAATTATGTGTAATGGAAGCAAAAGAAGAAAGTCCTACATTTTATACTGAATGCTAAGATGAATTAACACAGTTTGGCTATTAGACTTTCTTTTGTGCACCCAGGCCATGTACTAAGGCTTCTAGTAGCAATACCTACAACTGCATTAATGAAGTCAGCCAGCTCGCATCAGCTTTGTCAGCAAATCCTACATCCATGGCAATGTGTTTTGCATTATCTTACCTCAAAAGAACTGTAATTCCTGCCTGAGAGCAGAGGATTATGTGAATTGATACTCTAACTAATAGCCCTTTTTAGTACTCCCAGCTGAGCATCACTGTGGAGATCATTTCACTGCAGCTAAGGGAAATTAGTATCTAGATTCTGTGCTGCCTGTCTGAAAGCAAAAGTGCTCAGTAGTTAGAAAGTGCTCTGGAACAATGTGCAGACTCCTGAGTTAATAACCAAGCACCAGGCACATGGGTGGAACTCTGTTCAATACTTTCAAAGAATTAAATTTGTTCTCTTCAGCTTTCATAGTGCTAATTCACATAGCTGGAAACTCATTCTTAAGAGCTAATACCCATGCAAAGTACACCTTTTATGCCAGGCCCCTGCTCAGAGCTTTGTTACTCTAGCTCTCACAAGTACTTACTTGGATCAAGTTTTATCGACTGTCTTGCTGGATACCACCGAGGATCTGTAAGACCATACAGAATTGTGTGATAGACAATGCTTGTTTTAGATCATCCACTATTATAATGAATGCAACACAGCAAGATAAGATTTTGTTAAAGATTTTTAGGAATATTTATTCAACATGAATATCTGTGAGAAATTATGCAGCAGAAAAAATACAAAGGTTTATCAGGATAGTATGAAAAAATGATACTGAAATCTCACTGTGATCGCATTCATATGCAGGTTACTTCGCATTATGTGTGTGTACATCACATGTTTCAAACTATGTGATTTTCTCCTATTTATATACTGGATATTCTGATGTGATGTGAACTGCTGCAAAAATTATACTCACATAATTTATGGAACATCAATCTGATCTCCCTAATTGTGGCATTTGGTTCCACCTAGGCAACAAAAAATATTGTATATGTAAGATGCATATTTTGAAAGACAACTGCTAGGTGTAAGACTATACAAGTAGAAATGTGACTCAAACAATATAACTGTAACTTTCTTACAGATGGCTAGGATTGGTATGGATGATTCAAAGCACTTCTTACAGGAAAAAGGAAGGACAATTTGTGGCATCTGTTTCAGAGGCAGCTTCTCTAGCAGTGATCGAGAGTTACTACAACAGCATTGACAGTCTGACGGCTTATGAGTGAGTAAGGCACAACTGGCACCATCTTAGTGAAGCAGCTGAAGTTGTGCTCTTTGCCCAAAAGCTCCTTCTGCAAAAGGGTTGAAGTACTCTATAGTCAGTATGAAGTGTGCATAATCGTTGCCTCTTCAGTGGCCAAAGAAAGGCTATCAGATTAAATACCCTTCATAAACACTAAATTAACTTAAGTAAGTAATTTTTAAATAGTCACCTAGCATTTTAAACAGATATTTGGTTTACCTTATCTAGGTAGCATAGCTGTTTCTTTGTCTTCCAATCAAGGATTTCCACCTGATAGGACACAAAATGATATTTACTAATTATTGGCTAAATAATCTTTAAACTCTTAGTCGATTCCCAAATTCACAACCATTGTTCAGAGTGAGACACCATTCTTCTCTGATCTGTGGACTGTGTTAAAAACACTTCTGCTGTGCTCAAGAGACAGCTTTAATCATAGCCAGGTTCTCAAAGCACTCAACTTGCAAAAAAAAAAAAATATTCTTGAGAAATAAATTGTCTTCCTGGATATATTCAGAAGCAGAATTAGCTAACTTATTGATCAAAACACATTGATCTGGGTTATTTTCTTACACTAGAGCAAAAGGAACAAAGAAGGGATAGAGAAGCTTCACAGGAATTGCTCAGGAACAGAATTTTTATGATTTGTAAAACTAGAAAGGCAGTTTGAGAAAAAAATTTAAATGTGCATACATATGCATGTAAGCAAATATTCTGACTATATACAGCTTGAAGATTAATGTGCATTGTTCCCAGAATAATTGAATTGTAAAGAAAGTGGAAAACATTGGTGGACATAATGAACAGATGCAGCTAAAGATCTGGACTTCACAAATCCTTAAAACGTTGTTACAGGAATACTCAGTATTACTCCTGCCTCTCAGATCACCTGTATTAGTAACTACATATTAGCATTTTATATTCCAAGCAATGGTTTAGCTACAGCTCTGAGAACAAAAGAGCAGTTTATTTCTGTGATCAAATGGCACTTTGGCAAAAGGTTGATTAAAATTATTTTAATCAATAGCCAAGCAGAAAAGTCCCCAGAGTTTTCAAAGTCCAGTTGCAGCAGGCTAGCAAAACCTAAACTACAGTGATGGTGTTTTAATTTCATTTGTTCTCATCAAACACTTTGTAATGGAACTTTGTGGTATAGCTAAGAGTAAAAGCTGAAAGCTTATCTGTCACACTAAATGACTGGGACTATCATTACTTAGTACCAGAAGAGTTTGTTGGGTTTTTTTTTAAATAAACATCTAGCATTAATTAAGTTCGGTATTAACTGGCCAAGAGGGTAGATTAACAATAGACATTAAATATGATTCCTTACTAAAAATAGGAGTCACAGTCCTGTATCTTTCTAAGAGGGTTGCTTTGAAGAGATCACTTGGTTAAAGTATCTTATTTCCTTCTTTTACTTGTCCCAAATTTTCCTTTCTCTATTGGTGCAGCAATGGAGCACTTCAGCTCCAGCCAGAAGTATCAAATCTGATCTCCACGAGGAATACTAATGCAGTGACATTTTCTACATGTGTATTGTAAGCTCTAAGTGGTACATCAAGGGTGGTAAGCACTTTTCCTCCTTCTTGATACATAACGAATGTGTGACAGATTATTGGGATATTGTATGTTTCCCCTTCATTTTTTATATTTGAAATAACACAAATTTCAAGCTTTAATGTCTTTGTGGTACATCTCCATCAGAAAGCAAACAAAGTGGATTCCCTTCCCAGAGGGCTATTCTTGAAATACAGCATTCTGACTCTTGCAGTCCACAGAAAAAGTACAGTGGGGGCTGTAAACCATTTTTTGTCCCTTCTGATGCCGAGTTGCTACAAGGGTTATTGAAACCTTTGGTGTACCTCAAAGCTCTTGTGTCAATGAATACCATTGGGCTTCCCTACGGACTGCAGCAGGGCCCACAGCTTTAGCAGTCTCCTTCCTGTTCCGTACCCACTCCCAGCATACACATATTGGATCAGAATCCCCCAGGAGCAGTTTTTGTCTGTGGCCTTCAGTGGCTGTTTTAGAGAAATCTTCTCCAGGCCAATTAGAAAGTGGTTTGGATATCTTTCTGCCACCTACACTCTTTTAACTGGGCTATTCTCATTATGTACAAGGCCAGACTGAAAATTATAGAGCATTTTCTTTTGCTCTGTGGTTTTCATGGGAGTGGCTGTACAGAAATTTAGGTACTTCTGTGAAACTTTGGAATCAGTGTGGAAAACAAACAAACAAATCATCCAAGATCTTCTGTGCTGTTATTTGGGTCCATTTCAGCATGTCTCTTTAAAGTGCCAAACTGACATACCTGCCTGTACTGGCCCATTTCTTCAAATACCAAGAGGGAGCCTACAGACATGTCGGATCCAGACTCTTCCTGAAGGTGCACAGTGAGAGGCAATGGACATCAGTCGCAATATGGAAAAATCCAATCAGATACAAGGAAATTTTTCCACCATGAGCTTGGCCAAACATTGGAACAAGTTGCCTAGAGGGGATGTAGAATGTCCATCCTTAGAGGTATTTAAAACTGGACTGGACAAGACCCAATGCCTTTTGATCTGGTTTTATCTGCTTTGAGCAGGAGTCGCACTACATGGCTTCCAGAAGTCCCTTGCAACCTAAATTATTGAATGTTTCTATTTTGGGGGTTTTTTTTGGGACACTTATTCCTGAACTTCAAACATTTCAGTTAATTTCATTTACTTTCAAGATCTAAGCAAATATCAAACATTCCTTCCCTTTTCAGAAAGACGGATGCAGGAACACAGTGTTAGATTCCACTCCAGCCCATAGAAAGTTGTGCAATGACAGAGTGAAAACAAGGTGACTGTTTCCTCTAATTATAATGCCTCTTAGCTGTATCAGAACCCCCCCCCCCGCCCCAGTGTTTAGATGTTCCCTGCATAAGGGACAGAAAAGCCTGATCCAAGGCAAGAAATGTTATCTTTCCTGAACATAATGGCCAATCACATGAACCCACGTAGCACTGAACACAGTGTTTCCAGTCTTCAGGCGCAGCACCGAGTCAGTTAATGTATTGGTTGGCAACAGTTTTTAGACACCCAGCAATCTGTTCTTGGAACATTTACTGATGGGTATCATCCCTTTCAAACATAAATTGTTTGGCTCAGAGAACTTTAATTTCTATGTGTTTTCAAAACATTTAGCACAATAGGACACTGACTGTTGGCCTGCACTAGTGCAGTATGACTTACAGTCCACTTATTTGGTGACTTTTTAAAGGCATTTTAGCTTCTCTAAAACTACTCTGAGTAGAACTTAATCAGTAGGCAGATTTGTGCAAGATAGCTATGTCTTTTATAAGTGACTACAAATATATATCTTCAATGTTTAGAAGACATTTGTTGTAGTGCATAAGGATTAAAGATTGATAGTGTCTTTAAAAACAGAAAAATTCTTGATTATTATTTTTTAAAAGAGGTCAAGGGCAAAGAATAATCAATATACAATATAAGCAGAGAAAAGTACATTCAACTGTTAAACTTTTATTCAGAAAATAGAAGGGGAAAATAAAAGGGGAAAAAGTTTATTCATAGGGGAAAAACAGTTGAGCAAACAGCGTTTAAAGAAGAATTTTTAAGATGCAGTGTCCCTGCAATAGGTCAAATTCCCGCAGCTTAAAGCCATATCAAATGCTTAAGGATCAACAGATCTTCAAAAATTATGTGATAACTATTAGGGAAATACTGACACACTTATCATGTCTCTGCACCTTGGAAGTTTTATTTGCAGCCATTTGTACTCAGCAGATTCAGTAAACTAGCTGAGTGAGATTTTGTGAACACTGACGTAAGCATATATTGTATTGATTTCTTTTGGAATTACTCAGTAAAAAAACCGCTTATTTTACAATCTAGGAACAAACCAGCCCAAGAAAGAGTAATGCAGAATGCATTCTCCCTGAACTATTAGAGTGCTTACATAAGTCAGGTTCCTTGAATTTAACACTAAAAAAAATCCATTTTGGTTGCCACGGTCCTAATTAAATCTTTCTAAACATTTTGTTTTTCCTATGGAATTAGTCATTTTCTCTATCTCCTTAGACTTTTCTGGTAGAATGTGTTGTTCCTGAAGGAAGTAAGCACGCCTTAGTGTGATCTCACACTACAGCATATCAAGAATAACTTTCCTGAAGTCAAGAGAGTTAAGCCAAAGGGAAATTACTGTAAGTGTACTTACACTGAAAACTGTGTTTGTGCTGCTGCTACAACTGACTCAGTATGAGACTTCCCTTGCACAGGAATGTACAAACTGTTGCAGAGGATGAGTCTAAGGATCCATCTAGAATGGTATCTTTCTGATATAGCCAGCAGCAGGTGACTCAGAAAAAGTAATAAAACAGGGCAAGAATGTAGTGACTGGGGGGAGGGGAGGAGACAGACACAGAGATTGCGATTTTCCTGCACCACAAGTGCTGTCTTTGTATTTAATAGCTTTTCATGGATTTTTCCTCAATTAGTTTATCCACTCACCTTTTAAACCTGTGTAAACTTTTTGCATGCACAGTGTCCTGAGGCAGAGAGTTCCATAGCTTAGCCACATGCTGTGTGAGGAATTCCCAAAGCAGAACCAAGGCAAACGTTTAACCAGAAAGCAAAATTTCATCGTCTTACCTGTGGAGTGCTGTACCTTATTCTGCAAGTAGTCCAACTAAGTGAAGCCTTACCTCTCTGAAGCAATTGGCTCATATTTCATGAGACTAGAATCTTATTACATTATTTCACTGTGTATAAAGAGAAGAGATACAGTGACACCCATATTTGAAAGGTTTTATACAATTAATTTTCACTTTTGTAGAATTTAGATGTCTAACATTTATAGGTTCATAAGATATACACTAGGTACTTACTCCTCAGCTTCCTAAGTTCTGCTCCTATACAAGCTAATGAGAAGCACTGTCTGAACTGTGCTGAAACTCATAGTACATTTTTATTTCTTCCACCTGTTTCAGACTTGTTAGTTAGGTGTGCATCTAAATCCTCGAGGACCTTGATCCAGTAAGCACCTTTATCCCAAGGTCAGCACAATGCACAGCATTTAGATTATTCCTGAATGAAACTAAACTGTCAGCAAAGGAGATAATCTAGTTCTTCACGCTTTATATGTAATGATTAGACACACTGACAGGAGGTGGGAAAATTACTTTAGACTGTCTTCTGCCATTCCCCATCCCTCCCACAGAAGGCTTGGCTGGCTTGGGCCACCCAGCAAGGAATTAAGGATTCAAGAGAGAACAAAAAGTACAGGCAGGAGAGGACAGGAATGTGTTCTAGTGAAAAGGGCTGTCTCCTACCAAAGAGAAATCCTGAATTCCTGTCTCTCTGGGCTGCTTCAAACACTGCTCCCTTCCATTGTCATTCTGTTCAGCATTTCCCTACAATGGATGCCTTTTGGGATACCACACAGTGAAGGGGTAGAATTGAAGTAAACTTGGGATATGTTAACCAAATTGTCATATCCACTCTTGGAGCTGGGTGCCTAACCTGAAGGCATGGCAAACCCCCAAGTCCCTTTGCAGGCCTGGACCTGAGGGTGGTAACAAACATAGAGCTACAAATGGTTATCCTTCAGAAAGACAAATCCAGTTATATAACTGACAGGAGATAAAATGAGTTGGTGTAAGAATGGTCGGGAACGAAAAGGAAAGTGTATTCCCTTGGAGCAGGAGGCTGGTTTATTTTTCACAAAATGGAAGAGCTGTTAGAGGTTTGTGCTTTCACAGCGAATTCTGGCTCTTGAAAGCATATGAAAGCTTTCCAGCTTTTACTAGCACGACATCTTCCAGGAGGATACACAAGATGGGAAAGGAACCTGCACCAGTTAATACTGACTCAGTGGGTATTTACTTACACTGGCTAACACACAGCCACACATTGCCAATTTCCCAGGCATACTGAAGAGTCACATCATTCACTGAGTATCACTGTCACTATGAAGCAGACTGGAGTGCTTCCATCTGAGAACCTAAGCCAGCTTTGACTCAACACCAAGTAGGCATCCAGGTTTTTCAACACCACTGCGTAGCCTTTTCCATGCGCAACAGAGAATATTGATTGCCTCAGGGCTTTAGTTTATGCCCATCATTTTCTACAATGACAATATTTAGGTAGAAGAGGTTTATAAATTATTTGTGAAATCACAGTAATTTCTTTGCATCAGTACTGTGATTTGCAATGTTGACCCTCAGTATCTATAGTTCCATTACTGCTCTTCATGGATCATTTGGTGTATGGATGTCAAAGTGTATGTCCAGTGTATGCTTTTGACATGGCATTGAAAAGGCTGAAGAGAGACATTTTTTCCTTTTATTTTTACCTAGAGGTACCAAGGATGGGTCTGCTGTCTTTTGACAGGGCAAGAAGCCCTGGGAAGTTTGGAGCCCTTATACTGACAGGTGAACTCACAAGATTTGTATTAATTTTTAAATATATACTTCAAAGAAGTCTACTATTTTTTCAAAAATCAGACTTTTGATTTCAAATGTAGCCTTCAAATTCTGAGTAGCTCCAGGTACTTCCTAACAAGTAATGTTTTGCTATCATATTTTCCTATACAAAATTAAAAGTTTCTCTCTCAAGCTCTGTAGAGAAAAAGGACAAATTGCCATCTTTTAAATGAAGCAGCACAACTGACTGTAGAAAGTGTTGGTAAGTGTGTGGAGAAGTGGTGAGGGAAGAGAAAGGGAGAATGTTTTTCCCTATCTTCTCATCTCTTTCTGTGATAATAATCTTACGTGTTACTTGTGAAAACAGAGCAGACATCTTCAAATAGCAGGGCAATTTTCAGTAGTGTCCCTTTAAATGACGGTTCAAATATCTCATATGTGGCCTTGTCTTGCTCAGGCAGCTCTTGGAGGATACAGAATCTTAAAATCCTCTGCAGTCCTGCTTTTGGCACTTGCTCTCAGTGCTCTTACTTGATGAGGCTTTAGACAGCATAGCTCTGAGTGGGAGAAACCTTTGTAACAGGAGCTGTGACATCTCAGCAATGCTAGCTAGGCAGCAGTCACCCCCACCCCCCCTTGCATTCAGAGGGTTTTCATCACAGTCAGAAGGGGGGAGAAGCTTTAAATGCCAGCAAGGGGGGGCCAGTACGTTATTGCTTTTAGACTGTACTGCATATGTCAGTTCAATCTATCCTCAGGGAGTGAAGACTCCAAAACATTTTTGGCTATCACTGCTCACAAAAGGCACTTCTCATCCAAACCAGTTAAAGAAGCAAAAGTACAACTGTCGTTCTTACGACACTAATTTTCTACAGTATGAGTGTATTTGTTCAAGCATCTTTCCTCTAGGAAGTCAGAGCACCATACTATTTTCTTTATATGAAACGGTTTTGAAGACCTAAACCTGTCAAGTAGAAAGAAAGGGTAGAATTCATTAGCCTAACTTCAGAGCTCTCTACTACAGACATTTACATCTGAGCATGTCACATAGATATCCTTTGTATGGAAAGAAGAAAAGCAGGCACTTGTAGGATAAACTGTATCATAAGCTCTGAAATATATCTAAAATAGGTCAGAAGAGTTGTTCTCTAATCAATTTGGAGAAATGACCACTCCTAGAGAATATTAATTACCTAGCTATAAGTGTCTATCCTAAGTCTCTAAATTTTCAGAGGTGAATCTCCTCAAATTATCAGATGCAGTACTTTCAGGTATGCACATATTTCTTTGAACTGTAGTTATTCTTGCTAAGCTTCTCCTGAGCTATTAGTGATACAAAAGCTGAGGTGAAATTAGAAACATACCAATACCTGAAGTAAACAAGACCTATTCTAGCATTATTACAGAATAAGAAATGTAGAGGCAGCCATCAAGATACAGGTCTAGGAGTACAGGGACCTGACAGGTCTAATACAGGCATCTCATGAGCAGAGGGAAATCACTCAGCCACTCTTTTTTTTGCTGTCCATCCATTAGGTCCAGCATACTTTGGCTTAATTAGGTGGTTGCTCATAATTCTTGGTACTAAGTTTGAACACAGCCAATTCAAAATAAGGAGTAAAAGGTATTTCCAAAGCTGAATTTGCCTTTCACTGGCTTATGAAGTTACTTTAATACAATGTTGCCTATTTTTTAAGTGTTTCTGTTTTCAGCTGCACTGAAAAAGACTCTCATAAAGAAAAGGAAGGGAATTAACAGCCAGCATCTCAGCGCTCACAGTCAGTCTGCTGTTCTTGCCCATCTTTTTGTAGGTCTGTTCACCAAAGAGTAATTTTATTCATGCATAAGGGAGAGGACCTTCCTACACACTCAGGAACCTATGAAATTGACTGTGTACTAAGCCTGATCAAAAGCACAAACTTAACAAAACAGGAAGAAATATTCCACCAATAAACCTCTGCTAAACTTGTAATAGTCATATTCTAAAAAATTCAGACAGTGACAGTTTGGTGATTGTAAAGCGCTTTGTGATTCTTATAAGGAAGCACCACAGAAGAGCAATAAAGGGTAAATGGTTTAGAAACGTACAGGTAAAAGTACAGAACTATACAGTACCTCAAACAGGGAATGCTAATGTTTGTAGCACCAATAGAAATCCCCCGCCCCCAGGAAGCAATGGGAGAGGTGGGACACTTACCTTCTCTCTTTTGATAGCTCAGTTTTGAATGCATGGTGGAGAAATGCAATTCAGAATTCAAATTCAATGAATTTGTAACAGAAAGCAAATCAGTGGGGAGAACAGCACAGAAAGTCCTGTGCAACAGCACTGCTCAGTGCTACCTGGGCTGTCTTTGTCCACGTTCTACACCCTGAGTTAGCTCAGACAGACACTGGATGAGCTAGGCAAATCTGTTTCCACCCATTATCTGTTGTACAGAGAAAAGGACTAAGACATACAAGGCTGACATGTAAATTCATGAGGCATTCTGAGTTTGCATTAGTGTTGCTTAGACACAGGCTCTTGATTTAGGACTCAAAAGACCTGTATCTGCTGCTATTGTTCCGCCTAGCAAGATGGAACAGGTCATTCCACTTTTGTGTGTTTCCCCATCTGCAAAATCAGGCAGCAATAAAGACATCCATGCTTTTGAGGTCTTCTAGTGTAACAAGTGCTATTCAGAAGTTCAGTACGGCTAAGGCAGAAGAGCAAACCTGCAGACCAGACAATGACCGAAGACATTCAGGAGGGTAATACACATGTGCCTGCCCCTGCGTTTGGATCTCACAAGAGTTTGGGACACTGGTAGAAATGCAGGAGGTAGTGAAAAGCTTTGTTGTTTTTCCTAAAAACAGGGAAGTCAACACTGCAGAGCAAAAGGCATGGTGCAGGTGCCTACCTCACCCACAAGAGCTAGAGCCAGCTTATTTTGCTGAATTGTTTGTGAATTCCAGAACACTTTTATAGCTTTGAAAAGCAAAATCTGAACATTTAGGTCATGGTAAGTAACTAGAGGAGCAGCTGCTTTTCAGATTGTTTTGGATTCTGTTGATGTTATAACAACAATTTTTTTGCATGGGGGGAGGAATTGCGTTCATTTTTAGGTGAGTCGTGTTGGAGAAACTGAAGTGTAAGCCTGCAGAAACACATTGAGGATTGCTGCCATTTAGCTCGTACCGACCTTTTTGTAATACAAGCCACTCAAGCTTTGTATTATCCAGCCTAACTAATTCCAGTGAAGAGTCGGTGTGGCTGTTTATGTAAGTTGATGAGACACATCACCCTTCACACTCCCCAGGTGCATGTTACACTGCACTTTCTGTAGGCTCAAGGAGCTGACTGCACTGAACTCCGTCCAGCTGTTTTTCATTTCTCACTCAAGAGTCGAATGCACCGCGCTAGCACAGGGCCGGTGGAACCTGCCCGGGGCGGGGGCCGCGGGCACCGCTCAGCCCCCGCTCCTCCCCGCCGGACGGTCCACGCTGCGCCGCCGAGGGCAGCCGGGCTGGGAGCCGTCCCCTCGGCCGGGGCACCTGCTCCCTCGCCGGCTCCGCGCCGGCTAGCACTGCCGCCCCGGGGGGCACGCCCGCACCGCGCCGGAAGGCTCGGCGGGACGGCTCTCGGCGAGGCGCACGGCGGCTGGCGACAGGGTCTTCCAAGAAGTTGGGGACAGAAGGTGCCGAGAACATTCCTCGCCCTGGCTCTTTCCCTACGGCTGGGATGCGCTGCCAGACCCACCCCGGCAGGCTGACCACGGCATACCCTCGGGAGGATCCGCGGGAAGCCCAGAGCCGTTGATCCGGCGCCCCCGCGGACCGCCGAGAGCCTGCCTGGAGCCCGGGGACACCCCCCCACCTCTCCGGGGCCACGTCCGAAGACCACCGGGGACGCGGGGGAGAGGAACATGCCCGGGGAAGGGAAGGACGGGGCGGGCGGGGGCCGCTTCAGCCCCCTCGCCCTGAGGAAAGCCCGGCGAGCGGCGTGCCCACCCCGGCTCCCTCCGCCCGGCTCCAGCGGCGGTCACTTACCTTGGCAGACCCGGGAGCGGACGGCTCCGGCTCCCCGGCGCTTCGATGCAGATGGAGGGGGAGGAGAGAGCCGTCCGCCGGGACCCCGGGCTCGCCCCGTCCGCCGGCGGCAGGACGCTGCGGGGCCGGGCCCGGCCCGGCCCGGGCTCGCCCCGTCCGCCCCGGCGCCGCGCCGCCCGCACCTACCTCGAAGAAGCCGGCTCTGCCGCCCATCCTGCGGGCTGCCGCCGCGCCGCCTCCCGCCGCCGCGGCACCTTCCCCGGGTCCCCGCGCTGCGGCCAATCAGGCGGCGCCCGCCCCCCGCGGGGGGGGGGGAGAGGGGGCCGGCGGCAGCGCCGGGCCGGGGGAGGCGGCGCCCGGACCCCCGCCGCTGCCCGGCGGTGCGCCTGGGGCGACTGCCGAACCAGTTCCGTGTGAAGCCAGCAGCGGCAGCCCGGGCAGCCTGCAGCGGCGCGGCGGAGCGCCGGGACCTCGCACGAGCCAAGTTCTGCAGCTCCCGGCGTTCAAAAACCGGGAGAGAAGCGCAATAGTCACCCCCCCGCCCGGAGTGACGCTTCAGCGGCATTTCATTCAAACAGGCAATTTATTTTTCTTTGATTACTGCAGGAAACCAATCGCATTTTTTGCAGATCTGAAGTAGCTTAATGAGATAACCTGCAAAAATACAACTGACCATGAGGTAGAAAACCTCCTTCTCTCTTTCTCTGATAGGTTACCTTACGTTTCAGGGGCGACTGGACTGCCAACAGAACTCTGCTGAGATGCCGCCTTCTCCTGTGATGCCTTCCTGCCGCCACTGAGAATTAAATGCATGACATAAAGCGGGACAGAGGCTGAGACTTTTTTTCCTCCAGCCAGTCTTCATTACCTGATATCCTTTTTCCAGAGCTAAGGTAATTCAATATCAGCAAATTCTACAATGCTATAAAGGATGATTGCTTTTTCACTGCCATAAATTTCCATTAGAGAGAAAGATTTATGCTACGCACTGTTTGAAAACCTTCTGTAGTCTCCAAATGTAACCTGCTTCCATACAATTATAACCATCAAAGCTACTTACATGAAATATCAAAGAATAAACTTCACCAAAAGAAAAGGCCTCTACTGGAAAGCCGGAAGGCCGATCAGAAAGACCCAACAGGACAGAATTCGCTACTACAGTAAATGTGCGTAAAGCTGTGAAGTTGTATGGAGGTGTACGCTCCTTCTCAAGCCAATTACGAGTCTGGATGGTTAACCCTTGGGCCATGTTAGACCTTCTGGATTCGCATGTTAAAGAAAAAACCAAAATTACTGCTTTTCCAAATAGGCTGACATTTCTTTCAGTATATTTCGCTTCCAGATGCTCTGTATTCACACAATGAGGAAAACATTTCAAATACATGAAAGTAATCCAATATGGAAAAGTAATCAGAACACAAATATAAAGAACATTTAAACTAACCTTCTGTACCAGAAAGCCATCAGGCAGTGCTTCAGACTGACAGAAGTTATGCAAATTGGTTCTCTGTATTAGTGCAACATGCAGCCTGGGGAAGGAAAATCTGTTAGGAACACAATTCAAATTCCTGTGCTGACAGCAAAATTACAATTTGTGGCTTACTGTTCCCTTTAACTGCAGTTATGGGGGGGAACCACCCCCCACCACCACCTTGAATCTCCAATACAGAAGGACTTCTATGTCCAGAGTGTGGCTTTCCAGAAGCCACCCGGTCTTAAAACAAATCCTCAAACCGTAATCCTTCAAGTTTCACCCAGTGTGTCTTCACTGAAATCAGCTGGTGTAAAACTGGAGTTGTACCCTGACATTAAGTTTTATGTTTCATCAAAACGTAAACATCACTGAACTAAATAAGCATTTGGTTTCCTTTTTGGGGCCTTCTACCTCAGCATCCATCAACGACTATCTGTGACTTAAAAGCGTCATGACTAAAAGTCAGACAGCTGCATTAATTTTGCAAAGCAGCTACCGAAGTAATGTTTGGAGGTGATGACACCGGGCCCACCGGAGTGACTCAGGGGCCGGCACAGGCACGGAGCCCCGTCTGGCCCGGCAGGCGGCTCGGGGCGGGTTCCCCGGCCGCCGCTGGGGGCCGAAGCGGAGGGGCGGGGGGGTGAAGGTGTTACCGAACGCCGGGCCGCTCCCACCCGGCAGAGCCACGTACACGTGCCCCGGGCGCTCCTCAGGGCGCGACGCCAGGGCCGGCTCCCGCGTCCGCTGCCGCCCCCCCCGCCCCGGGCCGGACCGACACACGGACCCCGGCTCAGCGGCCGCCACGGCCCGCCCGGGGCGGGGCAGCACCGGCCACGCTGCAGGCCCCGCCCCGCGCTCGGAAGGCCCCGCCCCGCCCCGCTCCGCCTGCGGCGCCGCGGCCGCCGCCCAGGGAGCGCTGCCCGGTGAGGGCAACCGCCTCGGGAGGGGCGGCGCGCAGGCGCGTGGCGGCGCTGGCGCTGCCGGGCTGGTGCGGTCCTTCCCGCGCTGGGCCCGCCCCGCCGCCCATTGTCCTCGTGCCATGTGACCGGGGACGGTTACAAAGCATCCCCCCCCCGGCCCCCGGGCGCCGTTATTTGTGCTGAGTCACGGCGCGGCGCTGCCCGGTGCCGCAGGTGTCGCGGGGAGTCCGGCGGCCGCAGCAACAGCAGCAGCAGCGCCCGGCTTTCCCATGGGGACGGAGGGCGCCCGCGCCCTGGTGGAGCGGGCGGCCGCCCTCACCCTGCAGACCGGCAACCTCCTCAACTGGGGCTGCCTGCGCAAGAAGTGCCCGGCCACCCCCGCCGAGGAGGTGAGCGGAGCGGGGCGGCCCGCGGAGCTTCCCCTCGGGGCGCCGCGGCGGGCGCTCCCCCTGAGGCGGGGGGCGGGCTGCGGCGGGCGCCTGCGCGGCGGGGGGGGGCCGGGGTGGGCCGTGCCGCAGCCGAGCGGCCGGTGCGGCGCCCGGAGGAGCGCCGGGTTGCCCCGTCCCCGCCGCCGGCGGGAGCGGGGACGTCCGAGCGATCGAGACGTTACCCGGAGACGGGCTCGTTCTTCTGGCCCTGCGCAGCCCGGCCCGGTGTCCGTCCGTCACCGAGGGGAGAAGGGTTTAATTGCCCTGACGACCGCCTCGGCGGCGCCCGCCCTCCGCGCTGTGTGCGCCCGTGGCCGTACCGCTCGCGAGGTGCGCGGTGGGAACGGCAAAACGGGCTGTTGTTGTCGTCGTCGTCGTCTCTTTCGGGTGCTCTGGCCCGTTGGGAAGTCGGCCGGGCCGGTCCAGCCTGCGGAGCGGCACCGCGGGGCTGGCCTGGCCGCCGCCAACCGCCGGCCTGGCGGCGGGGCGCGCGGGGAGGGAAGCCGGCCGGCTGGCCGTGCTGGGGAGCGGGGAGGCGGCCGGGGCAACCCGCGCTAGCGGCGGCGCAGGGGAGCCCCCCACGGCCCCGGCAGCACTCTGCTGTGTCCGAGTCTCTTTCGGAAGGAGCCGGACCGCGTTTCTGCTCTCGGGGGATGAAGGCTGAAAACGTTTACAAGTCGAAGTACTGTTTGTAACGGCAAAGCAGATCCCTGATACCTCTTGAGCGAGAGGAGGGTATGAGTAGGTCTGAGCTTGCGTTACAAGTGAGGAAAACTCTCTTTTCTAACCTGAAATTAATGTAACTTCTTGGTGGTGACAGGTCTCAGGAAAATTAGCCGTTGCTGTCTTCTTTAAAGAGTGTAGCTGTCATTCTTTTTTAAAAAGTTGAAAGAACTTTTAAATCACCACTTTAAAACTGTTACCTTTAGCAGTATGTGTCAACACTTAGAATAGTCCTGATAAAATTCCTGGAGATCCTGTGGCCATGAACTTCAGAACCACTGTATTTACTGTCTTGTCATGACACGGTAAGCTGAAAACAGTCATTTAATAATGAGAAGAGCTATGCGTTTGGCTGATGATTGCTGTGTAGTGGCACTACTGAAAATCTAAAACTTGGTGACTGGGAGGATGATGTAATGAGAAGGAAGAATTCATCATACTTTTATTTACTTGTCGTGTGGTAATAACTTTTTTTATTTGGCCTGGTTGCTTATTACAACATTCTGTGATCTGTGAAATGGGGCTAGATTCTGTAGCGAAGAGATAGCTGTATTGTAATGGCCACCCTTGTGTGAGTAGTTTCTGGAGGGTTGTTTTTAAGAGTGGCCAGTGTCCATAACTAATCAGTTAAGGTATTTAAATTCTTCTATTTACAGGGAAATCTGCATTTAAACATAAGGCTGCCTGCTTTCCAGAGTTGCTGGAATTCCAAAAGCAAATAATTGGCATTAATTATCAGAAATAAATTGGCTTTTAACTCTTTTGTTTGGTGTACTTAGTGTGTGCATAGTTCTCTGTGGCAGAATGTAAGCTAAAATTTTGCAAACTGTGAACCCTAATGTTAGGAGTTTGGGAATGTAGCTGTATTTGGAAAAGCTGATCAAAGCAGTCAGATACACTGTGCTTTTCACATGTGTTGAGGGCAGGGGAACGGTGTGCTTTGGAGACAGAGGCTTGTGCATACAAACTGCAGTAGAAATAGAAAGTGTAACAGCTGCAAAGTAGCAATATATAGAATATACATATTTAGCACTGTCTCACTTTCCCTCAGAAAGGAAAAAATAAGATTATAAGTTGCATCAAAATAGGCTAAAGAGTTCCAGCATTGTGGATAGCTATTTAGTGGGGGGGAGTCAATTCTTGCCTTTTGACTCAGTTATTTTTTTCATGCCATTGTAAATGATTGGGAAAGAAGGTATAGAATTTGCACTCACTAAGTATTATTACTGTATTATGTCTTAAACTTTGTGATAGCCATTTCTAGTAGGGAAGTTGGCTTATAGTTTGTGCATGGTATTATGAGCTCTCTGAATTAATGTTAGGTGTCACAGGAAACTGCTATTTAATGGTACAAAAAGTAGGTACCTGCGTAATTATAAAATATATTGCTAAAAGTGAAGTAAAGCAGCAGCTCATTAAAGTGGTCCTACCTGTGGCAGATAGCAGTCTTGACAGTACATTTCCTTAGCCTGCAGAGTAACAACTCCCGAGATTTATCAGAGGGAAGCTAGAGCATTGGTACAGCTGAAGCACTGGTACAATATGCAGTTAATTAGCTGATTTAGACTTAATAGTTATGCCTTACTATGTTCAAGAAAATCCATGATCAGAATCCTAGTCAAGTTAATTTTGCATCTGTGGATGCAGGAAAAATGCAAGTGTGGGGTAGAATCGGAAGGTTCCCCTTTTGGTAAAGAAGGACTTAAAAGCATTAGTGGTTTGGCACAGTGGAATAGGTAGGCAGTAAATGAAAAGGATCAGATGCATCTTGGAAAGAGAAGTATTTAATATAATGAGTATTTAGTGATTGATTGTAAAGTCTCATTTCTAACAATGTCACAGCATGTATGCTATTATGTGAGTACATTGTAACTTAAGAATCTCTATGCAAAAAAACCCCAAACCAAAACAAATAAAAAAACCAACCCCCCACACCCTAGTTCTTGCTTGCTTAGTATTGTTCTT
The DNA here is from genome assembly GCF_900496995.4 of Aquila chrysaetos chrysaetos. Lineage (NCBI taxonomy): Eukaryota > Metazoa > Chordata > Aves > Accipitriformes > Accipitridae > Aquila > Aquila chrysaetos. Next base: position 23,604,047 of record NC_044015.1, read on the forward strand.
TCCTTTAAAGATGGCATTGGTCTGGGAAATAAATGAAATACAGTACTTGTGTTACTGCTAAAACTCTTTGTGAAAGAGGAGAGGAAAATATCTAAGTAAACTAGTTTGAACAAGTTTCAGGTGGAAGCTATGAAGGAAGAATCTTCTGAGGTTGAAGGAATTGTGTCATTAGTTCATCTGCTCAGTCTACACACCTATGAATCATTGTATTTCTATGCAGCTGTAACATACCTACACTTCAATATGAAAAAATATTTTGTAGGTGCGGGACTGCATTCAGAAAACACTGACTGAATGGAGCTCAAAGATTGGACAAGACCTAAATCAGGTGGGAGAGGTATTATGCATGTTATCCATGTTACTCATGAAAACAGAGAAATATGTAGTTGGTTACACCTTTTAAAATATAAATGAATCTATTAAATTTCTGTAAAAGTATCTGCAGCTCCAGATATTTTGAAAGAGTATTTCTCACCCCCCCCTTTTTTTTCTATATTTAGTAAATTTGGAGAGGTTAAGAAATACCAAAGTAAAGAATCCTGTTGATGGCAAGTAAGACAGTTCTTAGCAAAATAAAAGTGCTGGTCTGTAAGATTTCAAGTTAATTGTTGCGGAAATCACAAAAAAAACCCCAAAAACCTGTGTACCTTAGAAGTTTGCTGGCATGCTTGTAAAGACTCAATGGAGAATTATCTAAACTATGGAGATGATAAACTAGATAGCTAAAGATCATCCTGTTTGGAGGGAAACTCTGAAGCGTAGCCTTGGTTGTCTCAGAAATATTTCTGAAGATGCAGAAGTGGCAATTTTTCCCTTAAGAGCTAAGGACTTGCACATAATTCTTAAAACCACAGTCCTGGGCATCTGACATCAAGATCTTGGTGTATTTGCCTGCTCTTCTTTCACAGTTGATTCTGAAATTCAGTGAAACAGTAACAGGTTCCCACTAAATACATTATTTGCTCTGTGAAATATTAGCATGTTTCATTTAAAAAAAAAAACACAAACCCACACCAAAAAACTAGAAAAACTTTCATGACCGTTTATTTGGGTTTTGTTACCAGTTCTTGTGTAATGGCGGCATCAACTGCACATTGCTGCATTCCACACTGGAGTGTGGTGAGGCAGTTACTGCTGAATGATTTGTGGAAGATCTAATGATTGCTCAAGAAGAGAACATAAATAAACATTTGCCTCTAAGATGTAGTGATCCATTTAAAGTTAATTATTTAGGGTAAGCTCAGTTTTACTGTCAAAACATGTTAACTGCATAATTCCAAATTCTTTTATAAGTTATATTGGTTTGCAGTAATTAAAAAAAAAAGTTAACTTTTGTTTAAAATGCTGACTGTATGGAATAACTCAAAGACTCGCTTGAGGATTTTTTGGTAGGGCGGCAAAAATTAGCACAGAGTTCTTGGTTGGGGGTGGGGTGTGTGTGTGTACAGTACAAAAATCTCACGTAGGTAAAGACTTAAAGTCAGCTTGTGCCAGCTGACATGAGATGGCAGCCTAGACTTAAATGAGGTCGGAGGGTGAAGTCTCTGAAACTTTCCTAATGTTTTGTTTCAAAATTACTGTTTTAAATCTGTATTTTAGAGCATTTTCACTGTAGGCTTTTCATAGGCTTCACTGAAATTACAAGATACTTTATGCAAAGATGTTCACACCCAACACCGAAACCACCTAATTCTGATCATGGGTTTTTTTCAGTTGGTCATGGGGGTTTTTTTAAAGCAAGGCATTTTGAGTTGGCACAGTGATCTGTTTACACCAGAAAATCAGAACACTACTAAATCTTATTCCAGTAATTCTTACCAGTAATTTCTATATTTTATATTAGGGGCATATAGGGCCTTTCATATAGCTTCATTTTCCTGACCTGCCCTTGGAGATCAAGAAGCAAGGGTTACTTTCTTTCTGTCATTGCATTTTTGTACTATTTTTTGTTTCTAACTGTTGTAAGTTTTGGGTTTTAAATTGCTTAAAAACATTCTTCAGGAACCTACTGTCTCCTCTTGACAAGTTGTTCCTAAGTCTCATGTACTTACTACAGGAAATACTGGAGGTTCTGGAATGTACTGTAGCTCAAGCTATAGAAAAAATAAATCCTGAAGAAAGGGATGAGTTGAAAGTATCAGGTAAGAACATAGTAAAAAATCTGCTGGCATAAAAATATTTAGTATGGAGTCATTAATAGGATGTTCATATATGTATATTTTTTCCACCATGTTTTTTTTGTAATTGCAAAGTCAAATGACATCAGTGCACACTGTCATACTGTGAGTAATCGAGAAGTTGGGTAAGAAAGACTTTAATTCATATTTCAGGTTTTAAAGCAGCTCGGCATTTTTCTAGTTAAACTTACATCCCCTCGAAACATTTTAAATGTATTTTGTGAGTCTTTGACTTTTCTGAAGCAAAATATTACAGATAATACTGCAATTAAGAAATAGCATTGGAAGCACATTTATTTGCATAATTTTTCCAGGTTGAATTTGATGAACTTGAAGGAGGCAGTCCAAACTAACACTAGTACATTTTGAGTCTCAGTAAGTTGTGAAGAGGTCTGTTTGTACTATTATATTTGGGGTTTTTATACAGGTTGTTACAGTTATTGCTTAGTGTCTTGATGCTTAAGTCCTAGCTTTACAGCTTATTAGATCATCTAACTGGATTTCTTGTTCTGAGACTGCACAACAGCTTTGAAATTTAAGAGAACAGTGTCTTTATTGGGAGTCATCTTTCAGAAGGTTGTTTTTTTCCAATTTTTTAAGTAATTGGTGTATATTCTAAGAACCCTTTACCCAAGAACTCATAAGTAGTGTATATAGCAAAAGTAAATAGCTATATATTTAGTAATAGCTGGCTTGTTTAGTTATTGATTTTCAGTTTCTTCAAAAATAGCAAAACTCTTCGTCATTGGATCAAACTCTTCATCGATCAGAGATGCAGTTGACCTGGGTAAGTGTGAAACTCAAACTTCTGGTAGGGTTTCTTTACTTCAGTATTTAGAAATAAAATTAGAACCTTTTCCATCTAAGAGGTGTATGTAGTGACTGTCACAAGTATATCCTGTTTTTCCTATTAAGAAAGACTTAGGTTGTCAAGTCTAGTTACATGTTGGTTCAGTCAGTAAACTTATTAAATGTGGATCATTGTAACCTTGGGTCCAAAACCTCAAATCTGATTCCTTGCTCCAAGCAGGAGCAAGTTTTTATTCTTTCACACAAAGCTTGTTAAAAAGTGAATAGCATGTGATGTTTTAGTAACAGTGTTACAGTAGTTCTTACCAGTTGTTGTTAGTCACCAGTTGTTTTTAATATGATGAACTTCGCTACTAACTGTGTAGTATTCCAGAGATTATTTAGGAAATAAAACAGTGCTGCAAGCAGCTGATGAAATAGTTACGTTTCCTTGAAAATACAATAAAATGGCTGTACTGATACATAAGTTTTGTTAGCCTAAGGTAGCAGTAATTGTGAGCAGCAGTGAACTTTACCACTTTGGAATATTGTTGGGCATAAGGGGTTACCAAAGATCAAAGTGTCAGATATCATTCTTTTCTGTTGATACCCCAGTTAATAGCCTCTTTATTGTAAATTGTAGTACCATTTTTTAAAATTACGTTGATAGAATCCTGTTCCAGAAGGAAATAATTTATTTAGCTACTTAGTTTTATTCTTTTTGCTGTGAAGAGGAGGCCTCATGACTTGCATCTTTCCTAAAGCTCAGTGATACTCCAAGACTTGCTACTTCTCTCTGGCAATTTAAATCTCCATATTCAGTGTGCTTTTAGTCTAACTCCTCACATATAACAAATAATTCTCCTAGTCCATGCCCTGTACTTGAGTTATAGTTCGGAGTGAAAGTTATAAATTTTGGAAGAAATTGAGAGTGAAGGAATCAAGAATTGTATGTCACCACTGTCTCTAGAGGAAAAATTCAGTTTTAACATTGAAAAGGAGAAAAAAGCGTCACACTTTGTTTGGTGGGGGGGGGGTTTGTTTGCTTGGTTTTTTTTTTCTCCCGAGACCTACAGTTGTAACTTGGCCTTCAGCTGTATGTTTGATGGTTTGCTAAAAACTGATACACTCAGAATTTCAAACAGTGAATGGGAAACTAGTAGAGTGAAGCAGAATGTGTGGTTTTTGCTGAATTTGAAGAGTCATGCTGCTTATGTTTGTATCTTACAAAAGATTTTGCAGCGTTTCTGTTCTTTTTCCTCAGCGTGTCGTGCCCTTGGAGTTGCTCAGTTAGACTCAGTCATTATTGCCCCACCTCCTGTTGAAGATGGAACTAGCCTCTCCTTGGAGTATTTGCAACCTTATTGGCAAGAACTTGAAAATCTAGTTCAAAACAAAAAGATTGTGGCCATAGGTACCTCTGACCTAGATAAAACACTGTTAGAGCAGCTGTATCTGTGGGCACAGGTGAGAACAAACTTCCTACTTGTAGTATTTCTAGGACAGAGTAACTGTTGTTTTGTTGGCTGGCGCACTGTTAGATGGGTTTATATATAAAATATTAATTAGCCCTGTTATTTTCAGCATCTTGTGGATGGTCGCCATGTTGTTCAAGGTAGGGGAGGCTCAAAGTGTGACTCACTTTTTCAGCATGCTTATGTACAGACCAGCAAAAGCTGGAAACCACAGGTCTGTTCAGTAGCAGGTTCCTTGAAGAACTGAGGGTTTGAGTTTTGAGTGCCTTTATATTTTAGGAAGGAGTACTAACAGTACTCTTAAACCTTCAAATTTATTGCAGTGACTCTGAAAACAGCTGTTTTCACTTTAAGCTGTGTTATGAATGGAGGGATTTCCCCTTGGAAAAATGCTGCTTGAATGCTAAGCTTAAATGTAAAGAGGAGGACAGACCATGAATGAAGTGGCACAATACTTTGTTGTCCAATGTGACTAATTGCCTCTTAACTTTTGAGTGATGGAGGTCTATACTAGTATGTGCCCATGCTCATGTAAGCTTGTGGATTTACTGTTTCCTTATTAGTTCTTTCAATACTCCTTTTACAACATTTCTTTTGTGGTATGTGAACATACTGTATCTGCATAAGAGGTCCTGCTGAGAGTCCTGATTTGTGCTCCTTGCTGTTTTGTGTATACTGAGAGGAGGATAATTGAGGGGATTAATGACCACCTGCATGGTGATCATGAATGCAGTTTGTGATGAGCAGAGAAAGAGTCAGTGGAAGAGCATCCTTTTTAACTTAATCTGATTTAGACACTTATCTGAAGGCATGGAAGACAGCAAATTATATATCCTTTACAAAAAATTGTCTGGATTTTTTATTTGAAGTCTTTTTCAAACTAATGCCCCTATAATGGTTTTACCTGGGGGGGGGGGGGGCAGAAACTGCTGCTGTTTAGGGAGCATAGCAGACAGGAAGCTGGAATGGTTTAGTACTCAACTTGCTGTGGCAGCACCTGAAGTTAGATCCTATTTGTTTTGGGCTCTGTACTGCAGGAAACTGCAGATGTAGGAGTTGCCTGTTCAGCATGATGCAGAATTAAATTAGCCTTGTTCATACCTTAAAACAATGGTCAAAGGCAAACTGTTCAAAGCAAAATTTCTGTTCTAATAGAGGGTATGGGGGAAACAACTAAAATAAGTACATTAATATTTTTTCTTACAAAATTATTCTGCTATTTTCAGGTGAAACCAAGTAGTAATCAGGTGAACCTAGCCTCCTGTTGTGTGATGCCACCTGATCTCACAGCATTTGCAAAAGAGTTTGACATACAGCTGTTAACTCACAATGACCCAAAAGGTAAGGCTTTGCCAGATTAGTGAACAGAAGACTTCTAAATGCATTTATTCGGTACAAAATCAGGAATAATCTTTCTCTGAACTTCAAAGTTCATTGCACTTGAATCCTGAACAAAGGATTCTAAAAGTTTCTCCTCTATAAAATATTTCTATTTTAAGTTCTTGCTTCTTTTTCAAGGAAGGGGGGGGGAAAGGCAATCTTGCAGCCTTGGATAGTTTCTTGAAATCATTTTAATCAGAGACAATAAAGTAAATAGAAGAACAAACTACTGAGAAATTTGTGCTACATATGTTCAAAAAATAGCTTATTTCCACAAAATGTAGAATGAAATGGCAGTTGTATTGCTGAAGGCCAGTAAATGACAAATGAAAATCCACTTTCCTGGAACTTGTCTGTGAAAAAATAGCTTGCATAGAAATGTTGATGGTCAGTTGATTTTTTTTTTTTTGAGTAGTTTGGTAATGTTAGACATGCAAAATCACTACATGTTAAGCAGGATTCTTTCGAAGTAGTGACTTCTTAAAATAGCATAATTACAAAAAGAGTTGGTGCAAATTCTTCACCTGTTTTGTACAGTGATTCATTTACCAAATGATTGAAGGACTTAGAGGCTTTCCTTTAGACTCTAGAATTCTCAGTTACCAGCTCCCTAGAATATTCTGGGATATTATATTAGTTTCTCTCCAATATCATCTAATCTTCTTCACCATAACGATGCCTTAAATATCTTGCTGGAATTGTAAGCGAGAAGTCTTAAACAATATTTAGTTCATTCCTTTCCTACCTTCTTCCTTATGACCAACTGTTCATGATGATCATACTTTTCCTTCCTTCCCCTTTCTTCCCATTCTCCCCCTCCCCCCAAAGAAAAAAGTATATGAAATGTTATTTATGAAGTATGTGCTTTATAGTACCACTGTTGCAACTAATGAATTTCATCAGTGCTTGAGCATGTACCAGCACTGCTCTGGCAGCGTGCAAGATGAACTGCCATTCAATCTGACAGTTTCCATGTCCTGTTAAGTCCAAAGTACAACTTGCAATTTAATAAATACTCTCTATTGGGAATCATGAAATGAAGAGGAGGAGGATGTGGATAGAAAACAAAGCAAGTAGTGATTCCTTTATGCATTGTTTGCTAAGCTTAACTTTTCTGTAATGGTCAGCTGAAGAGTATTGAGACTCTCTTTAGGGAACACTCTTCATCTAAGAAATTGTTCCCTTGACTGAATTTCCAGAAGAAACTAGGAGGATTTGTACTTGCCTGCCTTTTCTGCTTTGTGGCATTCAAGCCCATTTTTCTTAATGCTTTTTGGGCCTGTGGTTATTATGAGCCCAGTTATGGGAGATGCTATAAATGTTGAGCTTCCAGTGACTGCAGAGGTAGCTGAGAATGCTCAGTACTTTGCTGATTTCAGCCTTATGCTTTACACACCCCTGGCTTGTCTAGCTATCTTCTCAAATTTAATTGTCATTTTTTCCTGCTAATGGCTCTGCTGATCATCTCCATTTGGTATTGTAGAAATCTCAGTTAATTAGTTTTGTGGGAAATACTGAATGTTGCAAAAAAGGTGTCCTGAAGATTTCTTCTGTAATATTCAACTGCTTTTACCCTACATGCGTTCTGGAAGAGTGCATCTGTGGAGTATCTGGCACTGCTTAAGATTTTTGACTGTAGGAAAATGTTGCTTTCTGCGGCTGTTTACATGACATTATTTAAAGCATGAATATCCTTTTTTAACTTCAGAATTACTTTGTGAAGCAAGTTTCCAAGAAGTTCTTCAGGAAAGCATCCAGAACACGAAAGCACACGAGTGGATTCCTTTATGGCTTCTCCGGTATTCAGTCATTGTTAAAAGCAGAGGAATTATCAAGTCCAAAGGCTATATCATGCAAGCTAAAAGAAATGCCTCTTAAAACACTTTCTTTTTCTTTTTTTTTTTTTTTTTTTTTAAATGGCTTACTGTTTTAATTTCTTGGGGATGGGGGGAACATTGCTTTTTTTATAGAAACACTTTTACAGCAGTTGTAAAAAAGACCAAAAGTTGTAATTATTCAGTGTGATGTCAGCAGGAGTGTCTGCAGTGTTCTAACACTATTTTTCTTTCTTAACCTATTGACCAGTTAATTTAAAATATGAAATATTTTGGTTTTGTTGTTTTTAATTGAAATTATCTATAGAGAAACAGTTTAAAGTATTTTTCTTTGTATGACCAGTTCACTGTAAAATTATCATTATATTTTAGCTGCCATGAGGTAGTATAGAGAAACTTATATATTTTTATTTTTTAAAAAAATGAATTTCTCTTAAAAAAGAGTTACTTATCTGGTAGGTACATAGATTTCAAGCATTTGAGGACTAGTTTTTATAGAAAATTGTCATCTTTTATGAAAAATTACCCCAAAAAATTCAACTGGTATCTCATTACTTGGTATGTATATATAGGCAAGTCAGCTGTTTAATTTGTGTGGATGGGAAAATTGGTTTATTTTTAATACAGTGTAAAAGACCTCCATGTTTTAGAAAAAAATGCATCTTCCAAATTATTTTCTGACTGTTACTTGAATTCCTTCTGGCTTCTTTGTGCCTCAGTATGCTTTGTTTAGTGTTTTCACAAGTGTGATGGCATCTTTACTGTTTGAAATAGAAAATGTATTATTGTGTGAATGTTTAAAATAAGAATTGAAAACAAGTGATGAAAAAATTTGTTAATTGAATATTGAATTGTGCCTATCGTCTCAACTGTGGCTTGGTTTTTTTGATACTTACGAACTACGCAATCAGAATCAGCCAAGTCGGAACAGATAGTAAATGTTGAACCTGTTCACTATAGGATTGTGTAAAATGGATGACTTCTTTTGGGGTTGCCTAGGAAACTTTGTTGCTTGAGTGCCATTCAGAAATGATGCGAGCAAGGGTTAGCTTGAAGTTAGGTATATTTCTGGTCGGCAGTAGCTTAGTTCACTGGCTTTTGAATCCTAGAGAGGTTGCTGCAGCTAAGGCAAGGCTTCTGGTTTAAAGTACTCTTTCTGTCGAAAAGGCCTTTTCATTTCCTTGGCCTTTAAATCAGAACAGATAGCAAAAGTTCAACTTGTAGTTTAGCAGGAGCTTGATACTGAGTGTCTAAAATACTCATTTTTCTTTTGATTTCAGGCAGGAGCAGGACTTCGTACTAGTAGTACTCATTAACTTGTACATGTTTTGATATTTGGACTGTAAGGGAATGAATTTCTGCCAACATCTTTCAAATGTTGTCATGTAGGCAGCTAGTGGAAATTGAATGCCTGTAGGTAGCATCTAGAGTGCCAGCTTCCTATAAACCATCCCACTAAGTTAAAAGATTAATCTTTTTCAAGACACCTTTTGAGTCCTCAAATATCTTATCTGTAGATGGCAAATACTGGGAGATTGTCCTGGACTACTTCAGTTCTTTTGATAAATGAGACGGGGGAACTGGAACTAGTAGTGCATCAATAAAAGTTTGAATTTTTTTCTCCTAACCAAAATGTAGTCTTTTTTTAATGTCGGGTCGGTCAGTGTGTATCAGTTTCAGAACTACATGAGTTTCATTTCAAACTTTCCTACCAGCTTTGAGTTGTGTGCTGATGATGATTAACCACTGTCTGTAAATTCTGTCTCTCTGTTTGGCTGTTGACGTTCTGTATTGTATCAGACTCGCATGTGTGCTCTGTTTTATAAATTGAAATGCTACAGAACAAGAATTGTGCTAGAACACTGTATAGGCTGCTCTAATGGGATAATTATTTATTTCCTTTCTGTAAACTGTTAACAGTTGGCTTGCTGTAGAAGAGTACCCTTTAAGAGACGCTAATCTTATTTTTCTGGAGTCACCAATAGTGTAACATTTTATCAGGTTATTTAATTATTTTGTTTCGCATCAAAGTGGAAGAGATGGGATTCCTTTCCTAAGAAACTTGAGAGTTTGAATTAAAAGTTGAAATTCTTGTAGGCTTTTAGTCTGTGCCTTGTATGAATGCTCATCATCTCAGTAACAGTCTTTTGCACTGTCATAAATGGTATTTTACACTTTGTCAGAAAACGCTCTCGAGTGCCCTGCGCTCTGGGACTTCATCCTCTCCTGGCAGCCGTAACGCTCTCCCCCACCCGCGAGCGCCCGCTCCCTGCGGCGCGCTGCGCTGCGCTGCCCTCGCCGCAGTGCTTGTCGGTACGAGGCCGACACGCCGCGCCGGGGCGCGCCGCTCGCTTCTCCTCCGCGCGGGGGGACCCGCGGCCCGCCCCGCGCTCGGGCTGTAGACCCGGCGGGGGCGGCACGGCCTCGCTCCCCTCCCGCGCGGGGCGGAGCGGAGGCGGCCGCGCTCCCGCCCCCTGCGCCGCCGGAAGGCGGGGGCCGGCACGCCGCGCCTGACAAGATGGTGGCCACCAGGCGGGCGGCGGCGCGGCGCAGGGAGCAGGGGGCGCGGGCCGGGGGAGGCGGCGGCGCCTCCGGCCCCGAGTCCGCCGACGCGGCGGAGGTGAGAGGAGACGGGGGTTGGGGCGCGGGCAGCCGGACGCCACCCGCGGTGTGAGGGGGGGGACGGCGGCGCTGCGGCAGCCATCTTCACACGCGCGCGCGGCCTCGCCGTGGGGGCCGCGCTGTGCGCAGCGGGCGGGCGGTGGAGCCCGCCGGCTCCCTGGGGCTGCGTGGTAGCGGCCGTGTAGCCTGGACCGGAGCGCAGCGAGCGGCGGCGGGGCGGGGGCAGCGGTGTGCCCGCCCGCCGCGCCTCCCCGCCCTTGCGGCAGCGGCTCCCTGCAGCAGCCCGGCCTGCGCGGCGCTCCCAGGCTGGCCCGGCCGCCGCCTTCCCCTGTCGGGGCTTGTCGCCGCTGTAGGTTGTTAAGCCATTTAATGTTAAAGGGGAGGGTTTGGTTTGGGTTTTTTTTTTTTTTTTTGTCTTTGCACTGCAGTTATTTTGGCATTTCTCTGTGGCTTTTCCACTAGGCATGCAAACACTCGCGTAAATACCGATCGTTTAGGTAGCACGGTTTATGTTGATCCAACGTTGTTCTGTGTTTTGGGAAGACCCTGCTGTTGCAGAGTGTTTTTTCTTTCCAAAATTTTGAATGGCCTTCCGGGTGACTTACAAGCATCGTTAAAGGAGCAGATTATACCTAGTGTTGCAGTTGCTGTAAGGCCAGTCTGCTCCTAAAGGGGCTAAAATTGCTTACGGAAACCATTTTGGAGCATGGTCTGCCAGTTGCTAGGCTTCAGTGTTTTATAGTTGAGCAAATCTTTGAATGTTTCTGAACATCACTTCTGCATTTGATTCCCATGACAGCTTGCTAGAACTTTTTAGAATTAGAAGATATCTGCTTGTGTTTGTTTATATATGTGTGTTTCTTCTCCTGCCTTGACCAAAAGACAGAAGACAAGAAGATAAGCAAGGGATGGTTTCTTAACGCTTCCTCCACGTAGACGGGGCTACACAGAGACATGTAATATGTTGTCAGCTTTAGTAGACTTGTTTAAAAAATTGTTAGTGATTTGTATAGCATCCTTTTTATGGGGTTATTTCACCTGTCAATAGCACACTTTTTTTCTACTCCTTTTCTAGATGGAATCCGCTGAAATTAGTAATCCTGTGTCTATGAGGATGACTAGAAGAAGAACTAAATCAATTCGTAATCCAGAGGTAATTCAGGAGTCTCAGTTTGAAGAGTTGGAACTTGGAGAAACAAAGTCAGATGTCAGTGATAGCTTAGAGATACAAATTACTAGAAATGAGAACACAACTGTTCATTCAGCACTGTCAGCTGCTGAACCGCAAGCTGATGGGGATGTGTCAGAAACAGAATCTGTGTCTGGTCTTCAGACACCTTTGTTTGTAAGAGTAACAAGACGACGACAAATTGTAGTTCCTTATCAGCCAGATTCTTCTGACAAAAAAAGACATGACAAGACAGCTTTTCTAAATAAGTTAAGCAGGGTTCTGGATGAAGATGATGTCTCTGAAGCTGAGTCTTGTTCCTCTGCTGTTTCTGGTGTCCAGATGCCTAATGTTACCAGAACTACAAGAAGCAGGCAAAGCAAAAAGCAATTGCAGCCAGATGCAGTTCATGAAGCCCAGAGTGAAGATATTTCTGATGCAGAGTCATGCTGCTTAAGTTCTCGTATGGAACCATCCATCACTACCAAACGAATTACTAGGAGCATGCAAATGAAATCACAAGCAGAAAATACTAAGCAGACTGAGAAAGGAAACAGAATTGTTTCGGAAGATGAGAACTTAATTGAGGACACTGTTAAATCTGAGCCTGTAATAATTTCTGATTCTAAACCTGCTACAGAACTTGTCTCTGACACAGAAGATGCTTCCTCTGTCACTGAGGATAGTAAAGAACCCAGTTCACCTAAAAGTAAATGTTCTTCCAAATCTGCCATTACAACCCAGAGTGAAGACATGAAAGAGGTTTTGAGTGATGTGACACCCAGCGGTCTTACAAAAATGAAACGAAGTAACACTGAATCGCCTGGGAAAAAAGCCATAAAAAATACAGAGTCTGTTGGGGTAGATGATTCGGAGGAAGCATGTAGCCAAATACAAGAAGAACACAGCAAAATACTCGTGAGGAAGGGGAAATTAGAGCGTGTGGATCTTTCTTTGACGGATTGCATGAGTCCCAAACAATTTTTAGAATCCCAAGGGCAAATAACACCAAATGAAAGTAAAAATATTCCTGAATGCAAAAGAGCAGATGCACAGCAGTCTTTCACCCATGCTGATAAATTAAGAAAGGGTGAGCAAGCTAGTGCAGTGAGCAGCCCACAAAAGGACATAGCTGTTGCACAAAGAACTGATAGTGTTGGTAAATGCAGGATGCTTGAAGTCAGTGTGGACAGTGGTGAAGACCAAACAGGAGAATATGCTGAATCTGTATCCCACAGCAGTGAAAGATCAAGCAGTGGAAACGATTCTGTTGCATTGTTTCTGAGCAAAGATGAAAGTGATAAATCCGAAAACAGTGATGTGGGAGACGTTGATACAGTTGAAGAGAATCTGTGTTACAAAGAGGCAGATGAGAGGACTCCTTCCCTCAACAAATCTTTAAAAACCAGTTCACTGCATGCTGAGGGGCTTTTTGTAATTGATACTGAGCCTGGCATGAGTTCCAACCAAAAGTATTACCTAGATCAGGTAGACCAGAATAGTGATGCTGAAAGTAAGCATGAAGGAAGTGAGAAAGGTGAAGAATCCTCAGATCTGAAAGAGGCTGAAGAGGAATTGATAGATGAAGATGAGAAAGATGACGATGATGACTTGTTGAAAAATAAGATTGACATGTAAGTATCTTTCTGGGAATAACTAAAAAGAATCTGCATTTCATTCAAGCATATGCGTGGGATATGTACATTAAGTGCTAAATGATATGGAATAAATGAGGGAGTAGTCTTACCATGTAAGTCATATTGACGTGGAAGGTAGGGTTGCACCGATTCTAAAATACAAATACAGTCCATAAATTGAGGGTTTGGGGATTTTTCAGTTTTGTAAATAGCATAACAGAACTCTGAAATATTTAGGCATCTGGAAGCCTTGTATGTGTTTGGCTTAAAAAACAAAATGTGAAACTGGCTTAAACTGGTCAGGCTGGCTTAATTGCTTATTCAGGTCAGTGTTCTTAATTGTTGATTTTTTACTTTGGATATAAATAACAAGAAGTCCAGTAAATTCCTTACACATTGCCTAATTAGATCGTGCTTTTTAATCCTAAACAGTTGCATATACTTCTATATTTTCAGTTCTTGTGCTGTGGGATGGTGACACTTCCAAGTGAAATCAGCCCAGCATACAATCATAGAGTAATTTAGGTTGGATGAGACCTGTTGAGCTCTTGTAGTCCAACTCCTCCTAAAATCCCTTTATATGCTTCATACGTTTAAAGCATAATATTCTGTTTAGGTTGGATAAATAAGTCTTAATTTTCTAAAAACCTTCAGGTATGCCAGAAGTCTTACAAAAACTTAGCCAAGCATTCGGTGTTAAGGCTTTATAGAAGATTAGTCACAGGTTAGTTACAACAGTAGAAAGTTGTAAAGGGCTTGTATTAATAAGCATTCAAGCTACAATAAATACCTGTTGTACCTCTTCAGATATTACCATATTTCTCCATAATACTTTATAGCTTTTAAGCATGGTTATAATCAAAAACCTCTTTTTGAGTCAGCCATCGTACATTGTTTGCAGATACATTCCTTTGGCTGCCTGAATGAAGTAATGAAAAAAAATATGTCTGAAACTTACTAGCTTTGAAATGTTTAATAATGTTATTCCTAGCACTGTTATACAGACAAGGATTTAAACATTCGTACGATGAATTGTAGCTTCTTCACACTTTTCACTAAGAGTTGACAATATTTTTACCACCCATATGTTTGTCTTTTGTGGGTTTTTTTTTCTCTTTAGCTAGCAAACTTCTCAATGTATAGAAGGAGGATGCTGGTCATGAGTTCTTTTGGCAAGGTTAAGCGAATTAAGAATTCAATTTTATAGGAGATGGTAATATCTAAGATAAGAATACAGCATTAAAGTTAATATGAAAGATTTGTGAAGTGATTCCACAGGTACTGTTCTTTAATAAACTCTCACTTCATATAATGGCATGATTTCCCCCCCACCCCATATTGTCACCTCTAAATTAGGTATTTCTTCTAGATACTGGGACTTAAAATCATTGCAGAACTGGACCTAAGTGGGAAGAAAAAAAAATATTTTTTCTGTTTATCTTTCTTGGAGGACAGTAGATGGTTTAGCTGCATGCTTGTTACAATATTCTAATCATTAACTATTTCTCTCTTAGTTTACATCTTTCCAGCAGCATAGACCCTGGTTTGAATATCAAGAAGCTTGGAGGCTTATATATTAGTTTTGATGCAAAAAACCAGAAGCCTAGATCGAGTGTAATTAAACAACTGAAGGAGAAAAAGAAGGACCAGGTAATGTGCTTACAATTATGCAGTTAGCTGTGACTACTGTAACACAAAGATGTTAATTTAGTAAGGTTGATTTACTTGTTTTTAAAGAAGTATCCTGTTTTACGGTTTGCTGAGAACTTCCATTGTTTTTGGCCAAAGTGTGGATTTACGTTTGGTTTTAATGGTAAGAATTTAAATATATGTGATAACTTCAGAAACTGAAAAGCAGTGCAAATACCAGCATTATGTTGTAAAATAAAATGAAGTTAATTATCCCTGCAGTTTTGCCTAATGGTACACGAGCTGAAGGTCTGCTAACAAGATATTTAGTCCATAGCAAGAATGAATTTCAGTAAATAAAGGTCTATACTCTTGCTAACACAGAATTAGCAGTTTTATTTCACAAGCACCCTTTGAGATAAAAGGAATGTGTTATTTTCGTTGAGACTGTTTTCTTAGGCTCATCCATGGTAGCCCTCTTTATTCTGGAGCATTTGCTGTCCCACTTCTTCCAGAGCTAGCCAGCTGCTTTCTGCTGTTGGCCAGAGTTCTGATCTGAATATCCCTACTACTTTCATTGTGGATCAGAGAAGCTCAAATATTGTATTACAATGCTTGCTTAGATTCTGCATGATTCCTTTAGTAGGTTCTGCAACTACAGTTAAGCAGTAAAATTTGTATCACCAAGATGTCTGCCTAACGTTAAAAAAAATTCTTACAGCTCTTGCAGAAGAGTATAATAACTCCAGATTTTGAAAAAAAGGAATGTGTCCCACCCTTCAGGGAATCGCTTCACCAGCTAAAGAAGCAGCGCAGGGTAAGTGAAGAGCTGATAATGCCTCCAATAACAAAACAAGCTTTGGTAGAAAGCCCGGTGCTGGGACTGTGTGCATATACAGGCCTCACTGGAAGTGGAGTGATGAACTGCAATTTAGTGTCTTCCTTGAGCCATCCTGTGAAAAGCCATCCTTTTAGACACCAGGACAGTGAAGTGAAAGATGATGTGCTCAGATGGTACAAATCTGTCATTAATAACAGTGCTGATGACCTTCTTATTATAAGGGTCATAAAATAAACTTTTTAAAGGTACAGAGTTATGTTCTAAGTGCTTTACCCATCTTTTGGAGGGGAGATTTCCCTGCTCTGCTGTCCTAGTTGCTGAATGCATATTTGTTATTCTTGGTATTGCATCCTAGGCAGAGCGAGAGAAAACAACAGGTGACGGTTGGTTTGGTATGAAAGCTCCAGAAATCACAAGTGAACTGAAAAATGATCTTAAAGTTTTGAAGATGAGAGCTTCGTTGGACCCTAAGCATTTTTATAAGAAGAATGATAGAGATGGCCTACCCAAGTATTTCCAGGTGAGGAAGCAGCAGAAGGTGACATTGTACTGCTGAAGTTTTGAACAGCTATTCTTATTCCCTGCCTATTTTGTAGGTAGCTTCTATGTTGATTTAATTGCATAGCTTAATTATTAAAGCGTTTTGATTACTTGGCTGCAGTTTACAACTGCTTAACTCTGTATTACATACATATATATGCTGGGGCTTTTTAATTTCGGCTGATCTCAGTAGTGAACAAACATCTGACTTAATCTGTAATTTGAACCCTCAGTGGACTAGATCTTCACTGCTTTTTTAAAGTATTAGCCTTTTTTAACAAGTGTGTAGAAAATAACTAGCATTTATTTTCTTACTAGCTAGTACAGTTTGAATGGAGACGGCTAGCTTTGTGGTCAGCCAGAATTTCTGCTGCTGTAGCTCTCAGCTTTGAAGTGGTTTGCATAAAGAAAATAATTACTGCAGAAACTATAGGAACAGGCTTCCATCTACTTAGGCCTGTTTGAATAGTTAGCATGCTTGAATAAATTGTTTTCATTTCTTAAAGCATTACCACTTCACTCTAAAGGGTGGGTCTTGTATGGTTTGAAGTTTATCAGCATAGAAAAACTTAGATGGAAGTATTCCACATAATGAGATCTGTGCAGGTCTGTTTTCACTACGTGAAACACGTACTCCATGTATCTCCGCTACTAACCTGAATCATCAGAACCGGCTAACGTGCCAGCTGGAAAAATGTGATGCATACCAGAGTGAAGCTCTTGTATTAGAGCTGGATTAACTGCTATGTCGCCATCTAGTGAAACCACCACAATGACAGAGTTAAGATGGTCATAAGGGTTTCCTTTCCCTCCTTGGGAAAATGTTTAAAAGTTAAGAACTGTTTATGAATACAAGTGTTGATGCAGCAGTCCAGTGTTGAAAACTGTACAGTCCTAAAGCTCAGGCCCTCCTCTGTGCACTAAACAATGAGACAAAAACTGACTCTGCATACAATACATAGCTTAATTCTTTTGATATTTTGCACTTTCTTATGATACCATTCTGATCTTCTCTGTAGGTGTCTTTACACTTGTTGCTGAGGATTTAAAAAAAAGGGGGGGCAAAATAATCAACATCTTACTGTACAGTAAGAATGTTTTCATTTCTGTTTTCTAGGTTGGAACTGTGGTTGATTCTCCTATAGACTTTTACCATAGTCGAATCCCTAAGAAACAAAGGAAGAGAACAATTGTTGAAGAGCTGCTTGCGGATTCTGAGTTTAGAAGGTATTTAAAAACAGTTTTGTAATTCTAATATGTGATGTAAGAGAGGAGTATTTTTAACTATATAACTTTTTTTGTTGTTTTTATTCAGCTTATATGGTTTTTTTATACTTCAAAGAAAACTTTTTAGTCTGTTTTAGCACTTCAGCAGCATTGCCATTGAGAAGATCTAAGGGACAGGATAATTAGACTGAAACAGCATATTTTCTCTTCATAAAAGGGTTTTATCCAACTTGGGTCATCTCTGTTGGCAGCTGCTCTTAAAATAATGTCAGTGTTGCAGAGATAACATATCAGCCCTATTCTGGTTCACTTCTAAAATAAGTGTCTGCACAGGCTTACACTAAAAACCAAGGGCTCTAAATGAGCGTGTCGTGGTTTTAACTCCAGCCAGCAACTAAGCATCATGCAGCCAGTCACTCATTCCCCCACCACCCAGTGGGATGGGGGAGAGAATCAGTGGGAAAAAAAAAGTAAAACTCGTGGGTTGAGATAAGAACAGTTTAATAGAACAGAAAGAAAGAAACTAATAATGATAATAGTATTTAAATGTCTATAATAATAATAAAAGGATTGGGATATACAAGTGATGCACAATGCAATTGCTCACTACCTGCCGACCGACGCCCAGTTAGTACCCAAGCGGCAATTCCTCCCAGCCCCACTCCCCCCAGTTTATATACTGGGCATGACATCACATGGTATGGAATACCCCTTTGGCCAGTTTGGGTCAGCTGCCCTGGCTGTGTCCCCTCCCAACTCCTTGTGCCCCTCCAGCCTCCTTGCTGGCTGGGCATCAGAAGCTGAAAAATCCTTGACTTAGTCTAAACATTACTTAGCAACAACTGAGAAACGTCGGTGTGTTATCAATATTCTTCTCATACTGAACCCAACACATAGCACTATACCAGCTACTAGGAAGACAATTAACTCTATCTCAGCCGAAACCAGGACAGTGATTTATGCCTATGCATGCACTTTTTTTTGTTGTTTAAAGACTGATTAATTTTTCTTGGCATAATTGATAGAAAAGTGCTGACAGTAATTCTGTGAAAGTTGGTATGATTTCATTTTATGTCAGTCTGCCACCTGTCAGAGAAATCAAAATTGTGCTAGAAGCCTTACTTGAAGAATATGATTGGATTAATTAATGTCTGCCTAACCTACAATTTCTGGAGTAGATCCCTTGGTTGATCTATTTTGATATTGGTTATTACATGATGTTAATCTGCACTTCTTTTTCCACATAATGACATGTTTTCTTGGAAGTAGTACATGATTTGGGATTATAAGGTTAATGTTGTCAGGCTTGTAAATTAATTATTAATGTTGGGAAGGCAAGTTAGTATAGCTATTTCTTAACTAGTTTTCTGGCTTGACCCGATTTACAAGGTGTTTATTAGAAGCTATTTTTAAAAATTAATGTATTTGAAATTTGATCAGTTAATTTATGTTGTGGCTAATTAAGGGCTTTAACCAGATACTTTAGCATTAGTGTAGATATTTGTCAGGTTTCAGTGTTGCAATTAAAAGCCTCAGTACTGCTCAGTGTGCAGTGATCCATTGTGGTAATGGGTGCAGGTACATAAGAATCTGTATTAGAGGTGCTAGCAACTCATATTCGGTACGTATATCCTGTTCATTGTTTAGTGTTAATCTCAGTTTTCAATCTTGAGTAGAGTAAGGTGGATTATCTTTGAGTTTGCTGAGAAGACAGTATAAAAATGGGTATAATTTGTCCATAGTATTATCAAAATTGATGAGCCTTCCTCCTGTGAGCAGTAGCAGTGTTTTAGCAAACTGTCCAAAATGTGATTGCATGTGCAGTGAAGAACCCCCTGGTTATGCCAAAATTAATGATTCTTCAATCAAATTTACTTCCAAAAAGAAATTTACCTGCATTTATCATTAATCTAAGTGTTGATTTCCCTTTACCTACTCGTAAGTGTATAAAATTAAAGAAATCTGACTAGGAAAACACGAGAGAACTCAGTTTGGCAAATTATGTATGTAGAGTACTTTCCATGTTATCTTTTCCTGAACTTTGGTTTACTATGCTTAAAAGCAAATTATCTATTTTGTTCAGATATAATAAAAAGAAGTATCAGGAGATCATGAGTGAAAAAGCAGCTTTTGCAGCAGGGAAGAGGAATCGGAAGAAGAAGAAATTTCACAATTAAGACTTGAAGAAAAATAACAAGCTGGAACAACTTACTTGTTATAAAACATTTTACAGAATGCTTCGGTTGTGGTGTTTTTTTCTTTTTTAAGATTGCAGGTCATGTGCAAATTACTGTTTAGGGAATTTGTTGCAGTGAGAATTTGATAGGGAGCTTTATCAAATTGTCAGGTATCTAAATAATTTAGATTTTAAAAATAATTTTTATTTAAATTAAAGTTTATGTAAAAAGATAATGATATGAAAGCTTATTGTTAAATCTGAGCACAAAATCCAACTTGGATTGTGGTCTTTTCAGGCTTCAGTTTTTATATCAGTGAATTAGTGAGTTCAGTTTAAAGTTGTGTGTAATTCACCTTGGCACCCGTTACGTACCAGAACAAATTTTTCCATGTCTTGTCAAGAGGTGCTGCTGGCCAATTCTGTAATAGAAGGTATTGAGAAATAGTTTGGTTGTGAAGAGTTCATTTCAATACTGACCATAACAGGATTGAGAATGTCCTGGAATTTAGTGTATACACATATACTTTTAAAAATACATATATATTAAAAATATATAAATAATATATATAATTTATAAATAAATATAAACAAATGGTAAAGATATAAATTACTTCTTGTTTAATAAATAAATAATGTAAATATGTATTATTTATATATAAAATTTTAATAGTCATATGTTGCTATTATTAATTTTTACCATTTGATAATTGTCTGATGATCTTTCTGAAGATAACTTGACAGTGGGGTCCATTATCTAGGGTGTAGTGTGCAGATTGTGGTCTGGTAGCTGACTTGGAATAGTTCTTTGGATAAATGAATAGGGTGGGTTTGGAAGGCCTCTGCTAGAGTTATAAAACCAGAGATGGCATCAGCTCAGTTCCCATTTAGTGATGGTTCATAACCTTTTGTGATTGTTGGAACTGTTGTGGTGTTTGCTTGGTTTTTAATGACGTGGTTATTATATTGCTGTTACAATTAGTGTAACTCAGTTACTGCCCTTAGGTAGCAGAAAAGACAGATAATAGAAGAAATAAAACTGCCACTACATCATCTTAGGTGGATTGGGTGAGAAAGATCTAGAAGTGATTATCAGAGGACCAGCAGTGTTGATTGTTTTCTTACCATATTAACACTGAATTTTGAAGGTTGCAGATCTTAAATAAGCAGTATGCTTTTGACCACTGTTCAGCCATGAAATTTTCTACTGCTGAGAATGAGAAGTAGTTGGGGTTTTTTAAGGATTTGTGCTGGAAATAGCTAAAATGAAATTATCATCATGGTATATATTGATCACCAGCTGAAGCTTGAAAGAAATTTTCCCCTGAAGTTGACCATAATGTTTTTTTGCTACTAGAGGGAGACTGGAATCTAGATTCCTTAAAAAGTCTTGACTGCCTGGAGATGAATGGCGTGCAAAGTAACCTGAATTCATTGGGAAGTAAGAAACACAATCAAGTCGAACCACCTGTCCCCAAGTTTCAGCTAACATACAGATGCTATATGTATGCTAGTATCTCAATTCTCTGTAAATGATAACAAAGCCAATAAAAACAACTATGGTGTCTTGTTCTCTGGATGAGACATGGAAGCAGAAAAAAGTTAATACTGAACAGTGAGGAAAGAAAACAAGGCACCACAGTAGTTTTCATTCTGTTGCGTCCTGGGATGTTGAAGTGCAACATTGGAAAAGCAATGTACAACCCTGAAAGACCTTAAAAGAGAAATGCAAGCTTTAGTGTTAAACAGCAAGCAGCAACTCAATGTCGGTTGGTCAGGCTGCTCAACAGAAGTTACAGAAGTTTCTTCATGTACAATATAGCTAGTGAGGAGTTTGTTTTATGTTCTATAACCTTTCCCTTCCTTTGATTTTTCTAACGTCTTCTGTTTTGCCACACACTCTGCTCAGCAAGTGCCCGTGTTCTGCTGTGTGAACAAGAGGTGACATGTACTGGACAGCGTTTGTTGGGCTGCAGGGTGGTACTTGCAGGTTGTGTTTGCCAGCTTGCCAGTCAGCTGTTGCCTGAGCTTGTGCTTCAGCCTCTTTTAGTTAAGGCACTAGTTAGTGTACCTTTTCTTAACCACCACTTTTCATAAAAGCATAGTCAGGTAGTATTTTGGACTCCTCTACCTTTCAGTTAAATTTGATTGAAATAGACATAAGGTTTAAGTTGCTGTGGAGGGAGTAAAAACAAAATCCACTGTGAGATTGCCTAAGCTTATCAGGTTATCAGATTTCTCTGAAAATACTCAAATACATCAAAAAGTTCTTTGTGAAACACTAGCATTGTTTGAGAAACTTTGCCTATCAATTGCAAGTAATACTTTCTTTTAATGGCTGTCAGAAATATTTGTGTTAATTTGTAATTCTGCCTTTATTGACTTAAACCATTATTAACAAGAAATTTCCCCAAGATTGAAGGTCAGTAGGTACTGTGTTCGGTTTTTTTATATATGCACCTGTTGCTGTTTTGGATGTCACTGGAATGTTTTGTATAGACAGTAATAATTCCTTTCTTCTGTTTCTTTATGCTGCCCTTGGTTTTGCCAGTATTCCTTTTTCTTGTTGTCCTTGGGACAGACACTATGCAATGGTTGTACAGCCCAGTGAGTTCACAGGCCGTGTCCTAGATGTCGCAACCAAAAGACTCTAATGAAAAGGGATTAGGCTGACGGTGGCTGAGATGTTGCTGGTGTGGTGCCATTAGTAGGCGTGGTTAGTTTAGGAACAGAAGTAAAATACTTCTCACTTTTCTTTGTCATGCTCTCATTGTTCACACTTCTTCCTTTTTCCTTCTTTGGGTGTCTTTAATCTTCTCTCTGCAATCAACTTAGTCTCCTCAAAACTGAAGATGTCTTCTTGTCATTGCTGTTTTTCATGTTATAAAACTATTTTTTGATTTCTTAATTTTTAAAAAGTCCTGTCTTTATCACAGGAGCTTACCTAGGTAAGTCCTGCTGAGACTTAGAATCCTGCCATAACACAGGTTGGAAGGGACCGTGAGAGCTTGTCCTGCCCCAGCCTCCTGCTCAGAGCAGGGTTAGGCCAGGTTGCTCAGGGCTTTATACGTTTGGGTCTTTAAAACCTCCAGGGATGGAGACTGCCCATCTCCCAGAGCTCCACTGCTTGACCCTCCTCACGGCAATAAAGCTTCTTCATATCCAGGCAGATATAAGGATTATTACAGATTATTAGACTGCCTCTTTGCCTTCACATTGCTTTCTTTTTTTAATTACTCCATAAATCTCTAACAAGCAGCATCTGTCCAATTTATGTTGCTTGTTGTAATTCTTGAATTTTTTTCTCCTGATTCTCTTAATGCATTCTGAAATACTATGTTGTCTGTGCAACATTTTCCTCAAAACCCTCTTCGTACAAATACTTTGTGGAATTGTGTCCCTATACTTTTCCACTCGGGTTCACATTAGAATCTGTTACACAGCCGGTATTGCAGGAGAGCTGTCCCCATGCTTACTTGTAGGAAATGCCCTGCTCCTTGAACCTGCAATTTTCTCTTTTACTTTTAGACCGTAGCCCTTAATTAACTTCTGCATTTCTAGAGTATTGATTATGTAAATATTGCTTGCAACATGCAAACGTATATATAAAAGCCTCTGCCTTCAAATTTTTTTTCACTAGTATCGTGGTTTAACCTCAACCAGCAACTAAGCACCACTCAGCCGCTCACTCACTCCCCCCACGCTGGTGGGATGGGGAGGAGAATCGGGGGGGGGGAAGTAAAACAGTAAAACTTGTGGATTGAGATAAGAACAGTTTAATAATTGAAATAAAATAATAGTAATGAAAAGGAAGATAACAGAGAGAGGAAACCCAAGACAGACAAGTGATGCACAATGCAATTGCTCACCACCCACTGAGCGATGCCTGAGCAGCAGTCGGCCTCTCCTGGCCAACTCCCCCCAGTTTATATACTGAGCATGACGGTCTATGGTATGGAATATGCCTTTGGCTAGTTTGGGTCAGCTGTCCTGGCTGTGCTCCCTCCCAGCTTCTTGTGTACCTACTTACTGGCAGAGCATGGGAAACTGAAAAATCCTTAACTTAGGATAAGTGCTACTTAGCAACAACTAAAACATCAGTGTGTTATCAACATTCTTCTCACACTAAATCCAAAACACTCTGTACCAGCTGCTAGGAAGAAAATAAATCTGTCTCAGCTGAAACCAGCACAACTAGGAGCTAAGCAAATTTTATGAAGCTATCCTTAAATACAAAAAGTAGAAAGGGAAATAGTATTTAGACTCAAATGCACTGCTGGAGGTGACTGAACAAGGAGGAACATTTTGTCTTCTGTCACATGATTTATTTGCTTTTTATAGGGTTAATGTAGAGAGGCTTCGGTTTTGCTGTTTATCTGCAGGTTCTGAGAAAGTTTGATGTTTCTGTAAAGGGCTATACATATTTTATCGCTAGATGGTGGTCTTGAGTGAGTTCCTTTGCTGCGAAATGGTGATCGTCAATGTTCCTGACTGTGTTTCATTTTCAGTTATGTGGATTTTTCCTTTATTGTTTTTAAATAAACATTAGTACAGTTTGAAAAAGCGGCTGTAGTCACACATGCAGGATTAAAAATAATTTCTGAAAAAAACCCACAAATTGAAGAAAATAATTCATGAATAAAATAATCAGCCAAATTTATAATTTAGTCAATCCTGAGCAAAATCAAGAAGGCTTGTTTAATGCTGCTACTGTTGTTTTACCACCCAGGTTTTTTATTTGATTGCTGCTATTAAACCGGCTCTTCTAGCTGTAGGTATGTGTAAGTCAGGAAGAAAAGATGGTATTAATTCAAGCGTTAAATGCTTCAGTTTTGTCTGCTGCGTTTTGTGGGCTTGTTCCATTGCTTGAAAATAACTTTAACCAGAAGGGTATCGTGGCCCATCACTGAAGTGCCTCCAGGAAAGACGGTCTTCTTTTTCAGGTAAAATTGCTTTCCGAAGACTGTCTAGAGACCTGACAGCATAACCAGGCCGGTCTGCAGGTACTGACACGTTTGCCAGAGTTGTTGCTGTTGCAGGGGTTTGCCGGGTGGCTTTTCTTTCGTACGTATTTTGAAAAAACTTGTGTCGTGGGGAGCGGAGCGCCGGCCGCCAGGCGCCTGCCCTCCTTCCCGCCGCTGCAGGCGGCTGACCGCCGGGGCGGGCTGCGGCGGGCGCCGCGCCCCTCGGCGCTCCCTCGCCGCCAGCGGGCGGGCGGCGGTCGTCGCCTGAGGGCAGACGAGGGGACGGGGAGGAGGCGAGCCCTTCTCCCGCTGGCTTGGAGGCAGACGGCCGCTCGCCGCGGCGTCCGTCCTCGGCCCTCCACCTTTCTCGCTGGCGGTGAAGCATCTTAACGTCGCTGGGGCCTAGCGGAGGTTCGAGCAGAGGCGGCCGGCAGGTTGCCGCCCTCGACGGAGGCTGGTGCCGTCGTCTCCGCCCGCTCCCAGCCTTTCCCGTTCTCCGTCCGGCACGCCGGAAGGCGGCCCCAGAGAGCCTCGCTGACGGGAGCAGGCAGCCGGGAAGCGCCAGGTCGGTCGACCGCATTGCTCCGGCGGTGAGGTAAGGGGCGGGAGAGAGCGGGGTAGGAACGTCTCAGACAAAAGGGGAAGCGGGGAGGGGGGGGCGGGAAAAAGGGCTGCTACGACTCCGCCGGGACTCGAACCCGGAACCTTTGAATCCCTTCACCCTCTAGAAGTCCAATGCGCTATCCATTGCGCCACGGAGCCACCTGTTGGAGTTTTTGCACGCCGCCCATAGAGGCTGCGCGCAACGCTCCCCGGCCGGCGCCCTGCGGCCGCGGCCCCTCGGGGGGGAGCCGGGCTGCGGCGGGGCCGCGGGCGGGCTCCGGGCTGGCCGTTCCACGCGTTAGCCGCGAATACTTCATCTTTTTTCTTTTTAACCAGTATGAATAGGCTTAGTCTCATACGCCGCTGTATAAGGGAGTCTCGAGGCAGGCTCTACGTGCCGCTGGAGCGCTGCCCACGGCCGGGTCCTGGGCGGGGCCCACCGCTCCCCGTTAGCGCTCGCCGTAGGGATACGTCGTTATTTCTTGTGGAAGACTGACTCTTTTTAAGTTCGTCAGCAATCGGTATAAAATATTTGTCGTCATCCCATTTGGGCGTTTTCAATATTAATCCTTACGTTTGGGTGAATGTAATTATATTCCACAATTGCCTTATATTGGGGAACTGTTCCTCCAAACGTCCATGAATTTGCATACAGAAGTCTTTATTGGATTTTCTCTTTTTACACAGATGAAGGTGATA
This sequence comes from Aquila chrysaetos chrysaetos, assembly GCF_900496995.4. Classification (NCBI taxonomy): domain Eukaryota; kingdom Metazoa; phylum Chordata; class Aves; order Accipitriformes; family Accipitridae; genus Aquila; species Aquila chrysaetos. The sequence goes on from NC_044015.1 coordinate 23,629,809, forward strand.
CATTGATGAATTAGGTCAAATGATTTTGCTCTAACAAGTACGAACATTTCTCATATGGCAATTATTCATAACGTGCTTTTAACAGCCCTCCACTTCTGGAGGAAACGTGAACATTTCAGACAAAAAAAAAACCTCAAACCTTTCAGTCATAGCATCAAGGATATGGAAACTATGCAGGGTCAGTTCCAAGGTTATTTGGAACCAAGTTATTTTAACATTGGTGATTTCCAGCATTGTAGGTTCTTAGGGACAGTCTAAACATGGAGGTTTTGTTTTTCTTTTTAAACAATAGCATCTGAATTAAGGGAATCTAGAAAACTGTGGTTATGTTTACTGGGCATGCCATGCACACTGCAGTGTTTTGCTGGCTTTCCAGTGCCACATGAGACAAAAAAAAAACCCGTGTGAGAATCTGAAAGACAAGACATAGGTGACCGGTAAAAAAGCGTCCATGCAATCTCTGCTAGACACTGCAGCAACTTGCTGTGAGTCAACAGGCAGAGAAATAGGATGTGGGAATCACACCTGGAAATTAGTGACTGAGAATGTTTTGGAGACGTTACAAAAAACTCTTGTAAATGGAAGGAACAAAAAAGAAAATAAATTAGGGAAATAATATTCTATTACATGACAATAGTTTCAATGTGGGTGAAAACATTACAGTACACTTGGATCATTGTTCCAAGTACGGTGAATGCCTATTACTAAATCCATTAAAGGGAGCAATGACTGAACTGTATCTCTTCTAAAATCACAGTAAAACCCCCGGTGGATTCAGTGAAACAAGATTTTTCCCTTAAAAGCTGTTAATTATGGTCTGAAACAAGTCTTTGACGTTATTTTTTTAAAACAAGAGTAGGCATATTAGAAACCCCAAAAGTATGAGGTTATTCTTTCTTTAACCCTCCCCAAAACTGAATTCTAAGCCTATGGCTTTCTGCTTCTGGGGTGACTCCTTGGCTCGGCAATCCCGCGGCTGCCCCTGCCAGGCTCGGGGAGGGGGCGTGGGGCTGCCAGGCACCAGGTCACACTGGAGGGCCCAGGAGAGTGAGCTGGGGCCTGAGCGGGCAGGACTGGAAGGAGATCTGCTCTGTAGTGCCATGGCGTAGGTTATGCAGTAAAACGGTTGTGTGAGAATCTCATGTTTCACTTCATGATAGTTTAAAAGTATCAGTATCCGTAAGAGTGGAGAAAAATGTGAAAATAAGTGCACCCTAAAATCTGAGGAACCAGGAAGCTAATCAAATTGATGTAAAATAAGCAGATAAGGATACACAATCCACTAGCCATTGCATCAAGGGCTGAGATACCGGGTGTAATGAATAACCAAGGTCACTCAGGTAATGAAGGCATACTGGTAGTACACCTTGTGATTCCCATGAAGGCAGCTAGTGTGCGCCTGTGGTCAGCAGTGAGCCAAAGCTCATGAGCTGGCTGATTATTAAATAGCTCCTGCAATTGCTGCCCAGAAACTGGGGGGGGGGGGGATTACTGGGAGGGTTCAATAGTTACAGCAAGTACAATATTGAGGTACACCCCCCAAGCTAACAAACTCTTGTGGAGCCAGAGCAGTTGTAAACACAGACCAAGGATCACCAAGTTGTACAAGATTCAGAGTAGGTCTGGTTGAATTTACAAGCTCAAGGCCCATATGGTCTTGCCACAGCTGTTCTGTTATGGACAGAACTCTTCATAGTGCTCCTGGCAAACGAATGCAAAGTGTGGCAAGTTTAATTTGAGTCCTCAGGGCCCTCCACTGCATAAAAGAAACAGAACTTTTGTTTTTAAGAACTGAGTTGATCTTCAGAATAATAAGCTTTTAAATGTATGTTTGTGCAACTCAAATAAACCACTTTTAAGTAACTGAGAATTGCCATAAACATCTTGTAGTTGAGAATACCTGGGCAGATTTATTGTGGGGTGAAGTAAGTGTCAGTACCTCACTAATGTGATTTGGTAACATGGTACCTTTGGACAGCACAGCACTAAATGACTGCAGATAATGAAGAATCAGAGTTTGCTGTGAGAAGACTAGTTCTGAAGGTGTATGAGTGAAGAATCCTGACACTCTTATGTTTGTTATTTTCTCTCATATTTTCGTTTTGGTTAGTTGGTTTACACAGGTGGGTAAAGGCTGGCTGTTGGTTCTGTTCATGCAGGAGGACTGACTGGGGAAGTGTTTGAAAATTTTCCAGAGATATTTCAAATTATTCAAGTCAGTTTCCTTTTTTATTCTGTAAATGTAGGCCCAAGGCAAAGTCCACCTTTGCTTTTGGACAGCAGATGGAGCTGCTGCATGAGAAACAGGACAGCTCTTGGTTCATGAACTGACGAAATGTGGTATGTTAGGCAAAACCGGCAGATCAGATTAACCTTTGCCGGCACCTGGACCTGGATCGGTCCTTTGGACTTTCCCTTTTCTGGGACCGGCTGAAGTCCACTTCTGTAGCAGGCTGGCTCCTTTTAAACTTTATGCTCTGTTTCAGGGAGTAGAAGTTTCCTGGACTACAGTTGGTACTGTTTTTAGTTACTGGCACTTAGAAAATTTTTGCTGAACTCAGCTAGGTGCCATTTTGCTAATTTTAAATAGGAGGACAAACTGAGGTGGGAATACCTTGACACAAGACAGCAAGTGCGTCAATGGCAGGCCAAGAATAGCACCGTCCTATAGCACTCTTTCATCGATTAAAAAAAAATCTAGAAATTAATTATGAAATGGAAGTGTTCTTTGAGAGACTTTTACAACTTGGGTTTCAGCATTAATTTCTGTCATTACAAAAAAAGAAAAGCACTATGTACTGTCTATCCAGTTAATTTTGGTAACGTTTGAGCTTCAGTGAATTTATTAAAAAGGCAATTTGCAATTTACAGAACTTCCACCATCTGTACCATCATCTTTCTCTAAGAACCTTTATAGTAAATACACTTGTTGAGAGCAAGAGGTCATAAAAGGCTGCAGACGAAGAGGTTGTCATGCATAGATTACCTAAATGGGACCCTTACACAATCTGTACCTTTCAGGTTCTTTTTTTTCTCTCCGTTGAAGTGGGGATTATTACAACCCTACTGCTACAATGATTCATCTGTGTAGTGCAACAAGAGAAAGCACTCTTGGAACTAGCAGGAAAAATGCTGGCACGCACAGGGCACGAGGATACTGAAAAGGACTCTTTCAGGGAGGGTTTCTTTTGGTAATTTACAATTTGATTTTTTTTTTTTTTTTAATTTCTTAACATGAAGATAAATGCTTCATGTTGTAAATGCTTCTGCATCTCTGCCTTTTTCTCAGTGGGGGCTGTAAACTCCATGTGACTATCAGGGCATTGGAGAATTACCCCTCTTTGTTTGTCAGGCTACCAGCAGGAAGACTGCTGTTAGGAACCTCTTCCAATTATCTCATTTATGGCTGTTGTTGGACTAATACATGTTCTGTCCTCTCAAGTATATTTGGGTAGGTGGGAGTAATTCCCAAGGGCAGTGTCTTGAGGAGTTGGGGGGACATGAGCAATCATGCCAAATCACTCCTACAAGGGAGTACAATGTTAATTCTACAGATAATGTTAATTCTGTGTAGCTCTATTAACAGATCAGATGCTGCAGAGCTAGCTGTGAGATTAATAGAGTCTTTTGATGGAAAAGTTTGAACCCCTTTCCTCATGTTGCATAAGTAATTTTTAAATAGTAATTTTTAAATACCTGGTGTACAGTCATTGTTTTCTGTGATGATGCAATTGGTGAAGAGCCTAGGAACTGGGTATCTCTTGCACTTCATTCTTATTTGCTCAAATTCCTTCTAATATCTTCTTTTGGAATTAATGCAAAATTATATTTTAATCATTCATATTTACAGTTTTATTATGTAATGTATTTATGTACCACACATCTGTTATTAATTTTTATTGGTTTATTCTTTGTTTCTATGTTATTATTATTTTATTTCTATATTTATTGTTATATTTTCTTTAGAAAGCAAAGTACATAAAACCAGGTGTCTACAGTGACTTTGGTTTTGTGAGGGTTTTTCCCCATGTTTTTCCTGCTTCCTGAATTTGTACATCTGGAGGCCATTCACTGCAGTGGTACAGACTGACGGTCAAAGGAATATTTTTAATAAATGCAGATTATTGCAGTCATGGTCAAATGTGATTTCCTCATATCACATAAGGATGAAAATCATGACTACAAAGTGGTTTTCATCCTTAATTCCCATTGACGTCCTTTGCGATATTGCTATTGACTGTTTTCACTGAAAATAATTGGAGCATTAGCACCTTGCAGGAGATCCTCAATACTTCCAGAAATCAATTTCAGTAATCACACATCCAGATTTTTTAATTTTTTCTTCCTGGAGAATTGAAGCAGCAAATGCTTGACAAACATTTACTGCAAGAGTGTTCCCTATTAGTGCCAAACCTATGCAGAGTCATGTGGAATCTCTCTGAGCTCTGCGACAGGGCATTTGGAGAAGTCCCAGCTAGTGTCTCTTGCCAAAAGTGGAGTACATCTGACTTCCAGGGGGATGGGAGTCTGTTTCAAGACAATTTCAATGTTTTCTGTTGTTAATTGGATCTGTTTTTTCATCAGAGGGTATCAAATTTTGTTGCAGAAATGCATAAGATTTGTGTCAAACATCCTTCAAAAACATTCAAAGTGATGCCTCCCTTTCACTATATAAAGCTAGTCTTAAAAAGCTCCCTTTTTGTTATTTTTAAAATCACATTTTATGAATATTTTTCATAATTTTATGCTTGTTTTCCAGTGGGAATGTGCTTTGCAGAATTATTTCTTGCTTGGTGGGTGGGCCTTTTATACTCTGAAATTTTTTGTCCATGTTCTATTGCTTCACACAGTGAGAATTAGCTGCTAGCATCTTTTCAGTGGTGCTGTAGAGTTCTGAATTTACTCATCTTGTATTCCACTGCATTTCAGAAGCATAACTTTTTGTGCATTTCTGTTGCCAAAGGAGAACATATGTTATTCTGAAAGGATGTTCTTCTTTTGCTTTTTATTAACATTTCACGTTTGGTAATAAGCCCAAGTTTCTAATTTCTCAGACTGTTTCTCATGCAGCTCTTTTCAGTGTCCTTTTGTCTACTTTCCTCAAGTTGTATTCTGTGCGAAGTACTCATCTGTGATGCATTTTGAATGAATTTTTTTAACTATAACTACCCTTGATCTTTGGCCTCCCTGTGTTGGGATTTCTGTTTCTATTGCAGCTCTCCATTTCTGTTTCACTTCTGTTTCTATTGCAGCTCTCCATTTCTGTTTCACTTAGTTCCGGGGGGGTGTGTGTGTGTGTGGGTGTGGGTGTGGGTGTGGGTGTGGGTGTGGGTGTGGGGGTGTGTGTGTGGGGGGGTGGGGGTGTGTGGGGTGGGGGTGTGGTGTGTGGGTGGGTGTGTGTGGGTGTGTGTCTGTGTCTGTGTGTCTGTGTGTCTGTGTGTGTGTCTGTGTGTGTCTGTGTGTGTCTGTGTGTGTGTCTGTGTGTGTGTCTGTGTAATCCTAGACACATGATTTCATTCACCTTATATTTCTGTAAGCATTCGTTCTTCTTCATCTTAAGGTTGGCTCTTTGGTATTACGAAATTTTATCTAGTCTTTTTTTATGTTATTTGTAATTTTCAGAGCAAACAAAGTGATAAGCAACACCACCTATTTTTGTCTCGAGTTAATCCTCAAATTTATGGGGAATGCACCTCAGTTTACCTAAAGTGCTAAAGCAGTGTTAAAGACTACATCCTTAGGTTAATAATTATCAAAGACAAAGTTGACAGTGCAAAGTTTTGTTCTTGTCTTACATTTTGAAATCTAGGTGTAACCATCTGGGCTTTTATTTTTTTAAATTAACGTCAAGCCAACAAATATTTACACAGTTGAGTTGTTCCTTTAAAGCTTTTCAGATGACACTATAGCTCAGCTCCTCCTATGCAGTTCAGAAGAGAAAGTATGTATCTGTGGTCTAGTGATTTAATCCTGAACACCTGGATTCTTACTCCAGCTGTGCAACTACCATGCTGTGTGACTGTAGGTGGTCTGCTCCATTTTCTGTTCTGTAAAGTATAGACAGTAGATGCTTTCTTATTCCACGTGTTGTTGTGCAAGTTAGTCATCTGCAAGGTAACTTCAAAGTTTTGAGATGAAACTTCCACTGGAAATGCCTTATTATTATGTACCTTATTTTGTTTGTCACTTTCAATATATCAAACCTGAACAGCAAAAGATATCTAATAGAATCTACCCAGATGGCTTAGCTGCTTTTCAACAAGTTTCCCTTCTCCTTCGTACGGGTTTACTCAATGCTATATTGGGTGATGGTGTTCTCCTGTTGCCTGTTTATTCAGTTGCTTCCTCAGCTCAGTTATTTGGTTCTTCATTGTGTAAAGATGAAGCAGTTGTATTGTCCAGTTAAACTTGTGACACTGATAAAGATTATGCTGCTGCTGCCGGAGTTTACGTAGAAAACAAGTATTAGAAAACCAACAGCAACTATACAAGACTTTCTGGAATAAGAGGAGTAGGACATGTTTCTCTAGCATACATGCTAAGGTATAGTACTTTGAGATTATTAATATATAAATTTTGCTCATCATCAAGTATGCAGATTAAAAGCAAGAATTTGAATACACAATTTGAATGGTAATGAACCTGAAACAATCTAAAAAAATCCATACCTTCTCCTGCACTGTTTAAATGCAGTATTTGCTTTCTCTCCTCACCCACATCCTGTGGGAATGATGTGCAGCGTTTAAGCAATGGTGCAGCGCAGTCATCTGGTTCGGTGCAGATAACAGGAATGTTTTGTAACTAAAAACAGTGGGTTAACTTCTGCTTTCATTTGAGTCATTCTGAATCTGAACTAACAAAACCAAGCCAGTGGAGTTATTTCAAGGCTATATCAATGTAAGTAAGAGTACAGTTTGGCCCAGAGTGCCTCGCTTTTTGTAATGGACAGAGTTGGCACGATGCTTGCTTTAACAGAGAAAATGTAGGTGATTTTTGTCAACCTTTCCTTTGAAGATGTCCCTGGTTAATAAATCTAGGCTCTAAGTGTTGTCATTACCTTTCTTTCAGGGGAAAAAAGCTTTTAATCTGCATTGATTGGGACCTGCTCTGAATAGGGATAGGAAGATAAATGGCTAGACTCTTGTCTCTTTGATGAGGGATACTTTAATATTATGGGATTTACTGCTCTTTTTAAATTTCCCAGAGTGTGGCACTAGTACTGTGTGGACTATTTTTCTTGACAGCTAAAAGTTATTGTGGGGTCAGAGTGTCATATCAACTGTTTGGATCATCACCAGGTAGTAAGTGTGTCCTTAAGGTTGGCAGTGTGTAGTCAGTGCCATTTCTGGAAGGAGCTTGCCAAGCATGTTCTAAAAGGATGAAAAGCTTTTATTCTTGATTAAATTTTGCTTTTCACTCAGTTATGAATATGAGTGACTGACTCAGCATACCATGTGAATACTGACTCTGATCTAATTGCAGAAAAAATACTATTTTAAAATTGTGTCCTTTTGTCAGTCTTTTAATTACAAATATTACAGAGGCTGGGAATCTAGCCCAGAATTATATATACGCTCTTCTCCTCCCTCTCCCAACAAGTTTTTACTAGATCTGTTTCAAATGTATGTTGATTTTACTGTACTGGAAATTTTCAGCAAAATTATCCCTCTATGATTTTTAGAACTAGCAAATGTGGATTTTATTTTAAAGGTTTATTTGTAAATATGCTTTATCTAATTGAATATTCACTTAATGGAACTGTATCACAGTTTATTAATTTGACTTTTGTAGCTAAAGTCAGTCTGCAATATGAGGTAACGGACTGGGTGCTAGGAATTCCCAAATTCTAACCGTGTGTTTGTCTCAGCCTTGCAGCATGGCTTGGCAAGCCATTCACATTTTCTTGTAGCTAAAGTGAGGGTGATACCCAGCTCGGGTGTTCTGCAGAATTTTAGCTCCATAATATTTCTGTGGAATTGACTAACCCTTCAGTCAGTACCCATAGCCCTGTAACTCGATGCTGAAATTCTTCATCTTTCTCACTCTTTTAGTCCCGCTTGGCAAGTGTGAAGGGAGTGTGACTGAGCACCTGACCCTGCACAGGCACAATTGTGCAGAGAAGGTGCTCAGCAGCTCATGGTTCGCGCACACAGTGGACAGGGAAGATGATGAAGTGCCTGTATTACAAAGCAGTTATCTGGATACTCCAGCTCCTTTGAACCAAAAGATGTGGCTGCCGGGACATCACTACTGTCTTAGGCCTCTTGCATCCCTATCTGCCAAGTGGGAAACAAAGCTCATCCCATTTTACAGGAGTTATAGAAACTTCAGATTTACTTCTTGTGAAAATGAGCATTCTCTTTTATACAGGTAGAAATCTGGAATTATTTTTATAGTAAGCAGTCAGAGAAGACTTCAGATTTTTTTCTGATATAATTGATACTAGAGTGTAGGTCAGAGATGCACAGGAGTAGATTGAATCTTGTGTCATAGGGCAAACAGAGACCCTGGAAGTTATGCATAGGCGAGACATGGATGTGATGAATGGTATGAAGCAGAAGTGGGTCTGTGGTCAGTGTAATGACAGAGGTGATACTGTGATGAAAAGGAGTGGTATACCTTTTTGATACTTTGCAAGTAGAGCAAATGGGACCGAAGGAGTTTCAGATTCACAAGTGGGTGATGTTTACCATATGGGTTAACTTCGAAATATAATTTTCAAATTTTATAAATTATTATCCACAACACTGTCAAAAATTCTGGTTTAGAATTTACAATTGTATTACAGCTGGCTATTTTCTACATGGATTAGGAAAAATTTTCACATATTGAGTGAAATGTATTTACTATATTACACGCATTTTTCAAAAATAACATAACAGTCTTAATGTTTGGGGTTTTTTTAAAGATAACTGGACAGTATTTGCTATGTGGGTTATTGATAATGATAGGCAAATGTGGAAGCTGTGATTTTGATTCTGTTTGGGTTGCAGTCTGCTGTAAATTCTTCTCTGATTAAAATGTGAGGAAATTCACTTTAACAGAATTAAATTAAAGGCTGCCAGCCAAATGCTTAGTTCTAGTTGTTGCTGTGACCTGAATATAAAGAACATAAGCAGCTCTTCATGTGAAATGTCTTTCTTTTTTCCTTTATTTCCAAAAGAATTTATTATGAAATCTTGTTATGTGAATATATATTTTTTATGAGTAAATAACATATCTTGTCAATTTTCTATCACATCTCCAGTTTGTAGAGCCAAGAGGTGTGCAATGATCAAACGATCTCTAACAACAGCTTTTATCATACTGAAGAGTACATATATTAAATGTAAAAATCCCACAAGAAGAGTGAAATCCAAACACATTTCTGCCCCCCCAAAACCCTCGTCTATCCTCTTTAGGTCTATGTGGGAAGTATTAAAAAAAAAAAAAAGTTGTTGCATCGTAGTGAGTACTGATAGAATGGATCTGGTTTTGGTGGAAAAAAATGGAAGCTTCTGTATCCCTCCAATGGCATTATTATAAACAAGGTAGTTGTGCTCACTGTTATTTGGAAGGTTCCCAAATTCTTTTACCTGGTACCTTGACCCCATACATAACACATACCATAGGACATCAGCCTTTTGAGATCTAGCATAAGCAAATATGACATTGAGTGACCACGTGGCAGGGATTCATTTTCTCACATAGAATAATTCCTATTAAGAGCCATACCATAATTGATGGCATTACTCAGAGGGACCATTCAGGGAGCGTCTAGGTGTTTAGTGCTTCTCCCTGGGCATGGGGGTGATGTGGCCACCTTGTGGGAGGTGGGCTCTGGCTAAGGAGCTGACTGAGGAAAGGAGCTCTGAGAGGAGGTGAGCAGACTTTGTACCATCAGGGAAGAAAGAGGAGATCAACAGGAAATCAATCCCAAGATGGAGAGGTCTGGAATCTTGTTATTTCTGGCAACAAAAGAGAAGTCTCTTTCTCTGCCTGCAGAGCTGCAGTTGCAGAACAAGTGTGGTGCCCTGGGAAGAGGTGAGCATGAACAAAGACCATCGGAGGAGGCATCAGAGCCAGCTAAGCCTGAACCAAACATCAACAAGAAGAGTAAGACAGCTGATAGGTACTGGAGATTTCCATCTGTAGGAAATGGAAGCATCCATCTGCTACCCTGATGTGATGTTTTGGGATGTTTGCTGAGTGCTGGGGTATCAGGATACTGCAGAGACACTGTTAAGGCTTGTCTGGTCCTTAGACTTTTGCTGCACATCTGCGTGGGCACGAAGGACATTCAGGAGGGACTGTGAAGCTCTGGGACTGAGGGTGAAGGTTACAGGGGCCCAGGTGTCTCTTCAGTCCTTTCAGTGAGCAGAAGAGGCTTGGACAGGAGAGAATACTCCTGAGGAAGGGTTATCATAATCTAAAGAGAAGTGATGACGTGGGATCAGCGAAGAGGTGTCCTTATGGTGGGGGAGGATCTCGCTCCTCCTTTGTGAACGTAGCACAGCTGGGGGCTTATCTTAAGTGCCTGTACATAGATGCTTGCAGTATGGCAAGCTAACAGAAGGAATTGGAAGTTTGTGCACAGCTGGAAAACTAAGATGTCATTGGGATTATGAACATCAGAAATAGCATAGCAGTTACCTGGAATGTATACATTGATTGTGACTTTCTTAGTAATTTCTAGCCTTTTAAAATTCAATTTCATGATATCAAATCATTTTGTAAAACAAGATAGACTGCAGCATTCCAGTTGTAAGTAGACTGACACGTGGTTAAGTGACTTGGTCAAATACATCTGCTAGTCACTAGCAGAGCCAGGCCAGCTCTGAGATACCTGGCTGGAGTTCTGCTCTATCCTTCTTTTTCTTATTTTCCATCCAGAAAATTGTATAATGAAGGTGATTATATAATGTAGTTTGACTAATATTTTCAGAACTGTAGATCTGCCAAATTTATTGCTGGTTGCAATAGAAGATGCTCATTATTTGAGGCAGATTTACCATCTTGTACTGGCCAACTTGAAATCTGGCTAATTTCTATTACAGTTGCAAGACTTAATTTACCATGTTTTGAAGGTAATAGATGTATCTGAGGAAAGTGAAAACAGCAAAGTTCCCCATACACCAATTAAATTAAAATTTGCTCCCAAGAATCTTCGTCAGAATGACTACGTAAATAGGCAGCTGCATTGTATAGTGGTATATTGTAGTATAGAATATTATAGTTTGATCAATGCTTAAACAGTGACAGATGTTAAAAAAAAAAAAGCTTTGTATCTGTAAATACAGTAAATTTGTTTTGGAAGTAATTTAGAGATTGTGTAAGTGAATGCCATGTTGCTGTTTTGCAGTTAGCTTAAAAGCAGAACACTGAACTCAGAATCTTTACTTCTGTAATCTATCAGTAAAACTTTTTTCTCTGTTTTAACAGCAGTAGTGGAAGAACATGGAACTAGCAAGTGATTTTTATAGCTAATCCTTGCTTAATCGTTGTTCCATATTCTTCCTTCCAATTTTTGTCTCATAAAACCAGTCATTGAAGTTAATGCAACTTATCACCCTGCAGAAGTTACAGTATGAAAAAACAAAAAGCTGCACATCAAAGGCTCTTCTGTGCAGACAGTGCAGACACAAAGGCTTCTTTGTGATGAATGTGCAGAGTTAGCTCTGCCACTCTAAATCAGCAGTGAATTTTCCTCAATTCTAGCATTGAAGTAAAATAATGTCCTTTGTTCTTTTAGAGGGCTTTACTTTTATTTCCAATATGCTGGCAGGCAGTAAGGATTGACTTAACAACCCAAAAAAATTCATTTCCTGTGTTCAGAATTGTGATATACATTTATATAAGTTTATCTTGGTTTATTCAAGTTAGTGGTAGGTACCAGTCATTTCTCTGCAGCAAAGCGAAACAAGCAGCTTCCAGAGTCAGCGATATCTGGAAATTATAGGAATCGCTGATAAGAAGATCTCTTATTTTTTGCCATCACCCTCCATGGAAATAATGTTGTTGTTGTTGTTGTTATTGTTGTTATTATTGCAATACATGACTGTAGTTAATTTTGTAAATATTCGAATTTGCAACCACTAGGGTGTGGTATGCAGAAACATAGTCTGAAAAAGCCAAAAGAAATACCATCGCAGCCCCCATCCAAAATTACAGAGAGATTCATAGACGTTCATAACTAAATAGAGGTTGAGGGACATTTCAATCAGATTTTCATACAAGTGGCCTTTATTCAATAAGCTTGCTACAAAATTATCACTTGCCTTTGTTAGTGTTGTGATGACAAGGTATTTATTGCATTGTATGTGGAAAAGTGGGAATATGGCTTCTTAATTTACCTTCAAGCATTAATCCTGTTTGTGGCTAGTTTGGAAGGGAAATGGGCACTTTTTGTATTTGGTATTAATTGCTATGTAATTGGTATTAGTTACAGCGAGGCCTTACATTTTTTGACTGACAGTTTTGCATCTTGTTTTTCAGCAATACAGTTACCTACTAGAGATAGTTGTGTCGTTTATGTTACTAATCAGAATGAGAAAAGAGTGAAACAGTGTTTGGTGAGAAATAGTATCTCTAGCCAGGCTGGACAAGTAACATTCATACTGGGTTAAAATGGAATAGTGGAACCTGGCAAAGGAGTTACTGGAATCCTTGGAAGATGTGAGAGTACAGTGGAAGGGCCAGGCGAACAAAAGGGGCAGAGGAGAAACATAAAGACCTGGGTGGGCTATGGAGAAAGAGAGTGATGTTGAAGGTGACAGTAAAACTTTGGTAGGGGGTTGGCTTTGGTTTGAGATTGTTCTTTCAGGGTCTTCACTTCTGCAGTGCAGAACGGGCTTGGGGTGAGTCTGCAGCTAACCCCCAATACAACATGATAAAATCGGTCCCCAACAGCCTGTACTAGTTTGCTTCTTCATAAAATCAGAAATTCAGGTTGTTTCGCAATCTCTGTGCTGGCAGAGCTTGTGTGATATATATCTGGCATGGGAATTTACACCTGCAAGCCATATGTGGCTGAACTGTAATATATTTACATAAATGATAAAATCATTAGTTTTCAACTTACAGATTTTAACATTCCTGACATCATACCTCTCTTCCTTGGAGTTACACCTAAAGGCCGTCTAGTAACCTGTTGGTTTGCACCAGGAGATACCAGTTCATTATGGACCCAGTAAGAAAGACACTCACACTGTAAAGTATTGCTTAAAATACCATTTATTGGAGCTAATGCTGTAAAGAAAAAGGATAGTGTAGATAATTTTATGTCCTTCCAGATGCTGAGTTCTGTGGTATCAAACAGGTCCCAAATCAGAGCCCAGCACGCCGGGCAGATCTTGTCCATGGAAAGGTCATCCAACATTTTGGTCTTTTGAGCTCTTACAGGATTTTCTTAAAACAATTCTAGTTCTCATTTCTACTATCAAACAGAAAGCGGGTTCACTTGAGAACTGTTTGCTGCACTTTTACATAAAGACAAGGACACACAGGTGATGTAATCGCCAGTACCGAGCGGGAGCTGCCTGCCGGCTCCTCTGGTACAGCTGCCGGCCGGGTTTATCCTGCAGCCAAGGGAAGTGCGCTGCACAGCACAGGTCTGACAGCCAAGCTGTACGTGCAGCGCAGCGCTGGCCTGCGCCTGTTAGGCAGATCACTAACTCCTCAAAATAGTGGTCATCTGGTTAGGATCGATACACCTGTGACTGAAGAAGAAATCACGTGGATAAATAATTGCAAAGTGATGCAATTATACATCTGGGTTTGGAGACCATAAATATTTTCAGGGCAGATACACAGCCTAGGTGAGCGGGGAATGATCCTAACTGAAACTCCTAAGTGGCTTCCATAATCAAATAATAATAATACATGATAAAATATAATGTGATGCCTGGAGTAGATAAGTTTACCTCTCCCTATTAATCTATTGAGTTCTGGACTGGTGGAGGGTGTTTTGAGCTTGTGCATAGTTTCACACTGATGTAAACATGTCAATTTTGTTGTTGTTGTCTGGGGGGTTTTTTGTTTATTTTTTTTAAGTTTTTCTTCTAGTTTATAAGTAAACTTCTTTTGAAGAAATTTTTTGTGAGACATATTTTTTAAGAAATAGCCTGCAAAACTCTCAGCTGAAAGTAGGAACTTCAGTATTTCATAATGGCTCATTGGCAAATAGTTGGCACATTTTTCACCTAGTAGAAAAGTAATAATAATAATTAAAAATAAGGTGTGAAAAAGTTCACTCAACACAGTATACAGCTTCTCCTTGATTTAGAGGGAAAAAAAAAAGAAGAAACTCACTGCTCAGTTACCGTCACTGTGATTCATCAGCTGCTGTCTCCTAGGCAGGTCCGACTGCTGATTGGGCATAGGACTTCTCAAGGTGTGTCTTTTGCCAAGAAGCTTTTGCATTTTAAGAGTACATAACAGACCATGATAACCTCCTTCTATGGTAAGAACTGTTGTATGTATATTTTTTAATCAGTACCGTCTTATCGTTATGAACAGTGCTCACTGGTTAATAATAAATAATTAGGTGTGCTAGCAGATGTTTCTAAACCAACTTTTTGTGGGTTTAAATTTGGAAAGATCTTAATCTTGGATCTTAATTGTGGTAGTTATTCCTCAGTATGCTAGTACTCATTTTTTTAAATTTGGAATTAAAAGAGATTTGATTATATAATAGTAAGGGGTATTCTCAAATAAAAATCTTCTTTGTAATAATGTAAAATTTTGAGAGAGAAATGTTTATAATAAGATTTTACATGGTCTGCATTTTTCATAAAAATTGTATGTGTTAACTATTTGCAAGTTAAGTAATACAAGGAATCTTTCTTCTCATGTTGTATAATGTTCAGGGCAATTTTATTTTTTTCAGACATCTGAATTGGTTTTACATGGTTTTTTGTCAATTTATCAATCTAAATGATTTGAAAGATAAAATAAATCTTATTTTAACATACCTTTTCAGCTGCCTTTGAAAAAATAAGGGAGAGTCTTGAGGAAAAATACAGGATTATGTTGAATAAATTTTTGTTTTGTAATTGATAGTTTTATGTCTACTATCAAACAAAAAGATTCAATGATCGCTTTGAGAGAGACACAGAAGGATTGAAAAGATTTGAAACATGCTATGTAGACAAGTTTGCATGTAAATGTCTGTGATCTAATAGTGTTGGAGTATGGTAGAAAAGGCTTAGGAAAACAGCAGCTGTAATACCCAGTCAGTGTAATGTCTGCTTTCCCCACTTATACCGCAGTAATGCTTAGAGCTCGTTTCACATGACTGTACTTGTTTCTGCTCTTGGAAAAATGTTGCAGTCATGGCACAAGCATCAGCTTCTTTGTGAGGGATGATACAGTGAGCCATACTAAAAAGAGGTTTTCATTTTAATATTGCAGTAGTAATGATCTTATTTTTAGCAAATATATAACTGATAACAACCTTTTAATGATAAATAACTATTTTTAAGCAAAGAGATATTTAAGAAGTAACTCTTTCACCAAACTGTATCAAAAATACAAGGATTTTCTTAGATATTCACACAAAGATGTCTTGCTATTAAGTTACATGGATTGTGTTCTAGTGCTTCTGCATATTTCTTATTTTTGGAGCACCAATTTTGTGCTTTAGAATAATAGGATCCTGTTCTTTACGTACATCAGGAGAGTCTCCACAATTAGTAATGTTACAGAGTGGATTTTTTCTCAGAATTTTGACGCGGCACCAGTCAACACCAGAGGGTGCCGAACTGCAATACAAGATTCACAAATTCCTAGTAAAATAGTGTTCTATACATAATATACCTTTTCTAAACATTACTGTTTTGATCTCTCTCAGCCTTTTCTTGTTTGTGTGTTCACCACCATGACACTGTACTGCCAGGATGCCCCTGGTTCTAGGTTTCCTTATAATGACAGCAACACATTCCTCTCACTAGCAGCTGGCACTGTCAAAGATTTTCAAGTGTGCAGATACACTTCACTTAGCTACAGCAGCAATTTATGTCATGTCCTTGTCTTGCTTGTCATGGCTTTAGTTCTATGTGTGGGGGTCAGAGGCAGTGGTTTCTATTTCTATATGCCATGCTCTCAGCAAAGAAAGAAGTTAGTAAGAACTTCGAAATGCATTAATCATTCTTAGGCAAGACCTCATGGTGCAATTAATTTTACAGTTCCCTTATTTATGTGATGTTTTTGTCAGGGTGGGAGCTTTTGGGATCCACCCGTGTTCCTCTCTTCAAGCTCATTTCCTCAAAGTCTTGCAGCTAGTGTGCTTGGACACAAGGGGAGCCAAAATGCGAGTACTATTGATAGAGGCACTTGCATTTTATGAGCTTAGAAATTTGACTTCAAGAAATTAGATATTCTGCCTTTGTTGCTTGGATGGCAAAAATTATAAGATACTCTGACTGAGTGACATATATTTTTAGGTGGTTTTTACTTTCAAAAGATAAAGAATACCATACCTTATAGTCCCTAGTGTTGAAGAACTGCAGTGTATTCCTAAAGTTGGTTTTAGTTCATCAGTCAACCAGGAGAAGATACATGTATCTGGCTAAAGAATACTCTCAGACACTATTTGTCAGACTTCAGTCAAGGAAAATCGTTCAGCAGTCTACAGTCATTATACTGGTGGACCGGATTAGTGAATGTCATCTGTGTGCATGTGCATTTGATCAAGTGCTCATAAAGAAGCAAATGCTTCTTTGTGCCTTCCTCTTTGGTCACACAGTAATAAACTGAGTTCAAATAATAAACTGCTAAGTCTAAAATTCTTGAAAGCAACCATTAATTTCATGCCCATAATTTTTTTCTCTGACCCAGCAGCTGATTGCAATCACCAGTGCCAACGTTTAGACACTTACCTACCTGATTTGTTGCATTGAAGATACATATCTAAGTGCGTTATTGGTTCTTGCAGTAAGTTACACCTCCAAATTGTGCACGGATTGTATAATCCTTTGCAGTGGATTGTATGATTGGAATTATAATTAGATGCCAGGCTGAGAACTCTTTTTGTCATATAAAAGGGTTTCTGAAAAGAAGGAAAATAATCTAGTCACTGTTGAGTCTTTTCTGTATATTTTTAATGAGAGGCCTGTTGCTTTATTTGTTGAAGTAGTGTCATCAGATTAGTGCTTCTTTTTTAACTGTGTCTAATCTCATTTGATTCAAGCATCATGGAATAAAAAAAAAATCAACGTAGCATAAGTTTGTTTTGAAATAAGGGGGGGTAGCAAATCATCAATTCATCATGTTTAATTAGCTAACAGTGATTTTCTGAAGCTATTAAGCAGAATCTGAACTAGCAAATTGGATGTAGGCTTATTAATTTATAGGGAAGTTCTGGTGTGGAAACTGGAAACTTTAAGTATGACACTGTTTTCCTTTATACAGACACTTTCTTTTTAATTTAACAAATTAGAAAACAGTTTGTCTATATTTTCAGTAGCTCCTTCAATAATATGAAGCATTCCTTTTAGTCCCCTTCCACCAGGCGATGAAATCAAAAAGATTAATATTTGCCTCCATCTTTGTATCATTTGCAGGAAATAAAAGATAATAAACAGTTCAGAAATTCCTTTACATATCAATATATCAAATGCAAATCAAGTGAACTTTGCAGTGTTAGAGCAGTGACCTTCAACCAGACTCTGAGTCAAGAATTTCTGTTTCCAAGGCTTCTCATTCTTGCTGAGTATTTTCCTGGCATAATGTATGGATCTTTTGTGGTGTGGTGTTTGCTGGAGAATGAATGAAGGCCCTCTGGCTCATTTATCCTACTGTCTCACTTGGGATTTGAACTATGCTGCCAGAAAAGAAAGGCCATTGCTCTCACTTTCAATTCTAATCCCCTTATCATTAGGTTTGCTATAGCAGTTCCCTGTTGCATGAATATTTTTTCAACTATAGAACCTAGCGGTAGTTTTGGAGAGGCAGTAAAAGTTGAGTGGTTTTGAATAATAGCTAACATTTACTGAATATTGCATGGTTGTGCTTTTGAAGCTCTCCATTGTCACAAACATTTTGTATCTTAGAATGAGAAAAAAGATCTGTATTTTTAATAATTTAATTTCAATTCCGCTGTACACTGTCTTTCTTTTTGCAGTTTGGTTGGTCTCTTTTTGTATTGTCCTTGGATCAAACAGTTGAAATTAGAACTGTCTGATATATTGTCATAACACTGATAGAAGAGGTATAGTAGCCTGAAAAACATTGTGGGCTGTTTTGAGTTTTTTTTGGGGGTGGGGTGTTTGTAGGTTGTTTTTGTTTTTAAAATAAAAGGACTCACTTTGTATGCAGGCAGATACCATTTCAGAAGAGAAATATTGTTATCAAATATAACTGTCTTATACAACTGTCAAATATAACTGTTCCAAATCAAGAAAATAGGAATTTCCTTGGAACAGATCATGGCTTTTTTGTTCACTACATATAAGACACATTGATAAGAGTTTATACATAATTATTAAAAGTCTTTCCTTAACAAATTATTAAGTTGAATTTATAAGTAGACCCAAGAGGGGGTAATTTCAGTATGACCATTGAAATTGCACATAGGTTCTGGTTTAAATTGTGTATTTACAGTATAAGTACACTTGATTTGTATGTGAAGTTCATTTTGCAGATCTAGAAATATGGGTAAACATCTAATCTGGTGCACAATTTGTTAATGGAGTAAGGAACAAACTCCATTTCAAACATTCTTTAGTGGGAATACATGAGATTTTTTGTAGTAAAGAATGATCTTTAGTGCAGTTATCTTTAACTGGATTATGTCACAGAATTGCCTTGTATTTATTAACCTCCTGTTAGGTCTGGATAGCTTGCTAAGAAAATAATATAACACTGTTTTGACAGAATGCACTTTTTAGACATAGTTTTGGGGAGAACAGAATAAATTCTTTTACAAATTTTCTTTCTTGAATTAATTATCCAAGAAATGGCAAGGCTATAATCTGTATAGTTTGTAACCTTATTAATTGATGTTATTAGAGTAAATAGTTATTAGTAACTTTAAAGAAAACCTATTATTACTTACCATAAAGTTGGGGATTTTTTTTCATCAAAGTTCCCCAAAATATCACTATGATTCTACTGAATGTATGAGCTGGCTGGGGCATCTCTGCACATTATGTCACTGACCGATAGCTGAGGTAATTGTCTCAATCTGAGAAGAAGAGTTAAGGAGCATCAACAAAGTTGGCACAGAAGAATGTGTGAAAAGCCTGACACTCACCTGTAGGGAGGGCTGTTGTTATTGATGTCCTGTAACACTGGTCATGGAATAGCTGCATCAGTTCTCTAAAATGGTAACTGAATATCCCATTCTGTCGGAGATCTACTATGTTGATCTCTGTAACAGTACTTACTTTCTCCAGAATGAGAGACATCTAGGATTTTGAACTTTTGAATAATAAATATTTAGATACTGAATACCAAAATTATTTTTAGAAATATTGATCCCTACTCCAGAATCCCTAATTTCCATTGGCATCTCTGTTTGATGCCTGTCTCTTAGACATATTATGTACCCATATCTTTGAGGACTGATATATTTGTGATTTCTTCTTTAGAAATCAAGTCTGATTGTTTTACTGTTATCTCTAAACAACTAACAAAACTTAAAATCCTGTTATGGCTTCAGCTTTTTCTGAACTTGCTGCTGCTTTGTTGCATTGGCAAAGGACCTTAAACCAGTTACTTAAAGCAGTTGTAAAATGGCATAGCTCATCATTCTGGAAAATGCTAAGTGGTGAAAATCCATTGGAAGCTTTGTGACACAGTGGACATAATATAACCTGGAAAAAGTGGCAGAAACTTCAATGTCTCATTACACAGTTAAAAGATTAAAAATGGGGAGATGATTAACCCTACATTTCACTGTCAAGTAGTGGATTGATATATTTTAGACTGATCTGTTATTTTTAAATCTATGATCCATTTGCTTCTCCTAACCTCAGTTGTATTTCAGCAATATACTTTCCTGTCCTTTTCTTACCCTGCATCACAACTGTTCAGAATATTAACGATTTTTTAAAAATCCACACCTCTGCTGTTAACTCTCCCTTAAGACCTGACAAAATAAAGCTAAGAAAAAAACTGCCTTGAAGAAGGAATCACTTTACAGGGATTCAGTCAAAAGACCATACCAACTGATGTAATTCAAGTATGGATTTTTTTTTAACAATGGGGAGAAAAATTATTTATTTAAAAAAATGGAAACCTATTATCTAGCCAAGTGTTGATCTACTTCTAGAGCAATTAACATGTTTATAGACTCTTCCACCAGTAAAACTGCAGTATTGCTTGTGTAATTGTGGGGAAAAAACCAAGCAAACAAACAAGGAAAATTCTAGTCATTCTTGCATTTCAGTTTTTTCTCTAATCATACTTCACTGTAGGCTTCCAGATCTTTGTTTTGGTCTGTGCTAGATTCCTGTTCTCTATTCTCTTTACTCTCTTTACTAACTTCAGCTTAAAATTTTCTTGCTGTCTTTTCATCTGTTTTAGCTTCTGTTTTTCTTCCTCTTTACTGCATCTCACATTCCTCTGGCTGTGCCTTTCTTATTAATATGAAGTTTATTTCCTACTTTTTGAAAATACTTTTAGAAAGACTTCTCTAGAAGTGGAAGAGTCTATGTACGTGTAAGAGGGAAAGGGAAAAGTAAAAGCACAAGACGGTTTGAGGAGGGGGATAAAATAGAGTTGTTTAGTTATACCTAGAGAGAGTATGACTTCAGAAAAACTGCAATAAGATTAAAAAAGATCAGAATTAGCAAAAACAGTTTAGGAAACTTCTCACATTACTGTCTATTTAACAAGCCCTCCAGGACAGGAGATGAGCTAGGTTCTGGTTTAGCTTCATTTTTGTGGAATACTCCTGCTGATGTGCAAGTCTGTGTTACTTCTGTATGCAGATTTACTATTGTATTGTAAACACTTCGAATGTCTTTGAAGTAGGTGGAGTATAAATGAAGGAAAATATATCAAAGGAGAGCTGCTGTTACTACTGAGCAGAGATGTAAATGAGCTGTTTCAGTCTTCTTTTGCTCTTCTAATGACAATAATAAAGCTTTCAGACACATGCCAGAGGAAAAGTGTAATGAGTTAAACTTCTCATTCTCAAGCACTCCTTTCAGGTTGTACTTGATACAGAATATAATTTGCAATGAGGAGTTTATCAGGTAATTGCAAGATTACAGACATAACACAATTAAAGGCACAGCAGTACTGCAGGTAGAAGCCCAGTGCTTCACCTGCAGCGCGTTGGGATTTTAATGCAATCAAAGATACACTTGTGTCACTCAGCAGGTGTTCATATATGGGTGCAAATTCAGGGCTTGGCTGAAGTAATAAGCTTTGCTCTGAATCGCAGCTGAGTTCCTGTAAGTTACACTTGAGAACCAAAGGTCTACTTGATGGTGTCCTACACTGCAGCAGCATGGATCATCCTGTCTCTGCGCTGGTGCTGTATCATTGCAGGAGATTGCTACATAATACGGTGAGGCAAGCCTGGAGAGCCTTCTGATGAGGCTCAGTGCACTGCACAGTGTTGATGGAAGCTTGTTATGAGGAATGCTGCAGTACAGAAATCAGCAGGTAAGGAAAGCTCAGTGGTGATAACTGAGAAATCAGTAGAATCCAGCCTTCATTTAAAGGTGGTTCATGGCTTGAATGCAGCAACACTGCATTAAGGAGTAGGAGGGAGACAGGAAGGGGGACAGGAAAGAAATCCTTCGGGCTATCTGCAGAAGGACCAATATAACTGTTGTGTAGACAGACTTGGTAAAGCATGAAGTTTGCTACGACAAAATTAATCAAAAATACTTTGAACAAATTTGAATTGGCATCACGAGTTTAGACTGGCTCAGCATTTTGAGTTATCTACATGTGGTGTGTTTTATCTGTCTCTAGGAATCCTGGCACTGCCTTTACTGTATCTTCAAAGGGAAAGGAAATAGTTCTTTGTTTATCAGACTTGCCCTGTGTTCACAAAAATATGACTGGTAGCTTTTTTGCAAGTAAACTCAGTTGATTCACAGAAATTCCTGCCTCACCACCAATGTTTTCTCCAGCTAGAACCCAAGTATCTTAACATTTCAGCTAGCTATCCCTTTGAGACCAAAGGTGTAGCAGAAAAATAAGCTCTTGCTTTTTGCACATACGATCAGATGCTAGAGTTTAGTAAGCAAAGGATCTAACTCTTGCAGGCAGATTGATTTACTAGGGAGGTTGATGAGATTATGACCCATGCTGCCCTTTATGGCTGAGCTCCCCATAAAGCACTTTCTGAATTGTTGCAATTTTTAGCCCAAGTTTTAATGATACTCAGAATTTTTTTTATTATTAGCATTGTATCTCATGCAGGTTACCTAGTCTTTTGAGTTCTAGCCCTAAATGTCATGTATGCAAGGACATTCTGTTTAGAAGAGGGAGAGAACATCAATCTAAAATTAAAATAGAATTTAGGTTAAAACTAGATTTGTTGCAGCCTTGTGCCTGGTGCTCTATAGATCATTCTCACTGAATACAATAGTTTATTGTAATAAACCTGCTTATTTGCACTTGATGGTCTTAAAGATCTTTTCCAACCTAAATTGATTCTATGATTATAGATCATCTTCAGGAAATGCACTCTTTCTTTTCCTGTGTAATTATAAGTTGATTAAAAAGAAAAAAAATCAGCAAGTGATTTTACTTTCTGAGGGGGTTGAATTTACAACTAAATTATTTTTTATTTCAAAGTTAATTATTTCTGTTATTGCTTATTATGCAGCTTTATAAAGTATATCTGGAGATAGCAGCTAGTATGTTATATTCTGCTCTAAACCCCTAAACAGTTCTTATCACTTCATTATCTTTGCCAGGTAACCAGACATCTTAAGCAGTAGATGGTTTTGCCATTCACTTGCTTTAGAAATAATACCAGGTATTTTTCTAACAAAATATCATTTTCTATGATATCAGTTTGCTATGTTTTATAAGGAAGAAATATTTTTATTTCAAAGTAATTTAATTTACTGTAAAAAGTTACAAAAGAGGCCTTTTATGTTAAATGAAAGCACCACAGCTTAGCAGGAATGTATTTTTCCTGTTCTCTTAAATCTTATCGTTAAGTACATTTTGTCACTAAGCTTCTTTTTGTTGGTTTTGTGACATTCAGTACATGACTAGAACAGATATCCAAGTAATCAATATGAAATGTTTTGTCTAGTGTCTTTTCATCTTACATTAGGGGTTGTGCGTGAATTTGTAAAATGAAAGTCAACAAAAATGAGTGCATAGATGGCTAGGGAAATGTACCAGGAATGGCTTTGCAGCTTGGGGTACCAGACTAATGGGGATGAGAGAGGCAGAGAGAAGGAAGGAAGAGACGATTCTTGTTAACTACACAGTTCAGAAGTTTAGAGCAGCCAAGCGGAAAGAGTAAATGTATGTGAGAGCAAAGGCAGGTTGCAGAGAGGCCCAAGACTGCTAAGCTATTGCAGAAAAGGAGAAACCAAGCTCAGATAAATTGAGACTTTTGTTCTAATCCATTTCAATGTAAAATTAGCTGGGTTTGCTCAAACCACCTTTATCAGTGTCTCAAGCTAAAAAGATTGATTTAGCACTGGTGTATGTGAGGAATGCCAACAGTCCCTTATTCTGTTATACTGCAATAAACTGCAGTATAGGGGCATAATGAAGCACAACTTGAAAAGAGAGCATGTGTGTGTCCATTGGTCATAATTTAGCAAACATACACCTGTGCTCTATTTTGTTATTATTACTGCTGCCAGTTTGATTCTTATCACAATTCTAATTTGGTAGATTAGATAGCACTCAATTCCTAGAGTTAATTGATCATGTGAATATCTCAGCCTTTTAAAAAAAGTTACATTATTTGTAGAACAACTTGAAAGAAAGACCTACATTTACCATAAAAGTTCAAGCAGCAGAAGGCAAATAAAAAGCATATTGTTATTAAACAAAAAATTGTGGGGCCTGATTCGGGAGTTCTGTGTGTATGAGCAGCCTTAAAAAAAAATTCAGCAGTCCTGCTATTTGCTTCCCATTCTGAAGGGCAGAAGAGGTGAAGACAAATCTATTTATTCTATGATAAAACATTTCAGAAACCTATTGCAGTAGTAACTAGTAGTTAAAGAACTTGAGATAGGCTTTTTACTTGAGTGGTCCTGGATCTGCACATTTTTTAAAAAAGCACACTGTGCAGGGGGGCAGTTGTTCTGTTTGTTTTGTAAAAGAGGACCATTTCACGTATCCAGTTTAGCATTTGACCGTGCAAACGGTAGGCTTGGTGCTATGGAAGGAAGTAACTTCTGGGTTAATATGGCTGAGGAATTGAAAGGAGCAGGACTAGAACGTTTTAAATTGGATTAGTCTACAGTGAAATTTTAGCTTGGAATCACACCTGTAATTCATTTTCTCTCGATCCCCTCTCCCCACAGAGAGCTTAGCGTGCTAGCTTTAACCAGATTTCTGATAATATGGCATATGCATTTACAGTCTATTACCATTGGGTGCATTATAGGCTCTGGCTGTTCAAGCTGAGAAGCAGCTGTGGAGTCTTTTCAACAGTTCATACTGGCTCAAGTTCAGCATTGCACTAACGATTATGCTGCTTGTGGTTGGCTTCAGATGCAGGTAGAATGAATTCCCATTTAGCTACAAAATACCACGTAGACATACAGAAAGAGGAAAGACTTACTAGACTGTAGTGATCAACACTTTCTGTTGAAGTGCTTGATGATCTTAGTT
Organism: Aquila chrysaetos chrysaetos; assembly: GCF_900496995.4. Classification (NCBI taxonomy): domain Eukaryota; kingdom Metazoa; phylum Chordata; class Aves; order Accipitriformes; family Accipitridae; genus Aquila; species Aquila chrysaetos. Next base: position 23,654,562 of record NC_044015.1, read on the forward strand.
CTAATTATTTATTTAACTAGAGTCTGCATCACATAAATACTGTTAGAATTAGCCCTAGTCTTCAAAATATCTGCTAAGTTGCATGTACTGAATGAATTTGGAGACTTGTACTAGTCTGTTCTGGTGACATGCTAGGTTCATTAATACTTGATCACCTGATTGCTGTCAGATCACCTGCCAGGGCAAATCTGACCTGCATCAAGCATGAACATTTACCATTTCTGTCAGTCAATGAGCATAGACAGTACACTATTCGTGTTAACGTTAGGCCAGTAGTGGAAGGATGGACAATACTAGTCTGGGCATAGGGAATTGCCAATACGCTAGAGGAAGTATTGTTGAAGTCTGCAAGAGCAAAGCGACACTTCCAAAATATTTTGAACTAATTTGCACTAGTGGAGCAGGTTTGTGCCAGATCCACACTCCAAGTGAAATGCAAGAACATCCAATGCAAGCACGGAATCAGACCAAAAGTGTATCAGTCTCTTCGTAGGAAAAGCTTATGCTTATAAAAGCGTGGTAGGAACATAAGTATAGAGGGATACTTATTACCCCAGGATATCATCACAGCTGTTGGTAGTTTATTGTGTAAGGATTTTCAGAGATTTTGGTTGTCTCTGTGTCTTTGTTTTAAATGGTTTTTGATTTCATTGTTTTGTTTTCTCTGCACATACTGTCTTTTAAGCTTATTTATACTTTTGCTATGCCGAACATCTGTGACAGTATGTTCCCCACTGAATAAGATTGTGTGAAAAACGGCTACTTCTGTTTTAGAGCTTCTGCTTAATAATTAAAAATACATTGGTGTTATGAAGTGGAGAAAGTTGCACTTCTGTTATGTAAGGAAGATAAATGAAGAGTGGTTAGTCTATGCCTTCCATAAGCGGTAGATACAGAATGATGAACCACTTAGTTGTTTCTTGTAAGCTACTGTTGATAGATATTGGCTACCTACAAACTGAAAATACATGGTTTGAAGTCTGACATACAGATAAAGTAACTCAGTGTTTGTGGTATTATTTGTGAAATGTCTGGAAAACAGAACTGTATCACAAGGAGAAAACCAAAAAGGTATATTCCACATGACTGAATTATTCAGACACAGTAGTCTGAGTAGACGTTAAGGTACATGCTTTAATTAGCTGTGAATGATAATCTGCTGTGTGGTTGCTAAGTCAATATGTATTTAAGTCCTGATAGGTATTTCGTAGACTCTTTATCTTTACATAAACATTGGCCAGAACAGCATATACAAGTTGAGTAATGTTTTGTGTTTGTCTCTCTGTAATAGATTTGCTAAATGTTGGACTGACCTAAAAATCCAGGTTAGAAGTGTCACTTCAGTGCCTAGCCTGCCAACAATATTTATGCTAATGGTTTCTTTTCAAAGAATTCAGTATCCTTACGTCCTTCACAACAATTTGTCAAAATTTTACCCAAAATATTTTGATTATGATAGCTTAAAACAATGATTTGAACAAGGAAACATGAAGCAAATCAGGGATTAAAATAAATGAATGAGAGTATTGATAGTCTGCTCAGTACATTGTGTGATACTGCATATTCCTACTAGCTCTGTCTGCTCTGAGCTATTATTCTAAAAACCACTCCTCTAGGTTCAGGCTGAACAGCATGTGTAATGTCTGTGACAGTTTGAGCCCTTGGAGATGGAATTGGTTGAACAGAGTAGTCTATTCAGATAGATGTAAGGGATTCATTCACATGGAAATCATTCCTGGCACAGTTGATGCAAAGTATGAGTGAAAGAGGAAACAAAAAGGAGCCACAGAGGGCTGCACTCCCAGCACCAGTAAATCAGCAGAGCTTCATTGTTCATGATACATGTAAGTTACTTTACATCTCATCAGTCTCACCCAAAGTTTTAAGGGGTAGTGGTGAGACATAGTCTCACAGTAAAAGATTACTTTAAATTGATTTGAAACCTGATTCTCATTTATGTGTATAAATAAACCATGTTATGCCATAATAGCAGCAAACTTTAAAGTGTAGTGATTTTCATCTTCCTTAAAAGCCTATAGACGTTTTTCTATAGTGCTGAAAAGTTGGATGAGTGTAGTTTAAATTGGTAAAGAGGGTAGAAAAAAAATGCAGAGCTACCTGGTACTAGCAAAAGCCTGGTATTATACCTAGAAAACCTGTATTTTTCTGAATTTTGCTGTGTCAGATGTGCTTCCACTAGGAGGAGTTGTTATCATATACTTACACTCTAAGAGTATCAGACTTGTGCTTTAATTATTTAACTCATTTGATGGAAAATGCAATTACTTATAGTTACAATGTGAAATATCTATAAAGTTCACCTATATCTGACTGGCTTGTTGTTAACTGCTAATTGCTATCAATAAAAATATGAAAGGAGGCTTGCAGCTTGTGATATCTTACAAGCAAACTTATGTTTGTCATTTGCATTTAGGGCAAAAATTGAGTGCATTTCCTAGAGATTACAATTTATTTTCAATTTCATGTTTTCTATAGAAAATTGTGATAACTTGAGAATTTCAGAGTTTTAAATTGTTTTAATAGTCACAGTTAAGGGAAAAGCTTGAAAAGAAGTGCCAGGATGTCTAGAAAGCCCAAGAAAGAGGCAAGAGGGGAAAAGGTTAAATCTCATATGTGCACAGTCTTAGGATATTTTGTTTAGTTGTTTTTCGTTTAACATTTATGATGCAAATATTGATTATGACTTAAAAATATGGTCGTTTAGAAGTTATAATGGGACATACTTTCATTTGTATTTTAAATTTAATGTGATACAGTTACTGCTTGGATTTAAGTGCTTCCTTTGATCTGTTTGCCACACAAGTGTTGCAAGATGGTGGTGCGCTTGGTGACACACAGTTTTGCTTTGTTTCTCATACTGTCTCCCAGTACTCATAATCTTCCATCAAATCATGAAATATGATTCTAGTAAAATGTATGTTTTGGTAGTTTTTCAGCAATACAGCTTCTGCCTAGGCTTCTGTGGGATAAAGAGACAGAGACCTTAATCAAGCCTGTCCTTTCACTCAGAGAAGGGGACTGCTTAAGATGTATATCAACTTGGTATGTTTAAAAGACTTTCAGATTGTTCTAGAGCAAAAGAAAACAGATGATTAAACCTCTTGGGTATCACAAACCAGAACTGAAGTTTTCTGTGCACCTTTACTATTTCTCTTGTCTAAGGGCCTTCATTTTTGCACTGAATCAAACAGCTACAGTGACTTGTAGTGCTGCCACTCCCCAACTGTCTTCCCCATCCCTTTGCTGTAGTTGTTTCCATAACACAGTTGGCAGAAATAAGAAAGTGTGTGCCTCGCTTGCTTTTTTTTGCAGTCCAAGATGAATTAAAAGGGTGTATGTTTATGTGCAGACTGTGATCTGGATGGCAGAGGAGTCCATAACCTGCAGCAGAATTTGAGAGATTTAATGTCTCAGATTCACACTTTTGCTGTTTGACCGCTTCCACATCACTGCTTGCTTTGTGCCAGCACAAGCTTTTCGGTGGCTGCACAGTGAAGGAAATAAGAGACCTGATTTGACTTGAAATAACAACCCCGTCCTCTGGGTCATTTTCTCTGCCAGATCAAGTCTCTGGTGCCCTTCCCTAGCAAAAGCTAGTGCTGGCACATAAAAGAAATCAGTGCAAGGGAGAAGCAAGCATCTTGAGTTGGAGGCTAGTAATAAATGTTAGCTACATAAACTGGCTTCAGCAGTGCTGCCACCAGACATGTAACCATAGCTGAAAGCAACTGAATGCTAATGGTTGTAGTCAAATGAATTTGACAGAGGAAAGCAAAGCAGCGTTTAGACAGTCTGTTGGAATATGAATACATCTCTATTCGTTTTTACATCTTTTAGTCACATCTCTTGAAAGCACAGTAGCTAAATTCTTGATAGAACTGTAAGACAATTGTTCTTTTACAATATATTAAGTGCACATTTGGTATAGACAAGGTATTTCCATGTTTGTGGACAACAGATCTCCTTATTTTATGTGGATGGTACAAGTAAATATCAGTTTATGTTAGCTTATGAGTTTTTGCTATATTCCAGAGTCTCAGTTGAATTAATTTTAATGACATCTGGGTAGAAGAAAAAAAGGAAAAATAAGATTAAACACAAATAAAAAATGCATTATCAGTTAGCCAAAGCACTTGGACCTTTTTTTTGTTTTGTTTTGATCCAAAACAAATTTTATTTTTCAAGTTTTTTGATTTATCTGCCAAACTAATAAAATTTGTTATTTGCCTCTTCAGCACAGAAGGCAAAATTGAAAATGCAAATATACTTCTAAATTTTTTGAGAATATGATATACAACGTAACAGTAGTTTAACACAGTTTATGTCAGCCATTACTGTATACTGCCAGCAGCATGGTATGCACTGTGCAATTGCATAGTGCCTTTGGAGTGGTCTAATTTATTTGCTTAGGCAGATAATATTTAGGATGACGGTTGCTTCAACTCTACCAGCTTACCCCAAATTACTTAAAACCCCAGTAAATATTTGTTTGCATTCTCCATACATACAAATGCATTTATTTTAAATAGCTGATGTGACTCACTACACAGGAATGTCAGTCTTTGAATATTTTAAACTAGATATCTAAAAGAGAAATTCTCAATAATTTCTTGTATGTATCAGTAAAAATCACCACCAATCAAAACAATACAGTGGAAAAAGTATAAATGTAGTGATGATGAAAATTCAGCTGTGTGATACTATTTATGAAAACCTTAGATTTTATAATAAAGCTAACTGTAGCTAACACCTTTCTAGCTCTAGCAGATAACATTTGCACTGAAGGTTCATGTTCAGTAGTTTGTCCTTTTGGTTTTCTTCCTTCTGTTCAGTTAATCTCCCAGCACAGTATAAGATTATTAAAATGAAGAAAGTCAGTACATTAGATAAAGGTACTCCAGATCATGGTTTAGTGGGCATGGATGATGGCTGGACTCAATGATCTTGAAGGTCTTTTCCAACCTAAATGATTCTGTGATTCTATGATTCTGTAAGTGGTTTGACACATATTTTAGGAATTGCTAATTACTATTGCCTATGCTCTTTTGACAATGGCCTTCATTTTATAGATATTTTAATTATAAGACTACATGATTTTTCCTTTCTGTTGTATGAACAACACTAGAAAGGAGTCAACTAAGTAAATTCCTTATGTTCTTTTTGTGGTCAAGCTTACTGAGTACCTGCTCATGTACCCCTGCCCCCCACCATGTATACTTCCAGTTTTTTTCTGAGATCTACTCAGTTGCCTGTTCCACTTCCTTCACGTGCTGCCTTATGGGAATAGCTTGAACTCCTATTTTCTCCTTTTCCAGTGTTGTGATAGCACCTTGGCTCTTTAACTACTGTTTTAACTCTGCATGCTTACATGATACTGAGAATAGTCGTATGTCAACAGGTGATTCATAAAATGCAGAAGGCATTAATAGTTTAGGACCAGACTATATGGATGTAATTAGTTTCCAAGAGAATTAAGTATGTATTTCACTTTACTAGGCCACAGATTTTCTGAACTTAAATTGCATGTCTTTATGTTGTCTTAAGTAAAACAATTGGATCATCCACTCTTTTTCCCATGATTTTCCCCTTCTTGTGTGTTTTCTACATGTTATAACAGGGATTTATCAGCGGTACTACTTTGATCACTTTTATTTCTTTGTTTTATTTTGTTAAACCATCATAATTGTAAGAACATTAGCCTTTTCTTACATTAAGTTCTTATGCTTTCTTTTTCCCTTTCCACCCTTGATGCCCTCTGCATGTAGTTTGTACATAGGTCATATACCCATCTATGATATTTTATGTAGGTAATTCTTCCCTTGTAAGATCTTTTTTGATGGAAGTCTAGAGATGGAATCTGACTGTAGTAATTATTACGTAAGTAGTTGCCGTCTATTATTCCTTCTCATGCAGAATTAACCAAAACTTCAAGGTTTTGCATATTGTTCCTATCTGAAGAAAAAAAATGGGGGTAGCTTATCTTTGTCATCCAGTTTGTATGCAATGTACCAAGCTCTCTTTCTGTGAATACAAGAGGATTGACACAGTAGGGAAGTAGTTTTTTAGTCATAGTTTCCCACTCCTTGCAGCCACAGTCCTTGGCCCAAGAAGTGCTTTCTCTGGACTGTCTAGTACACAGTTCCAGTATGTTTGATCAGCATCTGACACTTTGGTTCTGCTGATGGATTGCTTTTCAGGTATTTCTGCTGCTTCTGTCTCTTGCCCTGTCTTGCACATGCCCTTCCCTTTTTGCTAACAGAAAAGATGGAGATGGCTTTATAATACAGTTTTTGATCAGTGCCTTACCAACCTATAGTGTTATTAGATTATAAGAACGATGCTCAATTCTTAACTAGAAAATTTCTGGTTTTCATTTAAGGCAGTAGGCTAGAACAAGTCTCATCGAAATTATGGCAGTTTACCATGCCTGTATTAAATTCTGGAGAAGAAGGTTATTTTTATCACTAAGATGCTATCACTGCTGTAGAGATGAAACAAGCTTTGGGTCATTGATTGGTATCTTCTGACTTTCCCACTCTGCATTTAGTATTCCTTTTACAGAACAGTCAGCTTCTCAGATTTTTCCAAATTACAGAGATTTACTGTCTTAAACTGTACTACTGACAACATGCTTTATACTTGGGAAATTGTTTAAAGGCGGCAGAAGAGAAATAGAACTATGACCTGGGCTGCAGAAGAAAAGGTAGTTCTTTTGTATTAAGATGGTAAAATCTCTGTGAGATGGCATCACAAGCATGATGACTACTTCCAGCTTTTCTAGTTTTTCTTTCTACTGCATTGAGAAACTGGCACTCAAATGGCAGAAAGTTTCTGCCATTGAAACATGCATTACAGTTGAACATTCAAGAAATACCTGTCGAAATTGCTTAGTTAAGCATAAATGAGATCAGCAGAGAGAGCAGACCTTTGGTCAGTGTTATTACTTAGTGCCATAATACAGGTCCTGAGGTGTACAGAATGTTGTATGGGAAGGTCAGCTTTATTGAGGCTGTAATTTAGAGGGTTTGTTGATTTCACTGATGCCAGAGGAAGATAAAGGTGCATCTGAAAATGAAAGTACATCTGAGTATTTCTGAAAACAAAACTGATGGGCCCTTGATTCAAGGGAGCTAGTTAGGAAGGCATGCCAAGTTCAAGTGATTAAAATCCTTAAGAAAACTCTTACTCATGCAGGTGTCCAATAAATCAGTTTTTCCTAATAAATTATTGTGTCACAGCAGGAGGCCAGTCTTAATTTGGAAGTACAATACAAGTCAATTTTGCTGAAGTAGAAGAGGCACAATAGGAGAAACTACTTTCCAGATGAGATGAAATTGCTGGCTCTGCTGGCTCACCTGAGTAACTTTGGGGACAGGATTACACAATGATACACGGCTTGCTCCTTGTCATATTACAGCCTGAATCCCCAAGAGAGACTGAAAAAGGAGCATGCATTGTTGTCCCTGGAATACTTGGTATATCCAAACAGTGATTTGGAGTTACTCAACCTTGATGTCTTTGTAGTACACACATACCCACTTTTCAAAAATTACAGTGAAGCCAATTTGACGAAACGGTATCTGAATTAAGAATCTGGTATTACATATCGCTTACCTTGTGTCTGGAGTATAACAAGCCAGCATCATCAGCAGCATCTTTTGCTAGTTCTGGGATATTGTGATAGAGGAAAGAAGAAAACCAATGAATTATCAGTATAGTAAAGCATTGCAGTATGAACAGTTGGATTTTAAAGCTACATATAAAACACCTTTCTCTGGGCTTTTGCTTCAAATGTGCCCCGATATGTATGACTGCAACTGTGAGCATGTTTTTAAGATAATACAGAAAGCACTCCAAAAGTAAAAGCTAAGTTCAGTTCAGTAGATCAGAGTGCCACCATAGGAACCTCCCATTATTACCAATTTGATAACTTTTTGGCAGCAACTTAATTTCATAAAAGCCTCTGAACAGCTGGTGTTCAGAAACAGAACTGTACAAACCTTGGTTGGATTTGAATTGTTTATTTTGATGTAAAACCTGAAATTGTATAAATTATGCGAGTAGTACTGCAAGACCTTCCACATAAGGATTTCAGAATACTATAACTTCACTCTTGAACTTGTTAAGTAATAACAGAAGAAAAAGTCTCACTGAATAAATAGAAACAAGTCATGGAGCAACCATGGTTTTATCCCATAAAAATCTGGTGACCTGACTAAACCTATGACAATCTCTTTATTGCAGGAAACCTGAGATGTACAGGAAGTTATAGTGTTTAAAATGGGTAAATAGAACATAGATCTTGTATTGGCCTCCAATACATGCTGTCATCTTACGTTTTTGTTTCCTTCCTTCCTCTGGAAAGGAAGGATATTCATTATTCAGTGGGGAAAAAATATGTGCCCGACATCTGCCACACAACTTGCCAGTGTGGTTAGGATGTTAAAAAATGTTGGTGTTACCTGCCCTAAGCAAGAGTTCATCCTATTTTTGGAAATAAAAATAATTAGTGTAAAAGTAGAAGAATAATAGGAAACTCCCTCTGCCTAAAACCAGTTCTCATAATGATATATTTAGGGTCTTCCGCAATTTATTTTGTAATTCTGTTCTACTCTTAACCTTGATCAGGCTCTGAATATATCCTGACCACTAGGTTGTACCCTGTATCCAATTAACAGTGTAATATTGGTTAAATAAGAGATGTTTGAGTTACCTTTTTTCACCAAAACTGCTATTAGCAGAAGGATCAGAAAGGCAATTAGTTATCTTGTGGCAGAAAGGAAAATTTTTTAAATTTTTTTTTCCCTTCAGCTGTAGGAACGAATTTTTCATTAAAACAATAGGGAAAAATCTACACGGGTGTCAGCAAAGACTTAATAGCACATTAAAGTATGTCATAAAATAATCACATTCAAAGGTGTAAGTGCAGTACATTTGAAAACAATGCATCTTGTATCTCTTAGTATCCTGTCATGTAAGGTTAACGTCATTTTCTGCTTGCACTTGAATTTCCTTTTGTATGGGAGTTTGGAGGCAGGGCATATATTAGGGGGTTTGGGGGGGTTATTGTTTGGGTTTTTTTCATTTGGTATAAATTAATAACTGAGTAAATGCAGCTGGCCAAGTAAGATTAGATAGCCACTGTTTATCACTGTATTGTTTAAAGAGAATGTTGCTCTGTGGAAATTCTGGGATTCCTTTCATGCTTAGTGCAGAATTTCTCTTTGTTCCGGAATGATAAGTGTGGTGACTCTCCACCAATTCTTGTAGATGTTTTTTAATTGTCATGTACTAGCATGGAAGCTAAGTATTCAAAATTAAATATAAAATTTGTAGTCTTAAAAAATACATTCCTAGTGAAGTTGTTAAAACAGTTTTGAAAACAAGTTCCTTTATGACAACAGAATTAAAGTCTGTGACTGAATTAGAAGTGTATGAACCAGAAAAGAGCTATTTGTCCATGGTTTTACTAATGTCCTAACCAACTAGCTGTGTTTTCCTCTTATCTCTCTCAAAATTTTGTGCCTTTCATGATGACCATCTTGCCAAGGAAGCCAATAAATGAAAGATTTCAATGGCTGAGCTTGTCCTTGCCTCACGTAAGAATGTTCTCTGTGGCTTTAATGTTCCTCAGATAAATTCTTTTGTGGTGTGTCCATTAAATGTTGAGATTTTCTAATCAATGCTACTCCACAGGATGCTCTTAGTTACTATAATGCCACCATTCTTTAAATGTATACTTGTCATCCATAGCCTGCAATATTTTCACAATAATAAAAAACCTGCAATAAAGCAAGTAATATAGCGGAGTATCCTGGTGGAGAATAGAGGGATTTCATAACATGATTTGAAAATTAGCATGTTTGTTCTTTAATAGATCATGAAGTGATGAATTCCAGGATTAAAACTTCTGCAGTGTAATGGTGTAATGGTCCAAAACATTGTGTGTCTTACTAATGGTACTTTTTCTAATTTAAATGCTTTAAAAATATTTCTAGGAATGTACTGTGCTTTAACACAGGTAATACTGCTACTGTGGCCTGTCTTTCTGCAGGACAGTATTTTTGGTTTTGCAATTTGTATTTAAAAAAAAAGGAAAAATAAAAGCTTCAACGCTTTTCTAGTGTTCCAAGAATTATAAAAATGCTAAACAGCTTTCTCTATCTGACAGAAAGCAACACTGGCTCTTTGCTGACTGTAACATGTCAGCCTTTGGGCAGCTTCTTGTCACATGTTCACAGTAGACAGATGTGTTGAAACAAGTGGTTTGTGGCTGGAAAGTCATAATTCCAGTTGGTTTATACAGAGCTAATGAGCAAGTACTTTTCCTGAAGTATAGATAAGAGGAAAATCTTCAAATAAAATAATGTATCAAAAATGTGTGATTAAAGACAGCACATGTCTGAACATGAGCATTTTCTGCTTCTGGCATCAGTGCTTTAACAGGGAATGTTCAGGTCAAGTTAGAGATTTAGAATTGGGTATCCTTGAATTTATTCAGGATATGCTCAAACTTGCAGATAGAAATATCTTCACAAACTCAGCAATTCTTTGGAAGCTTAAGTATCTGTTTATGTAGATCTTGCATAACTGGTTACATAGAGCAGTGATGTTGAGATAATATTTTATGTGTCTATCTTGTCTTCCTGTGTCTATCATGTGTCCATCTTAATGTCTATCTTCTATGTAATTTTAGCAACTGAAAAAAAAGTAACAAAAAGTATTTTTATTTACAGATAATTCAAATTCAGATGACATCATGATGGAGACCAAACTGTAACAATCTCTCAGTTGCTTTTGTTGTAGAAATACTCTGTAACAGGTTGATTTCAGCTATGTTCACATCTTGGACAAACACCCACCACAGAGTCTTTTTCATTTTGACTGTCTTACGGAATATGCAGTTTCATTCTCTCCCTTCATATTCCAACAGATAATACTGCTCGTTTTGCTATTCCTCTTCATTTTATATGTTTTGTCAGATGTGTTACACATGTAAGAAGAATGGCATTATCACTGAATGGGCATATTGAGGAACATTCTCTTTGAATATGAAGACTGTGATTCATCTTCCAAAATATTAATTCAGCTGTGAGAGCTAAACAAAATACAGTCTTCGACATGCCCTGCTTGTATGAGGATTACAATGAAACAATGAATTAAATGTAATAATATTAATGCATAGATAACGACCTATTACCAAGTGGCCAAGAAAGCATTAATCTCTTTGGCCATAATGGTAGAACTTCCATGCTATTAAGTGCTTTCTGAATTGTTCAGTCATTTAACGTTCCCAAGCAATAGTATTTGTAATTGGGTTTTGGTTTTGTTTTTCAGAGTCAAAGGCATTGTGAAGTGAGGTAATAGATAATGAAGTATCTACCCATTTCTAACTGGCTGACCCAGCTTGGTCTTGCAGAATATTGCGCACACTTTGAACAATATGATGGCATAGAGGTAAGAATTGTTTGTTTTTCAATAAAATTCTTGAGAAAATGTCGAGCAAGGTGATATAATGCAAGTGATTAATGTTCCGTGATATCATGTTGGAGCAAAAAACCTAAAGGCTGATAGTTTGGTTTTGTCTTAGGAAAGGGGAAAATAAAACCAATGTCTTTTGTAACTGTGTACTAAAATTCACAGAGAAACAGAGTCACTTACTGGTGAACTAGATAAAATTGACATTTTACTGATTCTGATGCTGCTTGTCCTATATCAGTCTTCATTGTCTCAGATTGTAACAAATAGGCATGTTCACCAGAGCAAGAACACATAGATAACTTTTTTTCTGCAAAAGGTAACAAATAAATTTATTTCTTAAAATTCAGAACTAGATAAAATATGAACTTATGTGCCAATTGTTATGTGAAGTTGTTTATAGGTAAATGGATACTATGTGGCTTAAGAATAATCTTCTCTATTGAACAAATACCACATTACAGAAGGACATTACATCAGTCATCTTGAAGATACCTAGGAATTTATTTAGAACTTCTTAGGAAGCCCTTTTCCTACAGGTCTTACTTGATCAAAATTTCCTCTTTATTGTCCATTTTGTGTTTTCACTTCTTATTATCCATGTACAAATTTATTGACACTTACATACTGTATCATCAATTAAAAGCTGCTTTGATGTGTTTTAATTCTGTCTCGATGTAGTCCTAATTCAGAAAATAAAAATACAGTAAGGATTCTCCTCAACTCAAAATATCCTTGGATTCACTTTTAAACAATTTTTTTACACATTTTTTTCTTGTCACTAATCAAAGTTTCATGAAGTGGCACTAAAGTTTATTTAAAATTGGCTTCTGTGTCATGTCTGTGCTGCTTGTATACCAGAGTTCTTAGTGAGTGTCATGGTAATCTCATAATCCAAGCAAAATAAAAATAAAAGGATTTTAAATACAAGTAGAATTTGTCACAATTAGGAAAAGGACAGCATTTTCTAGTTTCCCAAATAGACTCAGTCAATTAGACTTAGAAGCACATTGGAAAATGTTATGTGATTCACACTATCATTGTAACACAGAAGACAGAAATACAGAACCATGGGACAGCTGTTTTGACAGTCAACAAACAAAAAAAAAAAACCCTGCAGCAAAGACAGTTTACAGCTTATCAAGCCTGAAAGCTGCCTGTAAAAAGTTTTTGCTGAAGTGCAAAACTTAAAAATAGGCTGGTGCATCATCCTGGATACAATGGACTTTTTTTAAGTTCAAGGCCATGAGTCAGAATTTCAGTTCTGCAATATCTGTAGATTACAAGTGTTATATAATTTCTTAGTTCCTCAACCAAACTGAATATTTTCCTGAAACAAAACTTTAATTTGAGAAAATGCCTGACTTACCCTGACTTCACATACTTACTAACCTGCTTAATACTAGGCACATGCTTCAGAACCATGTTGAGCCAAGCTTCTAAGTTCTTGAAAGTCTAAGTAATTGCCTTTGATGTCTTCTACTTTTAAAAATAATTACTAATAACTATTTACACTGGGGTTTTTATCTCTGCAGTAGAAGGTATGATTATATCCATTTTGCTGAGGAGGACAGTGATGCACAGTTTCTTGAATTAAATTGTTCTTAGCTAAGTAGTAAATTCATGGCAGTGGAAGACAGAGTTCTTGGGTTTCAGTCAACTGCTCTAGCCAGTTCTTAAGCCAGACCAGAAAGTGCTTATGGTTTTGAATGAAGAAAAAAAACTTAAAGGTGGGAGACTGTTCTCGCTGACAAATAAAATTTCCACATATTAGTGTTGTCTGCTGCAAAATGCAGCAAGTTCTTTAAAGCTACTAAAAAAGCCCAACCCCAAAATGGGTCTATAAAAGCTCCCCCTGTGTTATCCTGAGCGTATGCTGTTCAGTACTGGAGTTAACACCAGCCCTTTTTGTGTTCCTGCTGACAAGCTTTTTGCTAAAGTTTGAAGAGCAGGCATATTGCATTTGTACTTCATGTGTGTTTTTCCTTGGAGGATGATTTTGGGCTTGAGGGGGGAGGGTGTTGAGTTTTTCTGAGAGAAGCAGAGGGAGCCTCTGTCACTGTTGCCAAGGCTGAAGAATCCTTTCTACTGAAATGTGAATTCATCATTAGTACCAATTTTTGTGTTTGGGTAAACCTAGAAAGGGATAAAGTATGTATAATAATTATTCAACTCCCTTCTTTCATGTTATTAGATACATATGAAGTATCATTTGAGAAACACATTTTCAGGCATGGCTAAATTTCCCTAACAGATTTTGAAACAGTTATAACTAGTGACATAAAAAATTGAGGCTTTCAGCAGTTAGAGGACTACTCAGTCTAAATCAAAGAATATCATGCTTTTGCAGAGGTTTTAGTTTGAAAGAAAGATTTTAAAATGAAAATTTCAAAAACAGTGGCTCACTTAAAGTAGAAATTCTGTGTCGATTGTCTTATTTACACAGTGAAACAATGTGATTTCTGTAGTTTAGGGTCCTAGGCCTGACTCGTCAAATCTCCACTAGAAAAGGCCACTTTTACTAATATGATTTGCCGGTAAAAAATGGAGTACATCCTATGGATATCTCTTTATCTGATTTATAGTGAAAATACAGAACAGTAAAAATAAACAGAAATACATTTGATCATAAATTTTCTGCTTTGGATGTGTTTTCTTTTTGCTCTGAAAGATGTCATCATCAAATGAAATTTTGTACGTACTTATAAATCAACAGCAAATTGAAATTTTGTACTGACTTATAAATAATGCCTTGAGTTATTCAGCAGCTTATTTTGAAAATAAAACAGTAATGATTTTGTGGAGAGAAAGGGGAATAAAAGAGAACAGTTCAGGTTTGATTATCCAAATGCATTATGTGGAAATTCATGTTCTTCAAACATTGTTGCAACCCATGTTATCTATTAGTTACAGTGAATATCCTCTTGATTATCCAAAACCTCTCTTTCCAATATTATTACGCCCCTCGGTTCACTCTGAGATTTATCTTCCTTCATTATCTTAAGTGCAGTTGGCATGCTAGCCCTTTTGTTTTTGTTTTTTTATTCAAAGGAGTCGTACCTTTTAGAAACTCTCCAGCTATCTTGACCAGCTTTGTTTTGAGAAAAAATGTAGAGACAATGAATTGATGTTTTGTAAGAAAAATTCATCCCTTCAATGACATAGCTTATCATGACAAAGGGGCTTCATAGAACACATAAATATACTTACGTTTGCTTGTGGTATCAGAAACAGCAAACCTGTGTGAAAGAAATTTGAATCCTCCTGGACTAACAGGTATAGTATGTTCCTTACTCTGGCATTTGCTACAGGACTTACTCCATCTTACAGAAGTTGATCTTAGAAAAATGGGAATTGAAAATCAAGTCCACCGAACACACATCATTTACAATATCCTGCTGCTTCAGGAGGTAGAAAAAAAGAAAGGTAAGATTTCCATGTTGTCTCCTAAAGTCTAAGAGCATGAGTTAAGGCAACCCGAGCTTTCGTGTCACAGAGATGATAAACTAATACTCTGATTGAGCCTAGGATACTGCTCTGAATACACATCACAGGGGTACTTTACATAGACAATAAGAAAACAGCTAATCATTGATCTTTTGGCAGGGTTTTAAAAAAATAATATAACCTGTACTTTTTTTAGAAGTGTAATTTAGAAAAGGCTACACTGTCATTTCACTTTCTATTGCTCTCAGTCTTCAGCTTAACGAGATACAGTAATGTTACCAGCCCATAACTGATGGAAGACTGTGTCATGAATGTCTTCCTCACTTGGAAATATCATATCAAAAGGTCTAAACCAAGCTATTTTGTGCGAGTGCCACCTCACCCCTAGTGAGGAGAGAGGAAGTGTGCTTACACAGGCAGTCCTGACCCTCCTTTTCCATTTGGACTTTGCTATCAATTAAGACTTGACCACTACATCTTTTGTTGCTTTTATGATGCTTTTATCAGTTCAGTACCAAAATTCAACTGAAGTTCATGAGAGTTGGAACAAGCCCTGTAAGATGTTCTATTCTGAGTGGAAGGATATAGTGAGATGTTATTCAGCTATGACTTAATTGTACAGGATATTTTGAGAATGGTTAACAAGATATGAGTATTATGCAGTCTGCCCAATAATTCTAAAGATCACTGCCTGAGGCTTTTACAAATTTAATGTGAAGCAGTGATTTATTTGGCTAACATTCCTGCTTTTACCCTCTCTTGGTCAAGATAAAAAGCTTTTAGAGCATGTGTAGAAATCGAATATTCATAAAATGTGTTTAGCTACTTTTAACTTTTCAGAAGAAACTAGAACTGGTTATGTACAAGTAGATCAGGGTATTTTCTCAATGTTTTCTGAGGAGTTCAAAATTGGTTTAACAATTACATAACTTCTGCAGTTTGTTGGTTTAACTTTCTTAAAATATGAATTTAAATATGACATTTTTGTAACTGCTATTGTGAACAGATTAGGAAATTATTCAAGTTGATTACTGCAGTGAAACTAGACATATTTTAATTAGAATCCATTTTCATGTGGCTCTGGGACTGCATTTTGTAACCTTTTCAGGTACTGGAGTGAGGAATATGTTAGTTGTCAATGTAACATTTTTTTCAGAGGAAAGGACTGTTCAAACTGTCATTCACATGGTAAATTGATTTATAGGTAGTTGTGTAACATTTCAATCAACTCACTGGAACGTTCCAAATTCTATTAATATAGCTAAAACTTGGGATTTTTCGGCTTCAGATATGTTGAACTAAATCTAATCTTGCCATACTGCTGGTGATTTCAGTTAATTTGAATTTGAGTCAAACATTTTATCTCCAAACGGGAGTGTATATATGTCACCTTGCAAGGTGACACATGATGCCATTGGTTTTTTGGGGGGTTTTTTTTGGCAGTTAAATACTAGAATTCTTTAAGCTAAGTTCTAGTAAAAGTAGTAGTGGTTCATATTTTTATGGGCATTTATCTTGGTGAGCAGTGTTTTTGTTCACTCTCTGGTTTTGGCTAATGAAAATATTTAAGTGTATAATTATGTGCTTGAAAAAAGGGAGCCAAATTGATCACTGAGTTGTTCTGTTTACACCAGTGTGTTTACATCCTAGACAGCTTTGCCTATTGTATTAATTCTGGGAAGGCTGCAAAACAGATCCGTTCAGTCAGTCATACATGAGTGCAGACTGGTTTGTTTTCACAGTAGGGACTAATGGTTGTTATCTAGTCTCCAGCCTATTATGACAAGGTTTTGTTTTGTGTCTGTCTTTGATAGAATGCTGTGTCTAGGAGCAAAGTGCCTCATCAGTTACACTGAAATGCTTGTTTTCCAGCACTGAACTGGACTGAAGTCAGACATCAGAAAAAACATATTTTTTTTTTTTTTTTAAATCTTCCATTCTATTAAATAAATACTAATGTCCTACTAATGTACTTACCAGTACAGAGCAAAGGCTACATTGTTCTGTTTGCTGTTATTTTGAGCTTTAAACAACAACATTGTATTTGCTGCTGGTTCAACAGTTTCTAGACAGTGCTTGATGTGATAAGCCACTTTAATATGTAAGCATTGTCACAAGGTTAATTTTATATGACTAAGCATTTCTTTGTACAGTGAAGTTAAGTTTTGGAAAACTTTGTCAAAATATTTTCTGTTTTCTAAAATATTACCTGGTTCTGAAATTGCTTTGAACAGAACATGTCTCAGTACCCTAAGATTTGGATTCATCCTGTCTAGCTACTTGGGCTGTGTTTCCACAGTAATTAATACCAAGATCTGTGCATTGACATAATGCTCAGCAACACATTTGACCTGGATCAAATATGTGCACATGATGACATATCTGTTGAATTAGGCAGAGTACACAATACAAAGTTCACTACCTTTATGCTTTTACACTATCTTTATGCCAGCCAATGGTAGGGAAGTGATTAGAATAACTGGTTTGACGTGAGTAGCATTAGCTAATCAGTAGAAAAATAACCATTCAAAATTGTCGGACCTCTTCAGTCCAGCAGAATTAATTTTGTAGTGGATCAGTGCTTTGAATAATGGGGCTCTGATATTTTTGATCAATATTAGAAGACTGAAAGGCTGCTGTGCCATTGACTCTTGACCTTAATTGAAGCTGGGGCTCCAAAATGCCAACCTAAGCAGTCCGTGCCCTCTTCAGCTTTCCTTTAGCTGCTTTTTCCCATCTTTGTATCATTCCTTTTGCTTTCATTAAAACTATCCTGCAGCTGCATGGTGAACCCATTGGGAAATTTATCTGGCTGAAAAACAATGTTTTTTTCCTCTCATGTTCATCCAGATCAAGTCCCCATGCCAGTTCACTGTTCAGCTGCACAAACACTTATACAGGTATGAATGGCCCAGGAAGAGACAGCAGAGGTGAGCCCTGGTGGCTGAAACACCCCGCTGCCTACAGTGAAACCACAGCTGAAGGTGTCCTACTAGGAGGCAAGTCACTCTGTGCTCCCTCTAGGTATTAGAAAGAAAAGAATTAATTCAGCAGATAATTCAGTCCACTTTCAATGTGAATTATCTTATGTAGGTGTCTATATTTTTTTTGTTGATTGTAGAAATATCCCAGGATGGCTGACTTCCTGGCAGATCACTCAGCAAGAGCTGACAGCTGGTGGAATGAATTTAGGCCTAAAAGCTACAACTGCAGTTGGCCTGGAACATGTTATCTCTTCTTCTGAGTGCAGCCTTCTGAATTTCAAGAAAGTGTTTGTTTCCTTTTTTCTAAATCCTGATGATCTCAAATATTTGCTTAGGGCTTATCACTGTATTTCATTTCCTTGCAAATTGAAGTACACAAGTGGAAAAATGTTTCCAAGTTCTGCAAATTTTCTTCTTAAGTGCAAAACTGTTACCAGTTCTGAACATGCTTCCTACCACTGTTAGGTGAACAGAAGACCACATGGCTGTGTACTGAGTCAAACTGATGGTTGCTCAAGTCCAGGATCTTGTATCGTAGTGGCAAAGTAGATGTCAAGTGAAACATGATGGAGCACACCAACCCGTAGTGATACTTTCTCAGCCTCTAAGCGTTTAATCTAACAAGAACAAAGTTTCAAAAAGGTATGAATGTGAACAGCCATAAATACTCTTTCCACAATTCTTTTGCCTGTGTCTTGACTTACCTTTTGATGTGCACTGCAGCACATTCTGGATCTTGGTGTCCTGCCATCTAGGCCAGTATCCTTTCGTGTATTCATAGCATGCTGTGACTGCTTTGAGATGTACCTTTTGTTTTCTGTTCCAGGGAAACTGTAGAGTCAGAGGGTGGGGCCTGCAGCTTGCCTGGGCTTGTCCCAATATGGAATCAAGATGCATCCAAAATTCTGGTACTAAACCACTCCCAAGTAGAGCAAAATATGGGCTGTGCTTCTGTCTGTGCTTATAGGAATGTTCTCAGCAGCTGTCTAGCACCTTTTTGTAGTCTTAGAATTGTTTGTTTGGTATTGCAAAGAAGCCAGGAAATAACATATCTTCTAGAAGTAGCTACTTCTGGAATGAGAGAAACTGATGACAAATTAGGTGTAATCTGACTCCTGTATTACACAAAAACGTCTTCCTTCCCAGAGCATGAGGCATAGCTCTCTGTCCTGTAACAATCAGCAGGTCAAGACAGACATCCTGAAAGTTACAGCCCTGTACTTATAGAGTAGTGCTCCAGGAAGAAGCTGTGGTTTTCTCAGTATTCTCTAATACAACTAAAGCAGGGTTTGATGCTATGTGGGATTGGGGGAGAGTGATATATAATCATGTTACCATATTGTTCTACAGTCTTTAGAAGTGTGGTTTTATTATGATTTCTTATGACCTATAGTAAAAGAATAAATCATACTTCAGATGTATTGAGTAATCCCACTGTGATGTGACCAGTTCCTTCAGTGTGGTAGAAATGTTACCTATAAAGAGGGTAATGTAAATACATAAATGCAAGTGTCTATTTTGCTATAATAAAAAAATACCTTGGATATTGCCAGACATGGAAGATATTTCTTGGTTCCTTTATAACCATGAATTTAAATATAGAATTATTTTGGAAAGCTTTGTATCATTTGACTATTGAAATGTTTGTGTACATTTGTAAATATTCATGATGTACTTTTCCATACATCATTGGTTGAGTTATGAGTGGGAAGATATATAGAAAACTAAGTGATAGGAAGGTTTTTTTATGAGGTGTTCTAAGAGTTAGAACTTTGTTTTTCCAGTACCTTCTTTTACTGAGCTGAATTCTGATTAATACCATTTTATGGCTTAATGTGATTTCATTAACATCTTAAGAGTGTTTTCCTGTGAGAGGCTAAAGGTATAAAGAATCTTTCCTTTTTGTCTTGTACAGGTTTTTCTTATACAGAGAGATTGCAGTTTTAATAGGATTTATATTTAGATCTTTTATAATTTTATATGTCATACAAAGAAGGCAAGCTTTAATAGATTTAAATAAAATATATGCATTGCCATAATTTATTGTGGGTCAATATAAAATCATATGCAAAACCTGAATTAGATTACATGTAATTAATATTCCATAACTTTCTGTTTTTGGTGGGGAGAAGAGATTTTTGCATTTAAATTCTTAAATAACTGTTTCTGCATATGTTGTATTTCTTGCCCTGCTGCACTAAATATGAAGTGCTTTCTTGCCATGTGGGTCGTCTTGTCATTCATTATATAGAAGACCAAAAAGGTGTGCTATTAAGAAGGAAGATGAGCAAGCAGTACAGATCCTTGCTTGTGCTTGGGACATTATATAAATAGAGACAAGTCCATCTTCAAAGAAGGTGTAAAATAACTGAGGGACTTCCTTGTGTGTTTTTATTAGAGGGCCAAAATAATTAGCATAAAGCCGTGACTGGTTTTGCCTTGTCAAACCCAAATATCTTGCCTTTGTCACTCTCAGATAAAGCCCTTTTACTCATTCTGGGTTTTTTTGCTTGTCTTTGAAACGTTACAAACACAACCAGAGTGCTTTGGAGCAGTAGTATGTAGTGTCAACCTGGCAGATTCCAGACTAGTGCTAAAGTATCCTGGTAGCTTTGCCAATAAATGGAGAGGAGGCTGCTTTGAACACTTTCATCTGCATAACAGTTAGAGGTGGTATTGCTGCCTGTGTGGTCTATTTTGCTCTCACTGAGAGATACAAGGGTTTGAAGGTTTTTGCCATTTCTGTTTGAGGAGGTCAGAAATGTAGATGCTGTTACAAAGTTGTAAACATGCACCTCTGACTGTACCATTTCATCTGCTGAAAGTTCCAAATTCGTTTATTGCTGCTTTCTGGCCTTCTGTTTATCCTTGTCTTTACATCAGTTATATTCTAAATGAAAAACTCCCCAACATCTGTCACATGCAAAAAGAGCCTGTTAATTCTGTTGTATTTGAGTCTTTTTACAGAAACAGAAAAACAGAAGCTTACCAGGAAATCTTATCTCCATAGTAACAGTTCTTCCACTGCTAGAAGCAAAAGAGAGAAAAATAGACCCCCTGGTAAAAAGGAATCCATAAAACCGTGTGAATATGTGCAATAATTTATTTTTACTAATTGTTGTTTTGTAAAGATGATACTCAGTTTTCTTGTATTATATCTGACAAGGGCTATACTTAGGTTTTTTTGGTTCTAGCAGTGGCTGATACCAGCTGACTCAAAACACATGGAATTCTGTAGCTCTGAGAACTTCTGATAGCTACAGTGAAAATTTTTTTCCAAATCCTTCCAAAAGTTTTGGCTTCTTTCTGATTTAAGACTTAGAATAGTGGGCTGCAGGTAAGAGGAATTTAACAGTAAACCAATTCCTATTGGAAAATATTGATTTGTCGGAACTATAGGTTTTAGCTAGTAGTAAATGAAGATCAGACATCTGGTATTGTCTGTACCAAGTTTGTACTCTTCTAGGTCTGCAAAAATTGAATGTGCTGTAGCCAGAAACTCCAGCAAGCCAGAGCATGTTCATGCTCCAGTTTGTCACTGAATAAGCTAAGGTTTATATAACTCCTCAAACTCTCCTACTTTACTACAGCATTATTTCCAGGATCTGCTATGGGACGTTTTTGCTTGCAAACTTTTCTGAGGCTTTTCACAAGGCTTCTTGACTGACTCAGATAGCTCTTTGGGAGTTTCTGAAAGACCTTGTGTCTCCAGACCCAAGACAGACCAAATAGCAAGACTGGATGTTGGTGTAGCTTTATTATGGAGGTCTGGATAGCTGCTGACTAAACATGTCTGTTTCAGTTGGCAGCTGCGGGGGGACCTTAGAAAGCACAGTTGCCATAGCTCATAGTTTTCAAACTAAATATTGTCAGATTTCAGGTACTGGAGTGTTTTCACTTCATATTGTCATTCTAATTTGGCCTTGATATATCTTTGATTAATTTGAAAACAACCAGCGAATAAACTTGATTTCCTAGCCAACAGTTATGCTGATCATTACTTTTTCTATGTGGCATCTGTGGGAGTTGAGGGAATGTAGCATTTTGTTTGTTTGGGTCCTTTCTCTTCTAAGACAAGTCTGCAGTAGAAAACTTGCTTTGACTTTTGTTTATCAGGGAATCTACAAGAACTGCTGTGTGAGCAATCCATGCATACCACGTCCTCATCTTGTGTAGTTACTTCTGCGTTTTATCATTGCAGCTGCACAGCAGTGTTTTTAGAGCAGATGTAGTTTCTCCTGGTTATTTCAGGAAGACTGGAATTCTGATGTTTAAGATCAAACTGAAAAGTTCCAATGAATCCTCTTGTTTTGTCCCATCATTTCTTTCGTTACCAGTAAGCGAGGCACATTTTGAAAATGGTGTCTCGAGAACTGGCAAGTACCCAACTCTTGGCACGATTCAGGTATGCAAGCTACAGAATCGCAGATCTTGGGACCTAGGTCCCAGTTATGTTCCTCCTCACTCATCTGTTTAGGTAGCTGCTTGTGTAGGTGTCTTTGTGCTAGGTGGAAAGATGCAACTGTACCTACTCCCCGCTTTCAGAAAGCGGAAGTCAAGGTGACCGTAGAAGGCCACAGCAGTGTGTGACGTGTGGCCAGCGATGGCCAGCACACTGCTGGTTTCTCAGCCTCCCCTAGGCTGATGTCATAAAGGACAGCGCTTCACCACTAACATCTCTGTGGCAAGGTGATACACAGATAGCATGATGCCATATAGATAAACAGACGGTTAAGGGGTGTGGCAGGTCAACATGGAATGCTGATGGGGATGGCTTGACAGAGGTGCTGTGCTTGTTTCAGGACATTGGTGCTTCCAGCCTTCATCCCATATCTCAGTAAACCCATTTCCAAAGTAGGTATAAAGTATGAAAACAACAAAAACTTTGCAATGAGGACTCTAATCTAGCTTAATTCAAAGTAATTCACAACGAATGTTGCTAATGTAGGCGGTCCTGTGAATTCTGCATTCTTACAGCTTGCAGGCAAATTCCCTTTAATAGCTTTGCATTAAGTGTGTGCAAGGATGGCTTGTGTAAATTGTCAGATGTGAAGACAAAGACCAATTTTCAATTTCATCTGAAGACAGAATAAAACTCCTAGGAAAAGGATGTAATGACTCATGCAAGAGTAATCACAGTTTATGCAGGGCTGCCCAGCTACCAGCCCATTACTTAGCATGCAGTCATGTTACTAAGGAATTTACTACTCCTTTTCTGGTTCTTATTCATAAAACATGACAATGAAGTGTGACATTGCTTCCTATGTAATCACAGTGTCTGAAAATTTTCTGAGTTTTAGAATCAGCCAATAGAGACCATCTTAAGTGCTAACTGATTCTGAGTTTTTGGCATGATTTTAGATGTCTTTTACCTGAACTGTGGAAAATATGGTTTGCATAGAGAAGTAAGCCATTTTCCTTTATGCAATGAGGAAAATAATAGTGTGCACTTCTGTAGCATCTTCCACTTGATAAGCTGAGAAAATACTATACATTCTTTCCTGTGAAAAATATCTACCACTCTGGTGTATGTTACAAAAATGTAAGTATAGGTCATAAAAGAAGTGGTCAGAATACTAGAACTAAAAGTGTAATCCAGGTATCTCGACTCCTCTTTCTGTATTCTCAGCATAATTCCATTTTTCTTGCACAGGATGTATTAGTGAGGCATTTTGGTGTCCAAGATGGGATCGCAGTCTGTTGGTTTTTTGGTTCCTTTCTCTTCCCCCTGCTCTTCCCCTCCTTCCCCCGGGTATATTTTGAAGAAAGATTGTGCCTGAAATATCCAATGGGAAATCTCCATAGATTGTTACTTGTGGCAGTGAAGTTCTGGAATCTGTCACTGGGCCTGAAACCTTTCTGGTACCTCTCTGTCCTCAATACTTACCTGGTTTTGTATAACTGGTGATGACAAAAGCAGAGTGCCATCAGCTATTCAAGATTTGTGAGCTTTCCTAGTTCATCAGTAGCTCAAATGTCATTGCTTTTGGTGAAAAACTTAAATGAAAAAAGATTAGAGGGGTTTTTTGTGTGTGTTTAGGTCTCATTTTATGTGAAATTGGTTTGAATTTAGATCTTAACTTCAAGGTTCTGTTCAGTGTCAGGATGATGTTATAATTTTCTGTAATTTCAGGGTGTTTTGGAAGTTGTTATTGTAAAAGGTGCGTGGCAATACCAACAGTGATACTACTCATGACTGCCTTAAGGAACCAAAGTGGGGTTGGTATGGGAAGGGGAGCACCAGTCAGAAATGCCACTGTGAGCCTCCTTTACCTCGGTATATTAGATTAATTTTCTAGTCTTCTTCCCTTACTGCATATATGAGCGTTCTCTGCTTTTATTTTTCTTCCTCTTTTATTTTACACTAAACTTCATCTTACTTGAGCTTTCTTATGCAAAGATTCTACTTGTATCAATGAAAATTCCCAGACTTTTCCAAGAACTTTCCTCTCCCAATACCTACTTCTGCAACATACGTGATGGCTAAAGAATCATGTTTTGATGAGCTAAATGTTTCTTAAGCTCTAGCTACACTTGAAAGGAAGGTCCAGTGCTGTTTGTCTTGAATTGCTTCATCATCTAAAAAAATTCATTTTGCTGTAAGATATTTTAGATAGCTCAGATTGCAAAATTCAGTGTTCCGGACAATGCATAAAACCCCAAACTGCAGAGAGATAGATGTCCTAGTTCTACCTGGTACCCAGAGATGTCACTGTACTAAGTCACCATGTGGAATTTTAATCCTGCTGTTGTCACCATTGGATGTAGCTTAACTTGTTTAGAGTGAGAATACCATAGTTTCATTTATTTTTCATGGTTGGTTTGATAATACATAGAGGTCCTAGAAGATGAATAATCTGCTCCTTAATGACATTTATCATTTAGATAGTTTAGGACCACAACTTCAGCAACATCATGTGGTCAAGCTCTGAAGCAGATACATCAGAAGAAGCTTATTAAAGCTAATCCTGGTAAAAATGGAGAAAGAAGGTGAAAGGATTGGATATTAGAGTGAGATGAAAATAGTGCATGAGGAGGATCTCCCAGAACAGAAGAACCATACAACTAGGAGGGATCAAATATTTAATGTCAAAATCAATTAAATGTTTGGTTAGGCAGAGAAATATTTGCCTGTGCAAAGCTAATGCCGATAGGATAGCTGTGAAGAGGTTTGCAGAATGTTGGCTTATGAATTCTGATAAGAATTTTGATAACACTGAACAGTGTTATCAAAATCGCTTTGGACAACTGGAGTAACTGCGGCAAAACCAGAGAAATGTTGGCCAGGCAGCCTGAAAGACTGAGCCAACAGGAAAGAGACAAATGCAATGTTAAAGAAAAATTTGATCTAGACGGTGCTGTAAGAGTCAACCGAGTGTGCCTTCATTTCTGTTTAAGCGAAAGCCCTTTGGCTGAGTCAGTGGTACAGCTGAAGGTGCCTGAGGTAATTTGTTAAAAATGAATGTTCTGTCTATAAGTATCCGATTGTTTTATAGGGTATACTTTACAAAAGGAGGTTAACTAGCCATCTGTTCTGTCAGTAGCTCTCGATCCTTTACAGCTCTTTGACCCTTTGTTTTAGGAAAATGGGTTTTATCCCACCAACCTGTCGCACAGATAACTTCAGGTAACGCGGTGGGGTGAGGGGGGAAGTCCGCTCGTGGAAGCAAATTGAGTGTGTAAAGTAGGTAACAGGCTCTGAATTGTCCGTGAACAGGGTGGATTTAGGAAACCGTTGATTTTTGCCGCAGCGCTAGCTGGGGAGACGAAGTCATGGAAGTCAAGTTCTTAGATCCACGGAAGAGGGCAGGGAGAGGTCACCGCACGTAAACGGCTTGCGTGCCGGCGGTTCGGCGGGACTCAGCCCGACTCGCCTGCGGAGGGGTGGGGTCGGAGAGCCGTAAATCACGGCTCGGCGCTGCCTGCGCGGCGCGGCTCAGAGCGCCTGCGGCCGCGGCGCTGCCTGAGCGGCGGCACGCAGCGCACGGCCGCGGGGGGCTGCGGGGGCCGGCCCGGCGCCACCTCCCCGCGCCCGCCGGTGCCGCGCTCGCCAGGTGAGTGGCGCCCGGGAGTCGGTCTGGTTTGCTGGGGTGAAAACGGGAGAGTGGCGGAACCGGGTCCGTGCTTCCGCGGCCCGGCGAGCGAGCGATAAGGCGCCCTGAGGAGGCTCCGGTGGAGTCGCCCTCGGTTTAGTTATCGCGAGCTGCTGCTCTTTAGGGCGGGCTGGTGCAAGCGTACGCGCCGGCTGCTGCCGCGGCACGGCCATACCTCGGGCTCTCCCGAGAACGTCCCGGTTCGCTTACTGGAAGCGCTCCGGACCGCTGGCGTTGCGCGTCCGGCCTCCGGCCACCCCTGCCTCCTGCCCGGCTCCGCAGCCGCGAGGGACGTGGACGGGACTCGCTGCCAGGAGATCGCTTGGCCGGGACGAGACCTCCAACTAATCCCCAGAAGGCCTGGGAAGAAGCAGCAGTGATCAGACCGGTAACTGCGGGGACAGCGTTGTCCTCTGGGGCAGAGAATGAAGAGCTGGGTTTTGGTGGGGGTGCGGGTGCGTGAGCGTCCCTCTGTCCCTCCACCTCTGTCGGGGCAGGGAACGGCGGAGCAGGGCGAGCCCTGACCCTGGCGGCGGTTGACTTGCGGGCTACTAGAAGTGCCATGGCTGTGGCGGAACTACTGAGACGCTTAGGTTTTGTGGGAATGGATCCCGTGGAAATCTGTTAAATATTCTTGAAGTATAAAACACTGGTATACTCGAGGCACCGAGATACTTCACTGAGTAGAGAGAAGGGAAATGCGCTGGTTTTTTTTTTTTTTTTTGGTCAGTTAGAGGACCTTATGTAAAAGCGCTTCTCTCTGTCCAAATTTGTAATTTCCATGAGTTGGTTGTTAGCTCAAAAAAAATTAAGGGCGTACTTACTGCTGAAAAGGTTTTTTAAATACTTCATTTTCAGTTAGAGCGGGTTGTTTTGTGAGGGTTTTTTTTCAGTAACGTCGTGGGAACAGAGGAGCAGACAAAATAATAAATGACTTCCTATACTAGAGGAGGAACAAAAGCTTGTGTTTTGAAGCATTAGCTGAAAAACGCTTAGATTTGACTGTAACCTTGGTGAAGTCTCCTATTTCTGCCAGCAAAGTGGGGAGAGAATGTTTATTTCAAGTCAAGGCTTCATACCGTTCAGGATTACTGAGCTAACTGATTGGGCACTTAAGTTTCTGAGATAATTTCATAGTATAGGCCAAATGAGGAGGTCTCTACTTATTAGTGAATCCTCTTCAATGATTGCTTTTTCATGGCATTTTTTAATAGATATCAAGGCATTCTATGTGTGAAAACTCATGAAGTGTGGGGTTTATCTGTTTCTCTCATCTCGACACATAGAAATTTCAAAGATAATTTATCCTGGCCTGTGGGCTTTCTGTTGCTCGAGAATAATAGTTAAAAATATTTTAAATAGATTGTCAGATTACAGTGCAAGGATGTGTGTGGGGTAGAAACTGTATGACGTATATAAGGGGAGAGAAAGAGAGAATGAACATTTTGATAGCCCTTCAAGACCCTTTGGAAGCACTGACCTGGCTGTAATCTTGTGGGAGTTTTTGATGTCTGACAGACTCGTGTTTTTTCTGATATTAGCTTAAAGCCTTTGAACTATTGCGTATGCTTTCTCAATCTATTTCTCCGTATCATAACAGGCTGTAGGTTCTTGAACCTTAATATTCTTCTCAAAGTCCTGTGACCTGTTTGCTATAGCAGCTACTGCATCAGTTAATCTTCTTTTTTTTTTCTTTTTTTAAAAAGCAGAAAATGCTTCTAAGCCATTTTGGGAGCAGGAATCCTCTTTTCTTTGTTATACTAATGAAGGCAACTACATTGCTTCTAGGGAGACGATTAACGTGAAATCTACCTTGAGTTTATAGTGGCTATGGTTTTAACTGTATTTCTTCCTATGTTATGTTAACTTTAGTGCCTTTGCAGTCCTGGGTTTTCTATTTCCCTAACTTATTCTCTTACCACACAAAAATTAAATCTGAGGAAATTGATCTGGTTTTCGTCCTGAACTTGACTTTCTTCACCATTAAGGTTGATCACTTTACTTCCTGTGTGCATCTGCATAGTGCATGCAAATGTGCCGAGTAACTTAGCAGGCAGAAAAGAGTAATACATCTCCCACTTGTAATTTATTGTTACTGGTTTTGAGCGGGGAAGGAGGGGAGAGCAGGTGGGTGGGAGGACGTTGTGAGGAGCTTTGCTGTGTCAAAAGTAAGTAGGGTTTTCACAAAAGTTGACTCCATCTTGTAAAGATCTGAGAACATAAGGCAGTTGTTCTTCAGCTGGGTGTATTAAACCATGTTCAAGCCCTCTTAGTGTCACAGCGTATATAATGATAAAGACATGGTAAGACTTCGAGTAAAGTATTGTACTGTTGGTGATATGATAACACCAGGTATAGAGTTCAGAGACTTTAATCTAACAGGGAGAATCACCCGGTCTGCAGATCAATAAGACTTTGAGAGAGTGTGAATCTTTTAATGTCCAAAACTGGTTTAGATACAACTCAGAGTTTTGAGATAGCTTGAGAATCTGATTTGGAACTCTGAAATTGCTTTTCTGTTTCCTTTTATGAGGTTTCCATTAGCATGAGCATATACAACCTTGGACTGTTTGTTATCCCATTCATGAATCTCTGAAGCAGAACTGGAGCTTTTCCTTTCCCTCACTTCCCCTCCTCCAATGTATTGAAACAATAAAGTAGCATTGCCACTAGTTGTGTTATGTTGTGGTATGGAGGGGGCACTTATTCCTGTATCAGGTTGAATGAACCATCAGAACACTTCTGCAGACTGTGTGAACATCAGAAAGTTTTCATGAAGACAAGCTGAGCTGGAAAGTTTGTGTTTGCATCCCAAAGCTAAGAGGACATGAATGGAAGGATATTTTGTATGTTGTTTTGGGGAAGTGAAGGTTATTTGTTTCATTGTTCGTATGGTTCTTTTTTGGTTTGAGCAATGATGTGAAGACATGCACACCCTATTGGATTAGAGCTCGGTGCATGTTTGGTCTTGCCCACCAGATATGTATTTTATTCTATGTCCAATCTCGTACTGTTTTCCTAAATGCCATGTTGATTTTAAAGACTTCTTTGTTTGTATTCCCTCACCCTCATTCGTAACAAAAAACTAGAACACATCAGAAGTTACCTGGAGACCTTTCATGCCCTCCAATTCTCTGAATTCACAATCTGACTCCTGCCAGTTCCGTTCCCATATTCTTTCCCAAATTACAGACTAAGAAAAATGCCACTCTCTATATAAATAAAAATTTGCCTAGCATTTTTAACATTATATTGGCATGCATCAATCTTGTTTGCATCTGGTTAGGGGAAACCTGTATGACTTCCAAAGTGCTCTGTTTTGTTAGATGCTGCATTTTGACAAATAGGAACCAAGTAAATTTCAGTTCCCTTTGGGCTGTCATTCTGCAATAATTTTTACCATTTTCATTGTTGATTGCATGATGGCAGATGTTCAAAGCAGGCTGTCTCTTAGGGAGTAAAATTTTCAGGGTTTCTATATCTAGTAAAGTCAAACATTCTTTGAATCATACGCTAAAGTATTTGAGACATTCCAGAGTCTTCAGCTGAAGAGGCTCCCTCCTTGCAGTGTTAGCATTCAATACGAGAAAAATGTATGGATAGTTTGGCAGGACTTTTGTTACTGAGCTAATTGTTGTAGTTCTTGGTTTACATTTATGAAGGATACACAGTACAGCAGCACATAGGCAAGCAGATACATTTATGGGTAGAAGTTAGCAGACCTGTTGTTTTGGGGTTTGTTTATTGGTTTGGGTTTTGGGGGTTTTTTTTAAGGGGTTTTGCAGGGAGGATTGCTTGAAATATTATCAAAGCTTCTGTATGCACATAATTATGGCTAAGTGTCTTGCAAGTTCTTGAATGTAGCTATTTCGTACTAACTTTGGAACTCTAACTTGATTTCTCAAAACAAAACTCAGGTGTGAATTTGAGGATTGGGTATTGAATTTGGAAATCATGGGATGTTACTGAGTGACTTAAAAGGTGTAATGATTAAGACATAACTGAGGGAGTTTGGTTTTCACTCTTAAGAAGGGCTTCTTGGGACGTTAAGTGGAAAATGCGGTACTTCAGAGGGTCGTTGTTTATTTGTTGAAAATTCTCAGACTGTTGGATAGGAAACCTACTGGATTGCTATAATAATCCTGTGATTTGGTTAGGAGAGCGAATTCTCAGCTTTCTTTATGGATCCTCAGACATGAAGTGGTTGACAGGTTACTGTCATTGTAGGCCTATTGTGGACTTATCTGGTATCAACTATTAAACCAAAGCTTTTGTTGGTTATATTTATACCTGCTTGGGTTTGATACTCATTTGCATGAAATGTCATGTGTTCCATTTCAGCATAGTGGTGGTAATCTTGCAGGAAAGCCTAAGGAAAATCTCTCCGACTGGATAACCTGCACTTAAAAAGTCAGAATTCAGAGGTTTGGAGATGTTTCTTTATAAACCAATAAGAAAGTACAATTATTAAGTACAGAATCTCAGCAGCCCCCCAAAAGAGAATAACAATGTGTTTGTGCAGTGTGAGCAAGCTACCCTCCAATTTTTCAGACTCTATAAATGGTGTTTATTGCCTTACTATAGTAAGCACATAAAGTTGAATTTTCAAATGATTGTGTGAATTCTAAGAAGCTTCCCCCCCCCGCCCCGTGTTGTTTGAGGTAATTTTTGTTATTCCTCTCTAAAAATAAAGCTGAATTTACTGGAAACAAGCTCTGTCAGTTTGCTTTAGCTATAGGAGGTTGTAGCTTTGTGGTAAGCATTTGCATTTTAGATTTTCCTATCTCTGGGCCAGGTGTTTTGCTTAGAACAACTGTAATGCAAAACTGAGTTTACAGCACTTTTTAATAAAGTTATTTTGAAATTAATTATGTGATATCTTTAATACTAGTCAGCAGAAACTGTGTCCTCAAACCACATGATAAATGGAGAGGTGATTTAGTATTTCATATCAAGGGCCTATATGATAGTTTATGGCAGATTTTTTGTGAGCATGTGGTTTGGTTTCTTCAGGATTTCGAATTGTATTTGGATCTGTGTAACTAAAAATGTCAGTTCTTATTAACTTCTCAGCTCTTTTCTACTCTTTTCAACAAAAAACCTGACCAAAGTCAAGCAAATTCTCCCTGGGCAGAGGTGCTGTTTCCAGAGGCTTTTCTACTATAGTACATAGTAGCTGTGCTCAGACAGAGCCTTGGCAAATTGAAGACTTAAAAAAAAACAACAACCAAACATTATTTATCATCTGTAATTAATGAGTATTTATTGTAGAACCTTCAATAAGAGACAAGTGGGAAGGGATTTGTTGTTCAAGTGTGGAAACCTTATCCAGCCTGTGAATCTCTGCAGTGCAGCTGACAGGAAATAGCAGAATTCTTTCATAAATGTGAGATCAGCTTTGGTGTTACTGTAAAACTAAGCCTGTTACGATAACCTCTGAGTAGAATTAACAGTAGCTTCAGTGCAGCAACACTTTGATAGTACCTGTGATGCTGAAGCTGGAGAAGGGAGCAGGAGGGCTGTAGCAGCAGCTCTGTTTTCCTTGCAACACCTGTGCATTCCCCAAAACCAGAGGAATTTTTGTGCAGCTGTAAGCAGCTGACTTCCAGGCTGCTGGGCCATCAGGGTGCT
This sequence comes from Aquila chrysaetos chrysaetos, assembly GCF_900496995.4. NCBI lineage: Eukaryota > Metazoa > Chordata > Aves > Accipitriformes > Accipitridae > Aquila > Aquila chrysaetos. The sequence goes on from NC_044015.1 coordinate 23,686,216, forward strand.
ACTCTTGTTTTTCAGCATGAAACTTGACCAAGGTCAGAACAGATTCTCCCTGTCCCTAACTGTTATTTCCAAAAGCTCTTCTGCTTTCTGGTTTCATACCAATCTCTGCTGCTCCTGTGGCCTTTCCAGTTTTTATAGGAAGCACGTGGTTGACTACCACCTAGGTTAAATAGTGTAGGACTGGTTGACCTTTAGGTCTGTGTGTATGTTCCATAGAGTGGCTTTTGCAGGCTAATATAACTGGATAGGATAAGGCGGCCTGTCTTCTGTAATATAACACTATAAAGTGAGCACAAGGCAGTGTGTTTTTGAGGAACAGAACAGCAATCCGTTAATGTGCCTGAAGTGTTTGTCTCATGAAGTTTTTTGTTCACGATAACAGAAAAACCTGTACTGTACGGCAGGCTATAATTGATTGTACAAGAGACTGACAGCTATGCAAATCCCTAATGTCAACAACGATTTGAACCAGCAGGCTGTGCATGCTGAAGAAGAGAATTCCAGTAATCTGCTCCTGCCCTTATCTCTTGGGTAGAGCTGTTTAGTGTACAGCCTGTTAGAAATACGTGACCAGTTCTCTGCTAGATTTATTACTTGAGCAAGACTCTTCAGAAACAGTTTTTTCCTCAGAGTGCACCAATTACTGGGTTTAGAAATGTATTCTTCCAAACCAAGCTGTAGTGACCTTTATTTTTTGCCAAAATGTTCTTAAAACTTTGCTTTTTGTTAATGATTCTAAGTTGATGTCTGAGTCTTGAGAGGATATGAAGGAGCAAAAAAGAGGAGCTTTGTGGATAAAAATGGAGAATTGCTCAGGGCCTGCTCTTGCATGTGTGTCCAGATTGGTTGTTTTTTTGTTGTGACTTTTCACATGTATAAAAGTTAATGCATATCTGTGCTTGACGTGCAGTTGGGAGTAATGTGACTGTATTATAATACAGGCTACATCTTGAGGTATCTGACTGCCTCAAAGCAAAGTAGAAGTTCAGTTCTAGGTGCCTTTGTTAGTCATGCTATTTAACTTCCATTAAAGTGGGGGCTTTGATGATTGATGCACTATGATAAATCTTGGGTTTGTTTTTCCAGAACCAAAAATGATAGCTGCAGGAAAATTTTCAAGTCTTCCAAGAAATGGCCCAGTGAACCACCAGTTCTCATTAGCTGCTTCCATGGACCTTTTGACCACTAAACCTTCGCCAACTGAGCATCGCTCAGACTCCTTTCAAGACATCTCTATCCATGGCACTCTCCCCAGGAAGAAGAAGGGGACAATTCCTACTAGGTCTTGTGATATGTTTAGCCACATGGGAACATTGGCATACACCAGAACACAGCGGCAGCAGCCACCTTTTGTACAGGATGTTATAGAAGAGTATCCTCCGCAAAATGGGAAGAGTAACAAACTTCATGTCAGGTACCTTTTAAAACCTTAATTTACATGTGTTTGTTGCATAGGAATTATTATGTGTTTTTTTCCAGACCTCTAAATGTCCAGTTATAGGTGCAGCTGTTTATTATAACTCTGCATTCTAACAGAGGTTGATTTTTCTCCCTAGTACTCAGTTTAGGTCTTGATGGAAGAAGCCAAACAAAAACGGTGTGAAACACGTGCAGGGTGGGGAGGGGGAGGAGTGAATCTGATGCATAGATTGCAGGACTTCTGAGAATTTATCTTCTTTTTTTTTTTTTTTTTTTTCTTACTGAATAGCTCAGACTTCAAAATAATTTTCCCTTGGCAATAAGATCAATCAGTATATGGGCTGTTAAATACTCATGCCTGTTTAAAATGTCCTTTTCTACTACTCTTTCTGTGAGATCTAGTGATTTGGATTTTTAGTCTTTCTTTTGACATCTGTGTAGTTCTTAAAAATAATTTTTAAGGACCAGGTCTTGCCTCTGAATGTTTAAAAGGTATAGCATTGCAGGTACTATTCCCATGGAGGAAACTTTAAAAGTCACTTAATTGCTTTGAAATGACCCTTTACATTGTTCTAACAGAGCAGTTTTAACCAAGAAGTCAAACTGTTCAAACTTGGTTTTGGTTTGGATTCAGTGCTTATATGGATGGAGTGCAGAGGAAAAGGATAGAGTGGTGTTCCAGCTGCCTCCAACCTAGAGCTACATGTGAGCTGTTCTTTCTTGAAGACTCAGTGGAACCCAGCGTCTGCTGAACTAATGGCAAATTATTCCTGTTTATTATTCTTGCCTGACTTCCTGGTTATAATATCCATGACTCTTGAGAAAGAATTATACTCTCATAGCTAGCATTTCTTTTGGGAATCTTTTATTATCACTGATATTTCATTGCTTATAAAAAAGTAATTAATTTTGTAAATGTCCTTTTTTTGTTCTGATATTGAGGTCTATAAAATGGGAAAAAATTTCCAGCTAACACAAGAAAAATTCCCTGTAATGCAGTGGATCAGTTAAAGGCACAAAGATGAGAGACTGTTAGGTTGCTTGGGTGACGGAGCTAAAGGTCGAGAAAAGATAACCAAATGACTTCTGAATTAGGATTTATAGCTTGCTATGTCCATCACTATAAGATTTCCTGTTCTCAAATCTTGTGAGGGAAGGACAGTTCTAATTATGTGGGGTTATGTGTGTAGAGTGGGTTTTGTATGCTTTTTGCTTGCAGCATACAGGATCAAGCTTTCTTCTCACTTGAAAATAAGTCTTTCTTCTCTATACCCCATTTACTTTAGAAGAAGAAAGGGCCTCAGTGTGTTTAGTATTCCTCTGTCACTGATCTCTGAGATGTACCTGCTTATATGAACTGGCTTTTTAGCATAATTTGCTTCTTTGATTTGCATGCTTTTAGAGAATGCAAGCAGCCAGGACTGCTGCCATAAAAAGAATATGGTGGTATACACTGAAGTTTTATCTTATGTCTTCCTTCTCAAGAGCAGCTGCTAAACATGATTAGCAAGAGATGTTTTCTTTTCTTGAGAGACCAAAGCCTCCATATTAAATGTATTTATACTTGTAACTGATAACTTTCCTTGTGCTGTGAAGAACACTGTTGCACAAGCAATAAGAGTAAGAACAGAATACTTGAGAGGAAAATGTCAAGAAGTTCTGCCTAATCAGAATTAAAACATGATGCTTTTGAAATAATAAGAGATTCAAAGGATGTTGTTAGTGCAGCCTGTTAATAGAATTTGTGTCTTTTGAGTCATAGCAGCAAGTGCTGTTCCTGTGTTTGATCTTCCAGTTGCTTTGCTAAAACACACACAGAATGCTATGGTAACAATTTCTAACTTTGGTTTCTTTAATTTTTACAATGGATCTTTATACATTCTGCTTCATGACCTGACAGCCCAGTTGTGTTAGAGCAGAAGACAATACCAACTTGACAGTCAGCAAATACATGACTTCTTCAGTCTTCTTGAGATGACTCTGCACGTTTCATTAGTATACTTAAAATTGAGAGAGCAAGTCTGATTTTCCTGTGGTAAGCTTTCTGCCATATATATTAAGGTATATATTCTAGTGCTTGCACTCACATTGAAATTAGTTGGGACTAATAGTATAGGGAAGTCCATGTTACTTTATCAAAAGAGCTTATCAAAGAGCTTTATCAAAAAAGCCCTGTAATATTTTTATTTCAGTGTAGGAACTTGTGAAATAGTATAATATTACATGGATATTCTCATTCAGGAGTAAATCAGTCTTTCATTGCTATAATGCTGTTTACAAAAATTAAAAGTGTGAACACACATTTTAATCAAACTTTTTTTATGATGCATTGTTCAACACAAGTGCTGTATTTGATGTCTGTGGACCAGAACTAATAGCCATTAGGGTTACAGTGTTCATGTGCACATGGATCTCATTATACCGAACTGTGACTCAGTCATGTCATAGTTTAAGTTTGATTAATTCTAATTTAAAAAACATAACTGTGAAGATATTTTCAGTAATTCAAAATGAGTAATATAATCTTGTGGAACAAAAAATAAGCCAAAGCGAGGAGAATAGGAAAAAGATAATTAATTGTGTCATTCCCTAATGGAACCCTTCTCATTTCCGGGAACTTTTCTCATGTCTTATGTTACAACTACCTAATTGCATTACTCTGCAGCCAAGATGAAGTGTATGTATAGTAATTTATTTGTAGGATTATATTATGTCAGGATTTTTACAGCTATATGACCAGAAATAGTACATCTTTATGGAATTTCTAGTATCTTCTGCATTAACCTGGAAAAATAAAATTCTGATGTACAGAAGCACTATTCTAATGTTGCAGTAACTAATTTATGCAGTTCCGGGGGAAAAAAAAAACCAAACCAAACAACAAAACACACAAGAGATGAAGTCTCTTCAAACCTGATAATTGCTTCTGAAAACTTGGAGAAATTATTTTGTCAACTTTCAATACAATAAGGTTGTGTTCTCTTCCGTTTGGTTTGGGAAGGTACACCTGTGCTAGTTAGTTCAAGGGGGAAAAAAGTTTTCTTTCTTGAGAAAGCCTGTATCTGATTTTTAGTCTCTTGGAAATAATTAAATGGTCAAAGTTAGAAGCAGCTGAGCTCTTGAAAGTTCTTGAAAGGTAATTTTATTGGCTAAAATAAGAATTCTCTTCTTAGGTTCTTCTTAAGTGAAGAACATTCAAGAGAGAATTCTTATTTTAGCCTGTAAAACTGTAAAGCTGCTTGTGTATAATTTTCTTTATTATCTGATATTGACAATTAAACCTAAATAAAGCGCAGTTGGAATTTCCCTTTGACACCTGGTCCATGGGTTATCTTTGTTTAATTATCTTCGCCTTATATTATGATACCTTTGTTTAAAAGAAAAATTGTTCAAATGTATATCTGTTGCTAGAACCTGTAGTCTTTTTTTGGCCTGTGTGTTGTGGCTGCCATCAGGAAACCCAGAATTTGCAAGCTCTTTTTAATTATTAGTTTCACACTTGTGTGGATGAAGAAGGGGGTCAGGCCAGACATCTTTCTTGCTGCTCTTCCTGAGGCAAAGAGTACTGGCTGTATTTGCTGTATCAAATGTTTCATTTCACAATGCTCATACTCATGGTCTTGTGCAGCTATCTTGACTAGTATCTGTCCCAGGGAAGTAGAGTAGTTCTTGTTTCTCTCTTCTAGTGTTTCGGGAAGGGTAAGTTGTTCTTCCCCCACCCCCAATACTTTCCTAGTTTTCACAGGAAATGCTAGCTCAATTATTTGCATAATTTTAGAGTCTTTATAGATCTTACAAGGCATATTTCATTTCAAATAAATGAATATTGGAAATGTCAAACTCACTGCAATTCTTCTGTGACCAAGCATGTCACAAGTCTGCAGTCCTTATTAGGAAGATTTGTCGTACCTACATTTGGGCAAAAATCAGAGAGATGATGAGTCATAGCCTCATGTTGTTAAAAGCACAAACTTGAATTTAGATTGGATTAATGGAAGAAATGCTGTCACTTGGAACTACCTGTGCACTTGGATGATTATGGTTCTCCCTGACTGACATTCCAGTTTAACAAACTTGTGGCATTTTCATGCTTTTTCCTTAATGCAGCCAAATATCCCTCAGATAAACAAGACCTAAAAGCAATACAGGACTAGCACTATCACAGCAAGTTTGAATGTAGTGATGAAGGCAGATGTCAAAGACCAGTTTCAACATTCTACACCATTTCAGCTGGATGTCAACAGTACCCATGTAGTCTTGGATTAAGGTAGTAGTTGTCTCTGTGGGTCTGGTACTGGCTCTGATACGAACATACTTAAATGTTTCCACATTGTAGAGATGCAGGGAATTTGAATTTTCTGGCAGCTGACAGCTATAGTATTCTGTGTTCCTAAACTTCCCGTCCCGCCCCCCCCCCCCCCCCCCCCAAAAATCTAACAATCTGATTCCAAAAGACATGATTCTCATACAAGGCTTATATTTTGTTTCAATTTCAATAGAGATGCATATATACTATTCATTATTGGTAAGCCAACCTGCATACCAGGGAAAGAAGAAAGAGGAGCATAAGACATATTCTGAAGGTTTTTCTTCCAGTTGGGGTTCTGAGTTGAAATGTGTACTTTTACAAGACACACAAAAATCCATTTCATAGTCATGCGTGCTGCTGCATGTATTCTTCAGTACTTAGTATAGAATAAACATCAACAAAGACTTTTTCCATGGTTAGGATATTCATAGCGTTTCTTCTTATGTGGATTCTCTGACTAATAAATCTTGAACCTTGTGCCACAGTCGTCGTCTTAGCAAGTTGTCATGGAGGAAGTCATTCCCTCTGCTGCCTCTAGCCACTTATTTTTTGAAACTGTGAGAAAGAAATATATTTTTGATACCCCACTATCAAACAGGTCATTAGTTCCAAAGTTGTTTTGTAGAGTGAGAAATAATGCAAGCGGTATGATTGTTTCAACATTCTGTTCTTAGAGAATCAGGCTAATAAAGATGTGATCTTCACAATCAGTTTAAAGCATGGTGAAGGAAAAAAAAAGATACTCCTTTCTCAATACTGGTAATTCTTCTATTGTGTGCAAATTAATAGGAAAAAAACCCCAGCCTGTATCCCTGTTGAAACAAACAGGCTTTGCAACAAAATTAAGTGAAATTCAGTTTAATAACAGCTCTGGTGTGAAACTGTAAACTGTCAATAGGCCAGAAATAGGATCCAAATTTGCACAAAGTTGGCATTGTTGTTTTTTTGTTTTGGTTCGGTTTTTGTTATGTTCGGTTTTTTTGTTTTGTTTTCTCTTCATGGTGCTTTGAAGGAATTTAATACAAATTTCAGGATGGGTAATCTAGCACTGTAGTAAAATCAAAGCTAGACACAATTTCTTATGAATAAGGTTATTAATTTTTCATGCAGTTTGTAGAGTAACATCCCTATGTAAAGCCTTTAGTGTTTCATGTGTGTCCAGCTCAGACTTTTTTAGAAAAGATACTTGACTGATAAAAGTATGTGTATGAGAAATTTAGCATTTGATGGAAAGAAAGATGAGTTAATTTTGTCCTTGCCCTGTATGGGTAGTATGGGACTCTTCTTTGAAGAGTAGAGCTTTGGATATTTTAGGAGAAACTGTGTGGTCACACATTTGCATTAAATCACTACCTTCCCTCTGCTGAGCCTTCCCCTAGGAAGTGTTGAAGCGCACCATCTGCCAGAAAAGATCACTCTTAAGTTTCCATGCTAATTAAAGTCTTCAAACAAAGTTTACATTAATTTATACTGGCTGTTTCCCGTTATACAGGATGTTTATGAATATATGCTGGTTTAATTCCTGTTTACTAGCTGTCTTTCCAGTAGCCATTTCATCTGTTCACACTTGCAAAGACAATTTTTTGTTCAAATTTCCATTCTTTGTCTATACTGACATTTAAAAAAAAAACAGTAGAGCTGTATTCTAATTTTTTTTTGGAATCGAAATACTTGGTGCAGTTCTCTAAATTACATATAGTGCCCTGGATGCTTTGTTTTATCACTGTTTGTGAGAGGTTCTGACCTACCAGCTGGTCAGAATTAGATCCGCCCCCTGTTTTTAAAGCTTTACTTTTAACTGTCTATATATTTAGAAGCATAGAGTTGTAACTACAGAGCTATAATTTTAATATTTTTCTCCTTTTTTTCTATGTTGATTTTGTGTTTTCAAGCCCTGTAAGTTCCTGGCTATGCTCAAAGTCCTGAATGTGTAGCTACAACACTACTTCTGTTTTTATTGATGTGGCTACAAACTATTCCTTTTTGGAAGTAGATAAGGCATAACAGTTTCTTTTTACTTTACCAAAATATCAGACATGAACTGCTCGTATCCAACGTTTTTTTAAACAAGTTTCAGGCATGCTACAGAGGAAGAATTGAATCTGGTGGAGGGGAGTGTGGGGGGCAGCTTGTGGTTAGCCTGATTATTTCACTGAGGAAATGGGCAAACCAGTAGCTCTAATGTCTTCCAGTGCTCACTAAACCCTATTGCAAAAGATCAAAATGTGGCAAATAACCTGTAAACTAAAATGTATTTTATAGACTAGCCCTAAGTATCTACATACAGATGCTAAGAATACACTTAGTTTCTGTAGTTCTGAAAGTATGATAGGTGTGTCCAACTGTATATTTAGCTAGACTTTCAGACTGTTAGTTTAAGTACTGGTCAGCAGACTTCTTTTTTGTCCTCTTGTTTTTCTACGTCAGCTTTCTTCTCCATTATTTCAGATAAAGTGCTATCATCTAGCATTGGACTTTCTATTGCTGCAGGAGAGTGTTATTCTAGAGTAGATTATTTTATCTGGGCACTTAGGATGTTCTATACTCTTCAAAATTTCTGATCTTCAAGGCTCTGCAAGTTTAGCTGGGTGAGACTTGCATACTTGTCTCATCTGATATAACTGTCCAGGAAAAAAATAAAAATCAGTTCAATTTTAAACTTTACTAGTACCACTGACATTAATAGGGTAACTTCATCAGCATAAAGTTAAGCAGGCTCACTGTCCTCTGCAGGACCTTGTCCTTGGAGGGCAGTACATTTGGAAATTAGCAAGGTGTTAGTCTTGAGGTACAAAGACATCAATGTCTGGATTCCGAAACTTTTCCTTTCCTTTTAGTGGTATTACCACAATAGATGAGTGCTGCTGAAGTCCTTGAATTGACAGTTGATTTATGAGGGAAAAGAACTGGCAAGGCAGTACTTGGTGAGGAGCACACTGAGGATTTGCTGCTTTGTTGTCAGAATTTGCAGCCTGTTTTCTTTCTCCAGGTCCTGCAAATTCTGTTTTTCTTTGGGTTCTGAGAAAGGGGTGGATCGGGTATTTAGACAGCATTTGTTTTGTTCTAACTAGTGATTTTGAAAATATTTTTTGTGGATAATTTTAGTTTGAATATGTGTTACTTTTTTATATGAATACTGTGTGTGCACTTAGAGCATGTGGTTAGGTGCACTTTGAAAATTAACTTGATAAAATTTTATTTTTATTTTAAGATTTGAATATATCAAGTCAAATAAGTATTTTACATGTTTCCTGTGTGGAGAAGAGTAAATAATACTGTTTGGGTTTATAGAATGCACTGTAATTCTTCAGGTATGAAAATATTTGCAAGATTAACAGGAAGAAGAGCAATACCTTTGGTTCTCTTTAAATTTTAGGGTAAGGGGGGGAGGGAAATTTTTATAAAACCACAGAATTTTTTAAGTAAAAATAGTTATGGTTTTGATATAATGCCTGAAACTTCCTCTTAGCATGAGTTTTGTTTTCCAAAAACCCCTGAACCAGACTGTTTGTGAGTTTGTGGTTGTGTTTTTTAATAGGACTAAGGCAAGTATGGTGTGAATTGAGGGCTACTGAATATCTCGTTGACTTTTTCCATGCACACATAAATGGTGTTTCAAAAGGAAGGATTCCTTAGATGTTGCCAAAGCTTCGTCTTTTTGTCCCAGAATTTCCCATTCTTTCTCTTGATGTGTCCTGTTGACATGTGCACCTGCAAATCTGACCTCTGCTGAGCAGATAGAAGCTGGTAGATGTTTGTGGTAGAAGGAATGCTCTGTTGCATAAGCAGAGAATAGCTGATGTTCTCTGCTTGCATTCAGTACCAAATCCTCTTATCCTTTAACTTTTGGGGCTCATTTCTGTTTTGGCTTGCCTGCCTTTCCAGCCCCTCTGTCCGTTGTTGGGGTCAGATTCTTCTGTTACAAAGTTCTACTCAACGCTTCACCCCTTTGGTCCCATTTGATGCTCACATCTGCTGTCTTTGCTTGCTTGACATAGACCTGCAGAACCAAAGCTTCACTTCTTGCTTTTTATGGAGATTTGGGAAACCTGGCTATAGGTGAGAAATATAAAAAACCTGCCCATGTGGGATCCTGGGGGAGGGAAATCAGGGGAATGGGACAAAATGTCTCAAGAAGAGAGACCATCTCTCCAGCATTGGAGATTAATTAAACCCCGCTTAAGCGGGGTCCTTCAGCTTCTGAGCAGAGGAACTGAAGTGCCATGTGGGATGGGCACAGTTGTATCATTGTTTGAAATTAATTGTGGGATCAGGACCTTATTGTTAATGAATAACTTGCCAGGTAAACTAGAGCCCAAATTTCTCAAAGCCCCAACCAAAAGGAGCGTATGTTATTTTTCAAAAACTTTCTGAAAACTTCTCTCTCTTCAGGCCATTTCCTCTCTGGGCAGAGGGCACCGTATGTATTGGAAGGTTTCTTGAATTACTCCTTCCATCGCCCAAAGTTTCTCTGCTGGCTCTGCTGTTTCCTGGTCTCTTTGGTAAAGATTCTGGAACACCCTATTCACTTGTACTAAGTACTATATTGCTTCCTCAGCTTGCCTCCTGTCCGCATGTGACCATTTATTTTCCTTTCTGCCCCTTTTATGCCTTAAATAAAGATCCACTTTCCATGACTACTGCAGGGCATAACAATAGTATGTTGGTACCTATGGCTAACAACTAACAATCCTGCAGATAAATGTGAAAGTGACTGTTTTCTTTTCAGTCCCTTAATGAAGACAGGTAGAAAGTATGTATTTTTATGATAGGTTGAGAGATACCTGCTGGCCTCTGAAAGTATTATAGAAGCTACAGTCAGTTCTGCACAACTCTTCTTCTTCCATACCCTTACTATCTTTCTTAATACTTTAGAACTGCTTTGTTGCACTTGACAATTTGTTCCTAAAGGTATTTTCAGTCTTTCTGTTCTGTAGCTGAAAAAAAAGGTGTAGAGACAGTGGATTTTTCATGTCTGTTCTGGTAATAAGATAATTTGACACTTTGACGTTTAAAGAACTTCAGCTACTGCAGAAACCAGTTAGCTTAGCACAGAAATATACAGGGCATGAAATTAAAATCAAGTATCCCTAACGTTTGCTAACTAGCTCCAATAAAGGAACAGTACTTCTGTGCCCACTTTTTGCCACTTTTATGTGCTAAGGTTGCATGTTCTCGGAATCATTTTCTGAGCTTCTTGCAACTCACCAGGGCAAACTTCTCAAAATACGATCTATTTTGATGATGGGAGGGTGGGGAGGGGAGATGAGCGATCAGTTGTAATACAGGATTATAGATTTCTGTTAGTTAGCAGGAAATCAGTGAAATTGAGTAGAATATCCCCAGTGTAGTTAAATGTCACATAGGGGAACATATTCCTAATGCTCACTTGCAATAGCCAATGTAGAGAGGCATTTGATGCAATGAGCTGCTTAAATTGGGGTAAGGGAATACACAGGGAGGACAATTCTTCCTCCCAACATCATCTTATTCAATACTAAAGCAAAGGATTAACTTTCCTATGCTTCAGTGCAAATACACATTCCTGAAAGACATATCAGCCAGGTGACAACCATGCTTTGTGAATAAACTGTACCTAGATTTACATGAATTTCAGATGAATTGGAGTCTGTGATTCCGCTGAGCATTTGTCAGTCTTTTAGGAATATGCATATTCATTTTGCAAGGTTAAATTATTATTGAACACTTAAAAATTTGCAGAGCTGGCTTCTGAATACAGCAACTAAAGCACTGACTGTGAAGCGTTGCCAGCTGAATGTATAAGTCAACAGACAACAGCACAAGTGTAAAGAAGATTGTAGAAACAGTGACTGCTTTGGGTAAGCAATAATCTTGCTGCCCAACCACTACTCTCACAACATTGTAACAGTCTTGGGAATAGAAGATTTAAGAAGGACTTTGAAGAACAGAGTTTTGGCTCTGGAACTCCTAAATGTTAAGGAAAATAAAGGAAAAAGAACGGGGGTGCCTAGTCTCAGCTTTTGAACAGGTTGTAGAGACCAGTACTTGTACGTGTTGCAGAAGTAGAAATTGATTTGGAAAAGGTAGAAAAAAGGGGGTAGATTTTTCTGCTGCGATAGGTAAAATGGAGCAAGTTGGGAGGATGCAAGAGATTGAAGTGGTAAAAGTAAATAGCTGTAACATTATCTCTGCAGGGGCATTCTGAACAAATATGAAGGTGTTGAGATTTCATTTAATTCAGAGAAAAGTACATTGTATCTTTTCTTGAGTTCTAATTACTGAAGAGTCCCTACTGTTCTTGTGTGAACTGCAGGTCATTATGCAGTTAGTCATAGCAGTTTGCACTTGTTTCCACTGGTGTTTGAATGAGTCATGTCCATGGTGTTGTGCAGCTGTAGACAGAAGGGTGGAATGGCCTTAGGAATGTAGTAGGAGTGTGAGTGTGAAGCAGAAGCTGCTGGAGGATAAAATCACTGGATCTTTTACTCTAGTTTACGGTACAAATAACATCAGTCTGCAGTACATATACTTAAACACAGTACGTCTAGCATGCTCAAACTTGCATCTTCATACTTAAGTAGTAGTGTATTTCTTAAATCTACACAGATGGAGAGATTTCAAAGACACAAATTGAAGAAGGCATTTGATCCCATCTGGTCTCTTTATAGCAGTTCCATCTCTGTAAGCAGCCATCCAACAGCTTGGTACATTTTCAGTTTCTCAGGCTGCCTTTGAGCCTCTCTTGTCTTCACTCTGATTTGGCGTTGGCACTACTGAGAAAGTTGTTCTTCTTGGGATCACTCTTTCAATGTAGTAGAAAGGAGATACTTTAAAATAAACAGGTCACTTTAAAATAAACAAACAAACATACTTTCATACATCAAGTACTGACAATGTGTCCTAATGTTCTTCCCACAAGTACATTTATAAAAGTGTGGAGTAGCACAAAGCTGCTTCAGGGCCATTCAGCAGTTTCCATCACTATGATAGTTGAATGATGGTGAGGATTTGGGCATCTCTGATAATGCTGTTGTGTCTACGCTTAAATTCTCTTAAAGTTATCACAGATAATTTATAATTGTGGCTGATATGTCTGTGAGGATGCCAAAGGCCTGGAGAAAGCAGATGCTTAATACGGCTTAGTCTGTCAAAGTCTGTATGTTGCAAGATTCTTTACAGCAGCAATGATGAGAGGTGGTAATGTACAATTTTTAGTAGAAAGGTGGAGGTTTTCATAGAATCAACAGCTAGAGATTACAGGTTATCTGCTTAAAGGTTTTTTATTGAAGCAGTGCTATAGAGAACTGTTGAACAAACCTCAGGGTCTGGAAAAAAAAGACTGACTGTTTCTGAGTTATTGAGATTCTGGCTATTCTCCACCCACTGAACTGAATAATTTGTGTTGGGGTTGAACTCCAGGATTTGGCTTTTCAGTTGTAGCATTCATTGTAAGTACATAACAATTTTATAAAATATTTATAAAAGAGTGACTGGTTACTCAAACTTCAATGTTTTCTTTACCAGATTTTCATGTTTGGTTGCTCATTGTCTTCAACTCAATGCAGGATTTGAAGTTGGCAGTATGGCAGTATTTAGTTTGTCATACCAGAAGTACGATTCAAGTTGCTTATAGGATTTTTTTTTCTTCCATTTAGTTCATGACTGCTGATGTTGACAACTTCAAAAGGCCTTTTTTTTTTTTTTTTTTTTTATTCTTCCCACACATTTGGCTGTCATTTAGAGGTGTTGGGAAGTGAAAGAATAACATCCCATAACATCTGAATTCCATTCCCTTTCCTCATCTCAGTCACCTTTAGCTGTATCTTGAGGGAGTCTACACATAACAATAATCCCTGTTTTCTGAGAAGTTACATTGGTTCTCACAGTGTTCAAAGGTATCAGTACTTGCTCATAGGCAGTCACTTCCAACCAGTATGACACAAAGCTCTTCATTGTTGCAACAGATTTTGTTTTGGGGGAAGAAGAGGGAAGCAAAGGAGCAGCTTCACGTTCTCTGTTGTCTTATCTTCTTCATCTTTTCATAGGGGTGCTGGAGCTCCATGCCTGACTTTCAAGCTCTGTGTATTTTCTTGGCAGTATCAGTAAGAAACCCATATGTGCAGAAAACCCCTATAATTCTAATAAAAATGTTGTAGCTGGACTGAAAAAAAATTGAGATAGTTTCAAAAGACTAGTAGGGAGAGATTAAAGGGTTGTATGTCTGCAAGATCAGCCAGCAGAGAGAAAGGTGTTGTCAGATGTCAGTAAGGATGCTCTGGAAAGAATGTGTTTCTGGCTAGGACAGCCTCAGAATGATGAAGGTTAAGACTGTCATGACTAACTGCTTTCTTTTAGTGATGAATCATTACTGGAGGAGTGTTTATGCTACTACAGTTTCTACACAGAGCTTGTGCATGTGGTGGAGGGTCAACAGAGGACTTACACTACTGGGGAGAATGGCTTAATTACATGTATCAGGTCAGGCACTTTTTTCTTCTTTTTTTTTTCTTTTTTTTTTTTTTTCTTCTTCCTATGAGCAAAAAAATGCTGGAAAGGGATTTTGTTTTGTCATGAAATGAGGTGATAGATTTTGGCAACAGCGTGAATACCCAAAATGGATGTGGGAGTGTGTTTGCACCCCTTTCTTAAATTCCTTTCAGTGACAGAATGAGTATGAAAAGAGCACGAAGTCAATACTGTGTGTCCCACTGCAGCCCTTACCCAACACCTTACCTTAAGGTGTTCTGAAAACTTCTCCATTCCAGGTCACATCTTTCTGCATTAAATATGCTTTTTATCTGAATGGAAGTAGGGCTTATCTGATTATTAGGAAGCCAAAATGTGTAATAAAACCCAATCTGTGAACCCACAGTTTACACAGTAATGGTTGACTTTTGTGCAGACTCTAATACATACACATTGTAGGTAAACAGATGCAAATGAATACAGCTGTAAAGTCAAGCTTATTTTGAAGACAAACATTAGCATTACTTGAAACGTAATAAAACCTGATTAAAGATGAAGAACTTAGTGTTATTGAAACAAACTTTCAGTTGAATTGATTTGAGAGATGGCAAAGCCTGCAATTACCTTTCATCTTATCTGGTAGTTATCTGAAAGTATTAATTTTTTTCTGCAGATCATCTAATACAAGAAGTGAGAATGTGGGTTCACCATTTTTATTAAGATTCCTTGAAAAGGAAAATGGAAAGGAAAAGAAGTGCTTTATATTTTTCTTAGGGTCCTGACATAGATTTCCTTCACTGGGAGCATATGGCATAAAGGAGCACATTGTCATTGCTAACAGAAAGCTGAGATTCAGGAGTTAGTTTCGTGATCTAGTTATTTGGTTAGATCCTAGTTACTTGGGCTAACCGCTTAATCTGTTTTTCTGCATATAATGTGGCAGCATTATGGTGGAATCGAATGACAGGAAAATGCAGTAGTTAATCTTTACTATTAGTTACTGCACATCAATGAAAGTTACCATTCCTTGAAAATAACTTCAAAAAATTTGCACAAAGATGAAGACTTCGACAACAAGGTAAGGTGGGGAGAGAGAGGAGTAGATCTGGTAGGAGAAAGGTATCTGAGGTGAATAGGGCTACAACATAAACATTGTTATGTATAACCTGTGCTTGTGGTGAATTGCAGGGTTTTCCACATTTTGTTGTGGAACAGCCTACCAGATTAAATATTATAATACTTGTGAAGACATTTGTTACGCTGTCCATTTCCTAAAGCCAAAATTTTCAAAGCACTTTTGCCATGTGGATGCTGAAGGAAATGTAGGTCACTTTTTTTCCCCCCTCTCTCTTCTGGTTTTCCTGCTTTATATAGCAGTAAATAGACTGTTTTGTCTTAAAGTTTTTCTGCCTCTTTCATTTTGCTTTGGCTTGATCTGTCCTAAAGATCTTTTGTCTTGTACCTGACAGTGGGAACAGTGGCGTTCATTCATAGCAAGACTAGCCTGCAGGAGTGGAGTTTGTAAACGGAGAGCATAACAAAACGTGCTCACTGCTGAAGTAAGCAAGTAGACCAGTTGTTAGCCTTATTGCTCAGGTTCGTTCTTTTGGAGTGTGTTGCATATGCAGTGCTGGTAGACCCTTTGTCCTGAAAGATTCCACAGGCAAGTGAAGAACTAAACTGCAAAGTTTTTCCAAAGCATTCGGTACTGGCACAGCTTCGCGCAGATCATTGTAATGTGCAAAGAGTTCAGCCATGCTTACTGACTTTGCTGAACTGATTAAGAATGGTATTTTATTTTTTCCCAGACAAATTGCAAAGTGTTGAGAAGGAAAACTTTTTTCTGTTTAGAAACTTCCTTTTTCTTTTTGCTCTGTGCTTCACCCCTGTTTTCTCTGGTATGCTTGTACATATTTTATGTGCATACAGTTACTGAGCTGCCCCTTCTTCGTTTATTGGCTAGGAAAAAGTTTCATATGGTCCAAATTCTATTTCCATTGAATTTGGCAGTATTGTTGTTGTTATTTTTTTTTTCTTAAACTAAGCTGGGAATAGAACTTGGCCCTTGATAAATATTGGGATAATGTGAAACAGTAACCCATGATACAGCCTGAACAGCTGAGCACCATCATTTATGGGCAGGGCTAAGAAGTGGGAGGGCTCTGTGTTGCCTCTGTATTGGTATTCTGGATTAAAAGCTGTTAGGCAACCAGACTAAAAACTTGAGTACAAAATAATAACTTAGTTTCAGGTGATATACAATTACATTCAAAACAACATAGGGAATTTGAAGACTGTATTCTGGGTTGGTTGATTCCAGTGTAACCCAATTTCTACATATCTGAAGCTGCTTATTAAGTTTCCAGTGTTACATCATCGTAACAACTTCCACCAAACAGGAGACTTTTTCTAAATTTATGGGGCATATGTTGTCCATGTGACAAACTTGATTGCTATAACAAGCTCCTGATGTCTCTGTAAGTTTGCACTATTTACATTGTGCCTGTTATGTGTTTGAATTTAAGGCATTACCATGTATGTCATCCCAGGTTCTGTAGAAAGCAACCAATCATGTACTGCAAAGTCTGTTAACCCGCTAGTTCTCAAACAAAAACAAATATACAAAACCCTTTGAAAATACATGTTTATTTTATTTCTATTTATGGAAAGAATTGTAATTGATCACAGGGCTCTTCACTTAGGCTTCTGTGCCCTTTGTCATCTGTATGTATAGAAAACCTGCAAAGAGATTTTTTTTTTTTTTTTTTTAAATAGGGCAATGACTTGATTATCTGGCTTTCAAATAATTGTAATGTTGAAATTATGATAGTTTTGAGAACTTTTTAAAAGAGTGCAAGAACCATATTTATTTTTCCAAATGTAAAATAAAACATTCTACTATCGCAAATCTCTGAATTATTTGCTTTGTTTATATAAAAAGTGAATGGTTTACTTTCTATTTTCTTGTGTTAGCAATGCCCTCTCAATGCTATCAGTAGCAGCAGCTTAAATGGGAAAACATACAAGCAAAGAAATAAATTTCGAAGCCAATGGGAGAGCGCTCTCTCTTAAACTTATTTCAGATGTTTTAGGTGGTATATAAGTATCTTCAGCCATCTGTTGAAATGTCAACATTATTTTTGCTTTAACTTTATTTCCCAAATTAATTACTAGTGGCTCCACTGCGTGACCTTCTAGAAGAAATCAGTGATTTATGTATTTGTTAAAATTTAGGTAGCATAGGCCACCTAGCTCTAACACACAGTTTTTAATGAGGATTTTAACATGACCTAGTAGCCTGTTGCTCATATGAATGCATCTTTTCAGTATGAGATTATATTTGGACTCACCATTTGTTTTTTTGTTTGTTTTTTTTTGTGTCCTTTCTTCCTCCCTCCTTGCCTCATTTTCTTACAGAGATCAGAATATTCTGGATCCTACTTTGGAATATGTTAAGGTAAGGTACCATTTCTTACCCTCAAAATATTTTATTCAGTGTATAACCAGCACTGCCAGGGCATTTCCAGTCATTTATAGTTAAATAGTGCTTCTGTCTATCTTTTGCTACAGAAAAACTAATTATATATGTCAGACTATTTTCTGTATGCTTCAGTGAAGTACTTGTGGGCATTGTGCTTTGGGGGTAGGTTGCATTTTTATGTTGGGGCCTCTTTTCAGTTACACAGTGACTACCTATGATCTTGCCTTTGTTAACAGATGAAAAGAATCCATATTTCTTGCTTATGGATTTCTGGGGAAGTAAAGGGACACATCTGAAAAGATCATTAAAATGTCAGATTTAGGCTTATGGTTTTAGCAATATACTTATTACAGTTAAAAAAATCTCTTCTCATCCAAAAAGTAACTGGAATCCTGGCAAAATTGTAAGTTCTGTTTTCCTTTTGTATAACGTCAGAGTGCTGGGGGAAAAAAAAAAGTGTCTTTTGTTAGAGTAAATAAAAAATACTCTGGAGCATTCATAAGTTTTATTCAAAAATTAGTCCTGGATTGGCAATATAGAAACTTTGGAAGAAGCCTTAGGGATGTGGTTCTGTACTGGGAGTCTCTTGCAATGCTGTAATTTCCAGTGAATTAGTACCTTTCAACATGTTTCATTTCAGTGAATATTGTTTCTCAGAACCTTGAAAGAATCTGGCTTCTATGTCATGTCTCTCAACAGTGGGCTGCTTTAATTGTTGGGCTTTGTGCCCTGTCTTTTAGAAGACCGTAATCTTCTGAAAGGTGTCTGATAAACACAGATTATCCTCGAATGTAGGAAATTTCTGTAGCTATTCATGTGGGCAGCCTGAATTTCTCAGACACCTGCTTCAGGTTAGAGTTCGGGTGACAAAAGAGACTGAGGAGAGCCAGTCAACTGGGTTCTGCTGCTAGAATTCCACCTGTGGGTGTTCATAGTTGAGGGAAATGGAGAGGTGCCCAGGTTAGGATTCAGGTTGATCAAAGAAGTAAACTAGGAGAACGTAACGCAGTATTGAGAGGAAACTGCCAAAGCAAAGTGCCGAGAATTAATTTGCCTGAAAGTGTGGAGGGGTCCTCTGCTGGACTTTCTGCCTAGGGTTGGGGTGGAGGTAGGAATTAGGATTTGGAAGAAGAGAAGGGAAAGAGCAGAACTTGAAGGTCCATGGGAGAGGGGGCTGCCAAAGGACTCTGAGGACTGCTGCTAAAATTCTGCTCTAAACAGCTAGCTCAGTGTTGCAAGGTCCCTGGCCTCAATCCCAACCTAAATTTGGGAGATGGTAAAGTAGCAGAGACAGAGAAGGCCAAAAGCCTTCTGAAGAGTACTGTAGAAGAGGGGATGCCAAAGGCAACAAAGTGGTGGACATGTTAATTGCTCTATTTAATTTACTGTGTATCTTGCACTGTGCTGTACGGAGTACGTTGTTGCAATTTTAATAATATGGCCAAGTAGGAGGCAGAGGTTTCATGTGCCAATTCATCAATATGTGTGTCTTGTCTTGTTGCAGCAAGTTCTATATTATAAATGTGGTTTCTGATCTTTTCAACTTTTCTAGTAGAAGCTTGTCTTGGACTCTTGTCAATAGCAGTGGTGCTAAGCTTAGCTATTAAAACTTTGATGTTGGGGAGGAAAGCCTGGGGAAGAGAGACTTATGAGGGAGAATGCAAGGGTTACCATCCCCTTCTTTTTTCCTTCCTCTTTCAGTTTTTCCTCTGTATATCCCTACCTTTAGTGAACTGTGAGTTTGTCCCCAGTTCAGTGGTATTCTAACAGGAATTCTAGACAAGAAATCTTAAACTACAACTTTGAAAAATACACAGAAATTGCTTTCTAATAAATATAGCCCCAAAAACCATTTTTTGGCTGTAAAAGTCCAGGTTACTAACAAAACTGATTCCAGAAGTGTATTCTTACACAAAAAATGATCATTAATGCCAAATAAAGGAGGACTCTTATGAATAATTTGTTATCAGTTTACTGTGACTGTAAAAGATGTGGCTGAATTCATAACGACAGGATCTTGGAACCCCCTTTGCTGGCTTAAGTTTCAGCAAGTATGTGTTCATTGTGTTCTGTAACTTACCTTATGGTAACTGTTATATTAATGTTTATAAATTTTCCATCTCCTTGAATAAATTATGATGGCAGTGTTAAGTTGGGTATAAACTGCAGAACACTGACCCGCGCAAGTTGCAAAGCTGAAAAAATAGATCTCACTATGCTTGTACCACCATTGCCATTTGCACAAGTCTGATATATAATGTGTGCATACTTAGTTTGAGCTAGCAGGGTTGGTGCCAGTTAGGTAGGCTTTGACAGATGTTGCTTAAGTGGTGAAAAAAAAAACCCCTTTAAACGAAGAAGAGATACTAAGAGAAGAGGGAGAAAACAACAAGAGCACTTTTGGGAATCCTGTTTTGTTGATTCACGATATCGTATTTCTGATGCATAGGAAAATACAGTTAGTATTGTCTCTAGGCAGAGTAGTGTTGGTTGACTGAAAACACATATAAATGTGAGTATTAAGCATGTATGATGTATCACGCGTACATCAAAACTAACACACTAGAACAAGCTAATTGTACACAAAGTCTTGACACTGATTCTTGTTTCTCTGATCTTGCTGTTCAGACTGTAAAGAGAAGCGAGACTTTGGATTAATTTGCCTCGTGAAAAATTGCATTATCTTAAATTTGTGCCATGCACTACTTTCAAGTTGTGTTAGGGTAGTCTGGTTGCTGCTGATTCTACCCAAGAGTTACAGTCCCAAGCAAAGTATACTGCGTCAGGGTTCTGAGGGCACTAATTGGCCTTAAGTGTCCTGACCAGCCTCACTTAGGACCTCCACCCACACCCACTGAGCAAGGGCTCCATTTAAGCTCAGACTGGGGTCTTCAGGCCCTGCCTGAGCTGTGTCTTAGGTGTGCCTGCCCCTAGCCCTGTTCCTGAAGTGCTGTGTGGGAAGCCCTGGATGGACCTTGGACCTGGCCTGTTAGCCTGAGTTGTCTGAGGCTCACTGGACTGTGATAGGACCTGCTGGTGTCATCACCCTGCTCAGCTTGCTTGCATCTTGGTGCTGTGGGACTGCACCTTGTTGGTAAGCGTGTTGCCCACCCTGTGCTCCCACATCGCCTTCCCTTACGGAGCAGCCCCACTCTTGCCGCTCCCTGACGTTAATTGCAGCCAGCTGTTTTGAAAGATCCAATATGATCAAACACGTGCCATCGTCGTAACTGATGCACTTTATCAGGCTGCACAGGCATACCTAGTCTCCTTCAACTCCAAGAAAAGCAGCTAGTTTTAAACTAGCTAGATTTAAAAAGTAATTTTAAAAAGGGAAAATGGACACAGAGGTGATAGTGCGCTTCACAGTTGCAAATTAGCACTGTTTCTGCAGCGATGCAAGCATGCTACTTGAGTTTCTTGTGAGTCCCGTAAGAAAGATAATGAATACTTGTTCAGAATGTGTTCCTGCTGGGGAGTGGTCAACATCTCTTCAGAACTGAACTCTACTGTAAATGGAATGTGGAGGATTCATTCAGGTTTGAGGAAAAGTAACACCGTTATTTTTTTGATTCGGTGTGCTCTGTTTCACAATGAAAAGAATATCATAGTGTTTATTGTGGCAGTAGTGACTACAGGCAGGCATTGCTGTATAGAGCAGAGAGACTGATGATAAGCTTAGAAGCTAAGTGTATCAATTTGCGTTTTATACAAACCTTTCCTTGTTAGAATCTGGTGACTAAGAGTAATATAAAAAATTACTTGTATTTAGAAATACTCTGGAGAGAGGAAAGGCAAAATAAATTGTTTTTTCTCCTGTTTTATTCTGTTCAAGACGCAAGACAGAAAGCACCATTATAAAATTAATCCTTTGAAGGTGTGCTTTTTAGAGAATGCTCTCTGTAGATGCACTATGGTTTCTAATACTTGAATCTAAATTACAGCTCACAAATGGCAGTTTCCTGCATCTTGAATGTTGATGTATTAGTTCATTCAGTATATAAGGAGACCTAATTATGCAAAAGTTCTAAGGAAAAAAAAAGTACTGATTTGCTGGAGTCTGACTACTGAAGTGTCCATATGGCTTCAACCCTTCCTTTGTTTTCACAGTGTTGCTGAAACCATGGTCACAGTTAAATGGCTCTTTCAAAAAACCCTTTTATGGTAGAAGTGAAAACAGGCCAGACTGCTTTGAGTCAGGCTGCTAACCAATTCATGAAAGAGATTTACGGACACAATGGCACGTTGTACATTCTGTGAGATTTTTACAAGTTTTATGAGCCAAATAATAGATCCATTGGTAGTCTCAGCAGGTTCTTCCCACACCCTGAGTCTGCACATCCACAGAACAGACTCCTGCAGGAGAGAAAGCATCAAGTGCTGGCAGATTTGAGTGTGTCAGAGAACTTGTGATGCTTTTTGATCAAATTAATGTGAACTAAAGATAGCTTTCTGTCCCATTCCTATTCATGTAAATACTTTAGGATCTTTTTATGGAAGTCCGTGCTATAATCATTAAGGCTGTATCAGGGTGGAAAGAAAGAAAAACAGATTTCTCTCCTTTCATGGAATACGTTCAAGCATTTCCTGTGGAAATAGTGCTAATAATTACAGAAATATTTATCAGCAATGAGTTGATGAGTGTTATTATGGCCTGAGGTTTTGGAGTTGTATTTTAATCCATTAGCAGAAAAATTACAAAATTTATGACTGATTGTCTGCTCAGCATGGTCATGAGGGAAGTTTATATTTAGATTCAGACTTGAAAAAACTGTCACTGGTCTAAGGAAGTTACAGCTGCAGAAAAGCATTATTCCCTTGTGAAGTTCTACTGAAGGATTCTTGTTTGTCTCTGCCCCATAGTGTTCATTTTCCCCCTATTTTTACTCCTCTTTGATTTTGTGAGAAAGCAAACTGTCATAGAGATCATTGTCATTTATGGCAGCTTTTGTGAGCGGAACCAAAAATAAAATTTTGATGACATTTCCAATGTGTTGGTGGTTATCTGTAGCTTCAGAAGATAGGACAATATTTTGTGGGTTTAATTGAACTTCAGGGAACTTTGGTCAGGTGATGAGGCTCATTGATGCACAGTTTGTATAGTTAATTGCACAAATTCATGATATTGTGGATGCCAATCAAATACATGTGTGGGTGTTTGACTCTCATCATTCTAATGGCTGTGCCAAGAAGATAATATGGTAAGAATACTATACAAAGCAAAGTTTGTATGTGTGTATGTATGTTTGGGAAAGTTTAGAAAAAAAAAAATCTGTGTCAGCATGATAAGTAGTGACAGTTTGGGAAAGAATTCTTCCTGATGACATTGAAATTTCATTGCAAAGAGCCTTTTTTAGACATGGAAATATATTTGAGAAATCCCCACCCCACTGGAAAAGTTGCCAGCTACAGCGTATACCTGTTCATGAGCTGCTGCGTATCACTCTCCTGTGGAGACTTGCCTGTTGAGATGCGAGTTCTGACTTGTGAGCAGAAAGTTTGTTGGGTTTCTGCATTGTCTGACAGCGTTATACATTGCATATCTGAGCTTGGAGGAATGCCTGACACTAAGGCACCAAATGATCAGGAGGTTCTTTTTGAATCTGTAGGTCTATTTTTTTTAATATTTTTTTTTTCCTTTTTGCAACTGCAGCAAGGACAACAGCATCACAGAAGGTGGAATTATCAGATGGAATATATTTTATTGAGGAGAAAAGGAGTATACAGCTGACTTTGACTTTACACATCTCTTTTTGTCATTACAGATTTGTCATCCAACTCAAAGATCATTATTGGTGTCAGTGATGTTTCAGTCAGAGATATTTATCTTTTTTCCCATGTTTCTCTATTTAGTAGCAACTGAACCTTCACAAACATCACTCCACAGCAGTTGCCTCTTGTATACAAGCTGTATAATTCAGAAAGATAAGATCCTGTTAGAGCTAAGCTAATGTTACATACATGTATTTATCTGTCTCACAAAGAAAATTTCAGGTTTGATGCTTGATGGGTAGTTGCTAGTTAGACACTGCCCTCTGCTGGAGAAAAAACACTGTAAGTATTTTTTAAATCAAGTCATGGCTATTCAAATCACATTTTTCATAATAATTTCATTGTAACTTTCATAGTAATAAAAAGTCTGTAGCCTGACAGTTGGAAGTTGGTTGCTTTTTTCTCCAGAGGCACAGAATGGGGGAGAAATATTCCCACCCCCACCATTAAGTTACAGAAGTAGGTCCTAGAGGGAACTTGAGAAATTTATTTGTCAGGGTGTCACTGACGTTCTTAGAATAGATGTTCTGATTTGTTCAAAACCTCCAGCAAAAGAGCTTCTGTAGCCTCCCAAGATAATCTGTTCCACCTCCCAAACTGGATTAGTCTAACAGTCTTTTCATGTTACTGTGGAAAAGTTTTTCCTAAAATGTGATATAAATCATCTTTGCACATACAGGTGACTTTTTTTTTTTTTTTTCCATCTGTCTTCTTTTTGTTACCTTGATTTAATTTTCTAGTGGGATAAGTTTTGGCTGTTGCAATGATATGCAACAGAAGATACAGTATATGTTGGACATATCATCTTGTCTTGTACTTTTAATCCTGTTCTGGTAGTAGTCAAATTTTGGGCAGTAGAATTTTTTTCCTCAGCCTTATACCAGGCTTGTTTCTTATAATGTGTGCCCTTTCTCTACTTAGAAGGGGCAACTAGTTCTTCAAGTATGTATGGTACTTATTCCTAAAAGCTTTCAGCAGCCCAGGAAAATTTCAAAAAAAAGACTTAAGGAGTTACATATGTAGTTGAAATTCAGCAGCTCTCAAGTAGTTAATTCCCCTAAAATCATTATAAGAATCTTGCCCTATTTATTTGGCGTTAATGAAAACTTGCTTTACTTGATAGAATGCAGTTATCCATAGTTAGTGATGGGATCTTACACCCAAGTTTCAGTATTTTCTCATGTTGGATTTTGTTTGGCCAACAGGCTAGTCTCTGAAAAGATGCTTGAGTCAGCAGTTCTGTAATCTTTTGGGTGCAAAGAGATGAATAAAATGTAAGCTGGCGTTAGCAGTAAATATGCAGGAAGTATGATTCTACAGCTCTGCAAGACAATGCACTCTTCAGTCTGCTGTCCTAGTTCATGTTTTCCTAGTAGAGAGATTCCTAAGTTAGGCTGTTACTGTTTGGGGCTTTTTGTTCTTTCCCAGCCCCCAGTTCCTGAATGACCTGATTAGCTCTAAGATCTGGGTTTTTTTGTGGGTTGGGTGTTGGGGTTTTTTTGTTTGTTTGTTTTAGGGTTTGGGGTTTTTTGTTTGTTTGGGGTTTTTTTAGCATACTGCGAGGAGGGATTTTTTTTTTTCTTTGTGAATGATAATACTCATTTGAATTCAGTCAAGTGGATAGTGGCTTTATAATTATTCTGGCCTTTATCGTGAAGTCTTTTAGAAGTAGCTCTTACATTCCCTTCTTCTGATGCTGAAATGGAGTTTAGAGTATTTTGCTTGTGGGGCATCTTTTGTAACGCTGAGTATGCTTTGGTAAACCTAAAATGTTGACAATTCTTACAGCAGCATGCATTCTCTCTATTTGTCTGCTAAGGGTTAATCTTACATCTGTCCTATCATGAATTTGACCCTGTTAATGTCTGTATTCTACTTCTTGTATTATTCCTCATTAACTCTTAAATTATATCTGATTTGGAGTCATCAAAAGCCACTACATGCACTGAGATTGCACTGAGCTTTGAGTTGAAAACCATCTATAAAATTACTTTGCACTAATTTCCTTGGCACTAGTAGTAATACTAGTGGCAGTAGATACTTAGTTGATGTTTTCAATATCTTTGTTAGATGATCAGTAACTACTATCAAGCCTCATTCACAGGTGAGAAACATAAGCTGGAAAGGTCTGAGTCTGAAATACAGGATAGAAGTTTTGAGGTACAAAGAAATATTCTTATTTATTCTTAGCGATCTTGTGAAACTTGGATTTAAAAGAATTACCCTCTTTCTCCAAAATATTAACGCCTGTGGTTCTCAAATGCTGACAGTTATACGTTGCTATTGATAATATCCCCAGGTCAAAATGACAGTGTCAGGGAAAGGAAACGCTAGTAAATGGTGACATGCATTTACTTTTCAAAGAAAGGAGAAAAAGGGTGGTTTTTACTTTTAAGACATTGTCTGCTTCACCTTGATTTGTGATCTTTTTTTATTGCAAACAGAGTTACTATATCTTCTATCAGATACTGTGATTGTTGAAGTGACTGATCATTTTGACAAACAGTGCTTTCCTGTACTGAATTAAGCCAAGGTGTAATCCTGGACCCAATCCATAGCATTGCTGTAGGCACCGTATTGCCTCATTTGCCAGAAAAGAACATGCCAATTCCCACAAAAGTGGTACCTGTGGGTAAGAGCAACCCTATGCAGAATGAAAGAGATCTGAATATTTGAGTGGAGAGTAAACAGTAAAGTGCATAAAACTTAATCTACTTGTAAAGTGAGTTTGGTTTTCTTTCTGTTTTCAGTTTCTGTGCAAATACTTGTGTCAGTTGACACAAAGAGAAGAAAAAGATATCTTTCTGCCTGTGTGATGGCATGAGCTGGAATTCTTACAGGTTACAGTAGGCCTTTATACACACACCTATTAATATATGTGTGTGTGTGTGTGTATATATATATATAAAAGGTATGAATGCCACACGGAATTTTACTCCTTTTCATGTGAGAGATTTAAACTGGTAATAACAGCAGAGATCTAACTACAGTCTACTATCTTTTGTGTTGATCTTTTCTTAACTATTGCTGAGCTGTGTCTCTTGCGTGGAATACTTATTTTTCTGTTAATTTGGGGCCTTCAGTATTGTTCCACAGGAACTATGCCTTAAAGATGATAGTTACTGGTGTTGTTGGATCCTTTTCATAATTTTGAAGATGGACTAATAGCAAAAGCTGACTGGGACATGAAAATACTTACATTCAACTCCTTCATAGCAATGCCTTACTTAAGTTGATTTTTAAATGTATATAAGCATATGAACCACAAGGGGGAGTGAGGATATAGTTTGTGGAAGGCAGGTTATTAATAAGCGCTTTGGGTACTCTTAGTGATAAACCCTATGGAGGTAGAGCTCCTAATCTCTTGGAGCTGTGTTTACAGATAATAATTAGAGTAAGACTGGTACATTGTGTGTGTCTGTACATCTTGCCTCTTTTTGGAGACATACTGTTTAGACACAGTTTGGCCTGTGGAGAGGGCAGCAGAAGGAGCATCAGTACATTTCAGTTGGGATGCAGTCTATTAATGTGTGCTGTCAAAGGAGCAGGTTTGTCTGAGATTTTTGTATGTTAGATACTAATTAGGAACTAAGCACCTACACAAATGAGGGAGTATCATGTTATGTTGGCTATCTAGAATACCCAGAGGTCATTTGCCTCCATGCCCTCAAATCCTTCTGTTAGTAAAATGTTGAAAGGGAGGTATATGAGCTGAGGTGAGCTTGCTGCTTTTGTTTCATCAAGGTGTATTGTGCAAAAATATGGGAGGGAGACAGGCCTCTTCAAACTCATACATGCTGGTAAAGACTTTTGAAAAACTGAGCTCTGACAGAGCCCAAGTGACTTGTGAGTTTTATTTTCAAGTGCTACACATGTAAAATCTCCCTTTGTATAAAAGGGAAGCATTTTAGGTTATTCAGGAGTTGTAGATAAATAGCTGATTTTGGAATGTGTCCCCTTACCCTGGTGAAGTAACAGAATTTTTTCATCTTTGAATTATATTTGGAATTGGTGTAAACCTCAGACAAACAAACACTTTACTTTGACAGGACTTGGGAGGCTTTCAAAACCAGAAATCTGAAGTTAGCGATTGTGTTAATGGCTTCTTTTTATATGCAAGAGAGCTCTTGTACCCTTTCCAGCAAAGCTAAAGTTAGACTAATGGCAGCTAAGTCAGCAGGAAACAGAAGAAAATATGAGGCATAAGTTGTGAACTAATTCTAAACAAAAGGAAATTAATGCCTTTTCATATTTTCTTTTTTTTTTCCAATCCAAGGAATAAATTGAAGGAGAGATGGGTGAGGCATTACAAAATTGCTTCATGTTTGTGCATGGGTTGGCAGACACTAGGTGGAGCTCAAGAATATGTATACTAGTTTTTGGTAGGCTCAATAAAACCTGTCAGTGGCTTCTCAATAGGAAGATGGCTAGTAGGAAAACCAGGCCTATTGCCAGATGACTTTAAAGTTTGTATGTTTTAGTTATAAAAGATGAGATTTTTTTCAGAGGTATTTTGATCTCTTAAAGTGCAAATTAGGACCCAGTAGGAAGCTCATAAGCAGGTTGGGTGCTTATTTCTTGTAGCTGCCAATCTGGGTTTTTATGTAAGTCAGATTTTCAAAGAGATTTATTCAAGCAGCACTGAAAACTAAATAGATGCAAATTCTGTTTTCTCACTATTCCTGTGCAACTGCAGGATATTTCTGACTTTGCCTCATGGAACTGCAATAGAGAGGAGGAAGAAATTATGCTGACCTCTCCCATACCACACCCGTGCAATGCAAACAACTGTGATTACAGTTGCAGCTGTATCTATTGATTTATGATCAGAAGCTGCACCAACAACAGCCTGCAGGAAGCGATGTTATAGAAGAGAACATGAAAGAGTCAGTTCTATTAAGAATTGACACAGGAATGGTAGGACATGAGCTGGGTGGTGGGACTTTATGTGCCTGTAGCCAGTTGAGTTAGGAACAGGTGAAAGTCAGCAACACTTTCTGACAGTGTTGTCATCCCCTTTCTTCCACTTATTCTACACTTTAAAAAGTGTTCAGCTGTAAACAGTTGGGTACTACCTGTTTTTGGAGGCATCCCCCAAAGAACTTGTTTGAGGCGATGGGCTGTGTCTGAAGGACTAAGTACTAAGGCTAAATGGTAGCGGGCATTGTGAAGATATTTGCGTGGACACATTATTTATCAGTTGTTGTCCCCCATTTCCTGACTGTTTCTTACATTAGGAAGAACAAGTAACTAGTTATTTGTAGAGAAAAGTCTTAGGTATTAAATGAAGAATGTTTTAATCTGAAGACTTAAATGCTTTGATCTTCTTTGGGTTTTTTCTTTCAAATTTTATTCCTATTGTACTTTATTACAACCTTACCAGTGCCATTTTACAGCCATAGGTACTAACAACCATAGTTAGATTGTTTATATGCACTGTGTAATCCATACGTATTTGTATTGCATATGACATCATTAGTCCAGCAACAGTGAGCAGCGTGCTCTGGATTGGCTGCGTGCTGTATCAAATCAGATTTATGTTGTTGACCCTTGTACGGTACACGGTGCCTTCTTTCATTTACAGCTGGCTTTCTGCCGCGATTGTTTACTTCCGTTTAGTGGACAGAAATCTAAAGCATTACATGTATTTCACTGAATATTGTTAGGCTGATTTAAATGCTTAAATGATTTGTTGATGTAGTAGTAAGTAACAGTGGCAAGCCACCAGTTCCCTCATCTAATTTAGTCTGAAATTATTTCTCTGTAATATGAAATCATAATTCTGTGTGTGAATTATAAGCACTTCCATGAACATGAGTGGTATTTGGTTCAGAATAGCTTCTTGTAGATCTGCAGACTGTTTTGGTAACTTCAGACTACGTGTGAGTTTTTGAGCGTTTATATTTTTATGGAGTTTGGTTGCTTTCCTTAAGCCACTTATAACTTTGAAGCCAAATAATTTATTTTTTTTTAATGAGAGAAAAAGAAACTAAACCCTCCTAGAGAAATTATCCCTGCTTTCTGTCTTGTTTAACCTGTGACAATTAAAGCAGCCTAAGAGGATTCCCGCAGAGCAGGTTCACACTATCTAGTGTGAAGGCTTCAAACTCCTGCATATGCAATGTGCTGTGAGTGGAGCTGGACACAGTTTAGGTGTGTCAGGGGAACAGTCCCAATATGCAGTGCTGGGTAAGTGTAATTTAAATCACACCATGAAAACACCCTAAATAACTCTAGTGGCTTTGTAATAACACAGATGGGGTTGGCAGAGACACCTTAATTTCTCTTCCTGATGGACTATTAGGAACTCAACACAGAATATACGTTCAAGTGTTCTTAAACTCGTGTGGCCTTGAATTCCATGAACTTAGAAATCCTTTCTTAATAAACTTAGTTGTCAAAACTACTCTAGCCAGCCATCCTTAGAAACAGATGAAGGAATTGTCAGGTATTTTAAGATTCTTGGCAAGAATCTTTGAAAACAAAGAAATGAAGCTGATGGTTGATCTGTTGATGCTGGAGAACATTAGAAATACATCTATAGATTGACTGAGAGAGATTGTGTTTAATGTTTCTAAGGTGCAAGAAACAGATGGTTTATTTCTCATGTGCAGAGTCTAAGAACCCAAAGTACCAGCAAAAAGTTGCAGGACAGGAGAGTGAAAATGTAACTAAACCATCCTTTGTTTCTCTGAGTCAATATTTACAACTGTAAATCTTACCTATGTACGAAGTGTAATTTGGAGCAGCCTGAAGGCTGTTCTCAGTCATGCTGCCTGAAAACAGCTCCATGATAGCCAGCAGTGCAACAATTATCATACTATCACCCAGAGGTTTCTCATCTACTCTTTGAAATTCCTTCCAGTATTCTTAATTTTCATACTGCTGTATCACAGTGTCATGCAAAGGTAATGGTTCTGACTCTTAAGAATGTGTCATCCATTCATTGAACTATATTTGCAGGAGTCATGTTAACCTTCAATAAAAAAACAAAAATCCCATTAGTTTTGTTTAGAAAAAATTAGATTCACTATCTAAATAAAGCACCCTCTTTCCTGCCAGTTATACTGTCGATAAAAAGTGTCAGCAGCTGCTGTACAAAATTGTACAGTATTATTTTTTAAGGTTCATTATTTCTGGCATTCTCACAGCATACATAATTTTTGATTCTTTACTTGCTCTATTACAGACAGGAAATAAGGAACTGGCAATTACCATTTGTAATTTATGCCCTGCTGTTCATGTTGAGCTGTGGATGTAACACTTAAACTTTTTTCACTGCTGCTTAGTAACAAGCCTTTCAAATGAAAAATAGACATGCCCACATTGAATACATATTAGGCCAGATTTACTGTCCAGATTGAGCTGTGCTATTCCCACTGAAGGGGGGAGATTGTGCCTACAATCTAGGGAATCTGTTGAAGATGTACCCATATTATGTCCCTTTGCTCTCAGTAGGGAAAAGACTAGAGGGGGAATCTAGGTCCTGTTGAAAAGGCTCAGGAAGACGATTCATATGCAAAAACTTCATTCTTTGCCTCCCTTGAGTTTTTACTACTTGTTTTGGGGGAAGGAACCATATTGAGAATTATATCATTCAAACTAGACCAATAGAACTATAGCAGTAAGAATCCCTGGGTAAACGAGTCATACAAGAAGTTGCAAAACTAATAGGTCTTTCTGTAAGACACGAATGTATGTGTAAAGTTATCAAGGCCTGGGGAAATATGCGTGTGTTAGCTAGTGAGCTACAATAATGGTTGGATTTGCAATCTAGAACTTGACAAAGTAGGAAAACATGAATACATAAACGATACTGCATCCTCTCTCTTGTCACAAGTACCGTATCATGCCACTATGGGGGTGTGGGTGTTGTTTTTTCTTTTTATGAAGTGCTTCATGTTGAACTCTTATTAGAACTGCCACTCCGACCCACAGTTTTTTGTAAAGTTGGGGTTTTTTATTCTTGGTGATGATTGAGAACGTTTGTCTAAATTTGAGTGTAGGTTTACTCATTGCTAGGTCATAATACTTCTTGTCCCTTTTACCCATAAAGAACTCCTCTGCTTTTTGGAACTTACTTCTAATTATTTTCAGAGCAAAAGTGGCCCAGTAAACCAGTTGGTTTCTGCTGCCAGAATAGATCAATTTTGAGTTACTTGTGATAGTTTCTGTTCATGATATTCCACATGAAACCTTGGTGTATTGTGCAGTGATAGTAATACTTTCTCACCATCAGTATAAAGCAGAAATGCCTTGACTGATGCATTCTTGAATTTCATTTCCCTTTTTGTTATTTCCCCTCCTCCCCCCTTCTGTAAATTGGCTTAGGGTGTTATTGTAAGAACTTCTTGATTAAGATTCTTCAAAAATACAGTCCTTGATGAGATGTCCTCCAACAGTACCAAAAAACTCCAGACAAGAAGTTACAGTTGAGGCTTTTGTGTTTGGAGTTCTGCAGGGTATCTTTTCATCTTCTGTTCTCTGGCTACCTGCTAAAGCAATCCTATGGATTTCCGCAAAGTGGAAAAAGAACTTAAAGTAAATTAAAATATGCTGCAGCATAGAGTAGAGAGAAAAGGAGGATAGTTTTACATACTTAGTATTTTATCTACTCATTCATTGTCTGAGTTTGTCATAAACTACTTGGAGAGGCATTTCTTCTCCCCAGCTATAGCAGGGCTTCATCTTCAAAGTCATTATTTTCAGCTTCTTTTCTGAGCCACTCTTTCATCCTTTTCCTTGCCAGGGTAATCACTTTTCAGTCCATTTAATGCTCTGATCTTTTATTTGTACGGAGTTTTCCTTTTCTCAAGTCACAGGCATAACATCTCCTATTCATGGCCAAGTAGTCTGACTAGCTTTATGAACATTCTGGTTTTGTGCTTACCTTTGTGCTAGATACCTGTAAATCTTAGGTGGTCAAACAGGTAAGAGAACTTTGCACATCACATTTCCTTTTCCTTGTTACCAAGACTGAGGTTTCCTTTTCTTTTTGGATAGGCTCTCCATCCCACTTGCCTTGAAAGGCAGTGTACATTTTATGTCTTTTCTTTGCTCAGTGCTGCCGCTTGGTTTATGTGCCAAGTCCTGTTGCTTGATGAAGGTGCTGAGGGCACTTCAGGTTGTTCAGTCAGTGTGGGAAGGAAATACTCTATTGTTAGGTGAGAAGTATTGCCTTGCAAGTGATACCTGAGGATATCAATAAGCGTTTAATATATGTGCCCTCCTAATTATGGAATATATTTGTTGCTGATGGAAAAAGACAAGTAACTCTTCCTTTTAACCACTGTTTGGGACTAATTTATTCCTAATCTGAGGTCCGAAACAGTACCATCCAAGTTATAAGTGACTGATCTCTTCAAAGTTTCTGGTTTTTAAGTGTTACAGGCTTTCTTGTACCCCACAATCCAGTGCATTTTGTTTCCTTTCACCAAGTCTGTCAATTGGGCTGCTATGGAGGTGAGGTCTTGTCTCTAACAGCTATTATAATTAGCCAAGTTATTTGCCTTTTTTGCCTTTGTTCTTGAGAGTGCCTTGAGGTATGTAGGATAGATTCTTTGCTGATGAGTGGTTTACTGGTCAGTAAGCTATGGACTATGCTGTCCAAGAGAACAGAATCACAGGCATAAATAAAACTGCTGCTTTTTATTTTGTTTTAGTGTTTATTTTCACTTTGCCAATCAGAAGTGTTCTTGAATTCAGCTTTTTCTTCCTCTAGCAGTTTGCACAATCCCATGGGACTATCACCAAGCTAAAGCTGTCCACTGATAGCTTGAAATACTAGAGGTACCTTGGTTGCACCACTAATACTGACCATGCTGACAGTGTTGGTTTCTTCCTGTTTGTTCCAAGGGCTGCTTGCCAGAAGCTTCCTAATTAAAAATAAACAGATTTATAATTTCCCTTGGTTACCTAAGCTCTAAGGATGTAATTCTTATTTGAGTATGAAGAGTAACAGTCGTCAAACAGTAATCAACTGCTTTTCCTCTTCTTTTTTTTTTTTTTGTTTTATGTGTATATTATTGATGGTGCAGATAGAGGCATTGCATGATTGAGCTTGGAGCAACTGATTAAGCCTTCATCAGCACAGGGAGACAGTCAGGTATTGTATCTCATCAAGAAGAGAAGTTTGCCTTGAGCTGGTGGCTTAAATACATCTCTGAGTCAGGGGATGCCAAGATAGAGGAGCTAGGATTTCACTGGTGAGTGAAACGGATCACATGAGGATTCTGGCACTCTCTATATGGCATGCTGGAAGCAGGCATGCCAGTGGCTGCTGAATTGATAGCATCAGCTTCAGCTGTGGAAAGTGTCCGGACTGTTATGTGAGTAGGGGGGTGTAGCAGCTCTGGCAGGCAGTGGTGATACTAAAGAGCTTGCTAAACCTATGAAAACTGCTAATAGTGATCATTTATCTTCCATCTTGAGGAACCACAAACAGCAGAACTGAAAATGCCCAAGGACTATAATGTTTTTCAAATGCTGATTGCAGCACTTTGCTGCTTTTATCATCGTAAGTCTATTACGATGAGAGTCAAGGTAGGTGCCCTTTTTCAATAACAGTAAATACACAGTGTGCTAGTCAGTAATGCTGTTAGGTTTTGTTAGGAAGTGTTTGTTTTTATACAATGGTTGGGTACAGTGTGTTTCTGTTCTAAAGAACATCTTTAGAATTCACCATTCTCTCAGAGAGAAGCTTAAACAACTTTCAGTTTCATGAGCTTGAAGCTGACTGTCTTTATGTTTAGGCACTAAGCTAAAAATGCCTTGGTTTGGGACTTGCTGAAGAGAATTTTAGCAACGTTTCAAGCTTTCAGAATTTAACTTATCAGATCACTTGGTTCCCTAATTTTTTCACCTATTTACTGAAAACATAGGCAATTGTGCTCAGGAGCTCAGTTTTTTTAAACACTTCAGCCAATTTTGGACTTGTCCTTGTGTTTTAGAACTTTTTAAATTACGAAATTCACAAAATCATATACTCATAGAATGGTTTGGGTTGGAAGGAACCTTTAAAGATCATCTAGTCCAACGCTCCTGCCATGGGCAGGGACATCTTTCACTTTATGCAAAAATGCACTATATGCAAAGAAAAAGCCTTTATAAATATTTTGACCCAACTTACTTGAGCTTACACTTACGGAAGTGTCTAAGTGACTTGGGAATTGAATTGTAATCAGGTGAGGTATCTACTTTTGGGGATCTGTGAGCTACACCTAAGCTTTCAAATCTTTTTATTTAGATTTATGCTTGAATTGTTCTTTGAATAACAAAGTGTCAGCTCTGTAAGTCACTGTGTAATATGTATAGATTTTCTGGAGCACTTGAAATGAGGAAGGATGCGAAGGTTGCTATCTTCTGGCCTGTTGGCTTTCAAACTTTGATGGAGGCACTTAAAAGTTGGGAACAGCTGCCCCCATTCTCCTTCAGTGATTTAGCCTTTTAACTGTCCATTTCTGAAAGTGGGGTGTGGGGCTCAAGTCTTTGGACACACTGAAAAAGTGACTCTGATCAGACTGTCTTCTCTTTCTCACTGGGACAAATGTCAGAAGTTATCATCAGAATACAGAGCTAAAGATGCTCTCCTGTTACTGTAATTAATTTTCATTTTCATTCCAAATTTAAAGATAAGGCTTAACTCTTCTGTTCTAAACTTTAAAAATGACATTGGATTTTATTGTTGGCTGTCAGAACAGTTATAAAATCATTGTTCTTGACCATGCATGCCCTTTGTTTAACTTGGCACGAATTTCTAATACCTAAAATAATGGTGGTGTTGTCATGGCAACTTTCCATTTAGTCTAATCCATATAGTCTCTAGAGAAACTGAAGCATTAATACTGTTTGCTGTATGGAGGGTAAAAAATAAAACCTTTTATGTAGAAACAAATTACAGCTGGGCTCTTTCAAAAATAAGGTTCTATTTAAAGAGATTTGCAGCATTTAAAATAGATTTGAATGCATGTGTTCGAGCATGCAGATTTAGCATTAGTTGAATTTGATGAACAGCTATTTTAAGAAGTTCTGATGGTAGGAAACTGGGGTGTGTTTGCTGAAGAGAAAGTGGCTGTAGGTATAGAAAGAGCTGGTGGTCGAACCAAGGAAGGTCTGCACCTTGGGGCCAAATGATGTATGTACCGTGAAATGCCAAAGTGCCTAGGATGGGATGAATAACTGAGCCTAAGTTGTCGTCTTAGTGTGTGAAAACATACCGCTTCAAGCAAAATCAGTTTGTGTAATTAGATGAGATAAATTCTTAGTTTTAATAGTAGTTACAATTGTGATGAAATACCAAATTGATCCATAAATAAGCATGCTAAAGTCCACAGCTACCTCTGAGAGATTCAGATTTTTTGTTGCACTGAGATAAATTCATTGTAATTATGTTGTCCGATTCAATTGAAAACAGTATGTGGCCATGCTCCGAGATGCCTCGTTGTGTCCCATCAAAGCACAGGAAACAGTACAGCACTTGAGTACTCATATTTTGCTGTACTTAATTTTAGCGTGTGAAATTAGAATCTCAATAGCAGATGTTTGATTTGTTTTCCCATATGTTAATAGAAAATATAATGATCAGTGTGGAATATCTGAACCTGGATCAACTCATTCTTCAGTCATGATGTGTCAGTACCTTTTACAATCCCATTTGGTTTTAATAGCTGTTTACAGTTTAAGTCAGCTTCTATATTTGAAGAAAGTAGAGGAAACTTCAAGGTGAGGGGTTCTTATTTGTGGTTAAAAAAAAAAGAAAGTGAAAAGAGAATTCTAAATCGTGACTTATGCCACTTCCAAGCCAAAATACTGTTCTTTAATTTTTGCATTTTTTGGAAGTTAAGAATTAAGTTATGACTAAATCAGTGATAAACAGTGACTTAAAAAAATGAAGAGGTCTAAATTAATAAACTTAACTTTGCCACAAGACAGGTTTTTTTTAGTTCTAGCTAGTATGGTTGTCATGATCGGAGGAAAAGACCTTGAAGTTCAACTATTTTCATTCTTAATTCTCTGCTATGATTCACCCTCAGCTGAAGCTGCACAAAAGGGGAAAGCCACTCAAATTATCAGGACTGCCAAGTTTTAAAACTTCCAACATGTTGATCTAGCTCATTACTGGGTAATGTACTAATGTTAAGAATGTGGCATGTGTAAGAAGCCTTTTATAAACAGCTACTTATTGCAAGTGCCATCTCTTATCTTGGATGAATTGCAAACACTTTTTATAGATAGTAGATCTTAATTAATATTTCTTCAGTATGTGATGATCTAAATCTGTTTCACTGGCATCCTTGGGCTTCATGTATCCAGTTTCAGCATGTATGTGGAAGCAGTTGGATTTGATAACATGAATTTACAAGTCATCACCACCCAGCATTATGGGTCTGCCTTTCTGATGTTAGATTTGTTGTTGTTGGAGAGGGCCAGCTGGGAAAAGACTGACTTACCAAAATGATGTGAAATTTTGTATAGCTCCCTGAACTTTGCTTCCCCATTGTCTTGCCGCTGAATTTGAATTTTGATGAGTCTTACATAGTATAACTGTCTTCAATTTCCCATGGTAATTTTATACAGTTTATCAAACTTTCACTGCAGGATGCCCTCTGTCATAAATATATAGATGGCACAGGGACGACTGGTGCTCTGTAAATGATTCCTGTTCCATGGGAATGGGAACATTCTCCAGTAGATATTTATGCATTTAACTTCTTGGTAATACCTTTCATTTAGGTATTTCTCAGATTACAACAAAAAAACTACACAATTTCTAAAATCCTTTAGGTTTGGTAGTCAAAATCCCCAGGGTCGCTGAATGAGGAGATTAGGATTTAACTAACTCTAAACTCAGGATTTCTCAGGATCCGTATTCTAGAAATGAGGCTGTCCTCCTAGCTCTGAATGTGGTCACCTAGAAAATTAAGGAATTGTTATCCATGTAGTGTTGTAGTGGAAGGTGGATGCAGAGTCCGCTAGAATTAAATCTTTCCATTACCTTCAGTGAACATTAGACTGAACTCGGTACTAAAAGTCTTTCTTTATTTTCTTCCTCCCAAACAAATATCTCACTTACTAGTTAATAAAAAATGGCTTCTTTTCTGTGAATGTCAGGCAGGTTATGTTATTCAAAGTGGCAGACTGAGAACATGCACATGATGGAGTTTATTTGATTCTAAAGAGCTGTCATAGTCATAATGGAAATTTTCACGGTGATTTGTTATCTTTTCATCAGTAACCTCAAAAATTGTCACCTGTTACCTAAACAAGCACACAGAAGTCTTGTGGCTTCAAAATTGCCATTCTTCTGCATTAATTAATCTTTCTAAGTAGTTTTAGATTTCTCTCCTGTATCTTGGGTATAGCGAAAGTTTATATATTATTTATTCTATTTCTCAACCGACCAATTAGACCACTAGAAAATAAAAATAAATTCCTGTAGAAGTTGGCAGTCATCTGTGCAAAGAGACTTTTATCATCCATTTTGTACCTCCCGTTACTTAACATAGCACTTGTTACAGTCCTGTCTGAACTTTGTGCATTGTGGAACATTAGAGAAAACTGCCCCTGTGAAGAACGCTGCCACCATTGTAGTTCAAAATGTCCAAGTTAATCAGAAAATGGTTTCCTAAATTTAGGAACTCCCTTTTGTCCATTAGTTCTTCCTCAAAAAAACTGTTTTGGAAATAACTCTGTCCATGTGTTCTTGTCATTTTCTAAGTTCTTGGCTAATGATACTACTTTTCTGTACATGAGAAAATAAGGACCGATAAGAATGTTTTCAAAGGAAGATGGAGAGTCTGGTTCCACATGCGTATTATTTTAAATGCCTAGTACAAGTCTGTTGGTTTTGGTGACTGATTAGTAGAGTTACAAGTGAAATGAAATACATTGTACTCATTATAAATAAAATTAAAACATATTATAAATTGGTGTGACTGTATATTTTAAAATGCTTGTACTCCTAGTACCAGACAGGCAGTCTAATGAGGCTCACAAGAGCACAGGGTTAGAGGCTTCAGGGATCCCTGCAGCCAGTGAAGTATATCTTGATCCAGAATTGGAACTTTGACAATAAAATGTTCATTTTCTGTATGAACAGGTTGATTGCTCTCTAGTGTTTTGGAAATAGAAGAATTTCATTAATTCTTTCACTTTTCCAGATGTTTTTAGTGTCCTGTGTCTGTGTGTCCCCTCCCTTCTTTCTCATCTCACATCTTTGTCTTGCCTCTTGGTATTTCCTGTCCCTGCCCCAGCATCCCCTTCACATTTTCTGTTGATTGGTCTTTTCTGTTAAATTATCCACTTGGCTAACAGCTATGTAAATGTCACAAAATTTAAGTTTTTGCTGAATCACAGAGTATGTCCCATTTCTCCTCATTTATTGGGAGATTCTATAGGACCTAGTGATTTTACAAGGTCAGAAAGTTGTAATTCAGAGTTCATGGTGCACTTAAGCAAATGTAGCAGGCCTCCAGTGTTGGAGAAAAGATGGATTTGGCAGAAAGCTGTAACGGGTTTAGTTTAGATAGATACAGTACATTTATTAAAAGTTTCGGAAAGGTACTGGCTTGACTTATTTCCTCAATCAAATCACACTTCAGTTTTCACAGAGCTGTTCTCATTTATCCCTAATAATTATCTCTTTTCTTTTTTTCTTGAAACCTTCAAAGCAACAGGAAATCAGGTGGTTCCAAGGCTGCTTGTTGGGCTAATTTAAATATCAGCTGGCAGAGCTGTGCAAAGCATGGGAAAATGATTGAGACTGGATGGAAATGTAGCCACCTGTAGTTATGTACCTGTAACAGTCCTTGGCTGTGCTTTAAGTAAATAGTACTTTGCCAGAAGGATACAAAGAGAGGTGATATGAAATTCTACATTATCAGAACTGAAGGAGATGACCTAGCATGACAGATTTTTGGACTGCTGTCAAACTGTGTCTAAAAAGTCGAAGTCTTTCCCTCATAATTCAAGCTGTTTAAAAAAAACAACAAACAAGCGAAAAAACCCCACTTGATCACCTTAGAGAGGAATTAATTAATAACAATTGAGGTAAGCCACAAAAGCTAGAACATGTAAGATGCAACTTTGGGTATATATGTAGAAACCCGTGTGACTCTCCTCTCAGCTATTTTGATATTCTATTGGTACATGTACTTCACTGGAGGTGTTGCAGATGGGAACTGGAGAAAGAATCCACTGCCAGTAGGCAACAGAAATAACTGTGAGACTTCTATTTTGTTTGCCACCAAACTCATACAGTAGATTATTCAGCACAATTAAAAATTATTCTAATCTAATGTGATAAATTCAGCTAGGATGGTTGACACAAGAGCTTGATACAGCGAGTTTCCTTTGGAGAGTGCCAAACACTCAAAGGAAAGTGACCCCTTGGATGTACAAACAACAGATTATTGTGAGAAATTCCCATTAAAATGTGTTCACAAGTTTCATAGGTACAACATATCTTAGTAGGTCAAGTCCTTTTTAAATTTACCCTAAGTAAGATCATATTTTGATGTTTTACTTCCTTAAACTTTGATATTTTCCAGGTTTTGGTACACTAGATTAATATTTGCCTGAAAGAAATGTAAAATAATATGTAACATCAAGGGTAGCTTCTTATATCTGTATGCACAGTCTGCTTTTAGTTGAATGGCCCTGAAGAAGAAATCCTTTGTGAAATATAATAAACTTGCATGACATTTATTAAAAACACTAAAATAACTGTGCTGACTGGAAATTTTTTTCCCCCTTCTAAACTCTTGGCTCTCTAGGTTTTCCATTGGGTATGTAAGTAGGATTGAGGGCTTTTGCTGGAGGTTGATAATATTGTATTGCTAGATAGTTTTGTATTTTTCTTTTAAAGACCTGTTCACAAAAACTTGCATGGCAGGAATATCTTAAAATAGGACCAGGACTGGAAACAATGCAACTAAAATGTGAACAAACAGTTCTGGAAAGCACATACTTAGGGGGAGTTCTTTGTAGGTCAGGAGAAGCATCTGTATTTGAAAAGAGTTCTGATGACTTGATTTGCTTTTATATTCCAGGGATCTCTGACATGGTTGTTACTATTTGGAAATCTTAAAGAATTTAAACTGGAAGTTTCCCTGTGTCGCTTCAACCGTGTTTTGTTGCAGAATATACTTAAGTCTTTAATTTTTGCCCTAGATTTTTTAAAAATTTCTTTTTACCATCCACTTCACTATCTAGCTGTAAATGTAAATTCAGGTTTCTGTCACTGGGCAGGAGCCAACAAAGTGTCTTAGACAAAGGCATAAACTGAGGACATAATACTAAATGAAGGTTTGTCACTATGAAGTTAGTGCGAATTTACCGCATACCATTACTGCCCGTTAACTTTTGGGTGCTATTGGGAAATGCAGCTGAAGTATCTGCATCACGTTGTGTGGAATAGGTCACCTTTTCTTTTAAAAGAAGCCCATTGACATAGCTAATTATGCTGTTCTAAGCTTACACTCTTCCTTATTTACAGACTAACATGCTTGTGCAGGCTGTGCCTGGAGTGATTTTTGAGCCCCTGCTTGCATGGTGTGAAGTTCAGTGTATGCAGAGATTCTTGCAGGACCAGGGGCCTTGGGGTATAGCGTTTAGCATAGAAAGGCATAGGCTGGTACGATTACACAGTTCATCAGTCACACTTCTCCTTTAATGGATGTAGGTTGTATAAGAAATCAGTCTCGGCCAACAAAAAACTGTCCAGGAAGACATGCTATTACTAAACTTGCTTACTTAGGCAGTTTCCCCCCTGTGTATTTTGGGATTTGTGCTAGCCACAGGAGTTCTTCCACTAAGTTCAGAGTTGCATAAGGGTTATTTAAGCATGTTTGCTTCGTTGCAGGAGATGGCTGACCTCTGGCAATCAGACTATGCTGAGTGTGGTAGACCATGGTGGAGATGATTTTTAACAAACCAATAATCATGAATGTTAACAATTTAGTTGGTTTGGATTCCTTAAATGTTTTTCTTGTTGTGTTGCTAGATGTGATTCAAGTGCAATATGTGTCTCATTACGTTCATTCGAGTAGTGAAAAATCCATTTAACCACCAGAAGAAATTCTAGGTTTCTCTGCTGCTTTGTAATTCGTGTGTATCTGTAACTTGATTATCCTGTTCTTTTAAGATAATTTGTGTCAGTACAACGGATGAAATGAATCCATACTCAAAGACCTATAGCTCTTTTTGCTGGCTAAGAGTCTAGCTCTCCTAAGCGAATTCAGTTATTGCATTTGTAATGCGATAGTCTGTTCCATTTACAATAGCTTTGCCTACCACTGGGTTACGGTGAGGTGCTTTTGGAATGATGGTAACAATTTGTACAGTAGCTTTGGGGTTTTTTAAGATCTCTATTCAGTCAAAAGCATCTTTCAAAGACTTAAATACAATTCACATTGAAGTAGTAGTTCCTTTCAGAAGATCAGCAAAATACACAGCTATGAATATAATAGATTTGTATACCATTACAGCTGAACGCTGTTGTTTAGATTGGGGGGGAGTACTTTAAAAGTTTTCCAGCCGCTTCCTTGTGCAGTCAGGGGAAGGGTGCTCTTGAAAGGTCTACTCTCAATTTGTGTGCTCTTCACTCTACCCTCAGCTTATGTAAATGCTATAATACTCGCTATCATTCTGTAGTAGTGGTAGTGAAATGGCTAACTGTTAATTCTGGAATCGATGCCAGTCGGCTTTAAATGGCTTCCAGCCATTTCAGTTGGGAAATAAAGGTGGCAGGCATGTGCTACTAGTCCTTTAGCTATGTTAGTCTTGTAGGTCACAGAGGTTTGGAGTGTAAGGGGGATTTTTGGCCTTACTTGACTATGTTTTGATACTTTGATATGCCTTTGGACTTGAGTCCTCACTAAGCCTCTTCTATGACTCTTTCTACACCCAGTAACTTAATCTCTTCACATTGTACATGGTTTTATGAAAGAGCCCTTGCAGTGAAGGTCTTTTTTTGTGGCCTGGTTTTTTCCTGCACAGACTTTTCTTCTCGTAAAGCTTGGGAGGAGTTGGTGAAAGACCTTGACTGTACAAAAGCACAAAGGATTTACTCCTTGTTGAAAATGATTGTCCATTTTGAACCACGTTTGTATGGATGAATACCACCCTGATGTGGTTCACAGAAGCAAAACTGAGGTGAAAAGTGATTCTTTACCAGGTTGTTTTTATCTGTTGCCTTCCTGTATAAGCTACTATGCTTATTTGTGTTTATCTAAGAGAAGCCTTAGCTTTCTGAGAAAAGCAGAGAGAAGAGGAGACTTTATCTTAGAATTTCTCTGGGTTCCCAGCATGTTTAAATAGTCTTGGCAGCAGGATGCCTCTTCTGGCATTATTCCACCAAAAATCTGCTGTCTAGTAATCTGTTGTAATTCAGTCTGCTTGAAATTGCAGGGAGGATTGTTGAAAGAAGTGCTAAATGTATGCCACCTGCTCCCACGGTTAGGTGCTGTGAGTATTCAGTCTGAAGAAGAAAATGCTATAGACAGCAGTGTTCACAGAAAGAATAGGATTGGTGGGTGAGCATTCCCAGTTCTTTTTTAAATAATGTATGTGTTGTATATTTACATCATTGTGTCAGTGAAGGGAACCTGTGAGCTTTGGCTTATATCCAGAGCTAAGAAAAAAATCCATAATGCACTGGGGCAAAACATTGCATTTTAGTCTGCTCTCCAACTGGAGGCCTCTCTCCCTCTCTTTTTAAAAATGTAGTCTCTTTTAAGAGAGGGTAGACTCTGATTCTTTGATCAATGTAGAACATGTTCCCTGCAATGAAC
Organism: Aquila chrysaetos chrysaetos; assembly: GCF_900496995.4. NCBI lineage: Eukaryota > Metazoa > Chordata > Aves > Accipitriformes > Accipitridae > Aquila > Aquila chrysaetos. The sequence goes on from NC_044015.1 coordinate 23,729,435, forward strand.
CTGCTTCTCTTGGCTATCTTAGGCTTTGGAAACTCTTCAGCAAGAGTAAAGATGGGCTGGAGTCCCCAGCCCTTAGAGAATCTAAGGAAGTCCAGAGAACTTCCTTCCACTGAGGGCTTATGAAAGAGTACATGACAACTCTCTAGAGAAGATACTGCACCTTGCTTTGTTAGCAGCACTGCATCCACAAGAAGGACTAATGAGCCAGAGTGGTCCAGCATGGAAGCTGTACTCCAAGAAGAGATGAAGATGGAAATTTTCCAGAGAATCTTACACTAGTTGTATAGTGGTGATGGAGATACCTCCAAGCAGATATCATGCTTTTTGTGCTAAGGGACAACAAGAGCTTTTTTCCCTTAAGAAGGGAACATCTTGGACATGCAGATTTAATGACCATTAGAAGTAAGCCCTTTAAGGCTGAAATTTTACTTTGGCAAACTGTTTTTTTAGTGCAACAGAAGTATTGAACAACTGTGTATGTTCAGGTTAGCCTGTCTTGATGCATTTGGAATGTTCTTAATTGGATGGGTTCAAAGAGGGGGGAGGGGGAAAGAATCCGAATTTAAAATGGCAGTTTAAACGGGGAAGAATATCGGAGCAGGGCAGGTCCAGCTCCATTTTTTTGGGTATAGTTAGAATTCTTATGGGAAGAGGAAGTAAGAGAAGTGACTTTGTAGGTGTGTCATTATTAGCTTGGTGTACAGACAGAACACTTTGGTCTGTTCCGTGCAGTGTATAACAATCGCGTTATCTCACTGACTGCTGGATTTTGCAAATATAATCTAGAGAGCGAAGTCAAGCGAGCCTGCTAAAAGCAGCACCTGCATTCCAGTGGCTAGTGCAGATCACGTGATGGAAGTTATAAGCCAGGTAAAATGTTAATCACTAAACTTGGCACAGTAGAAGCTTTTAATCTTTTATTGCAGTTTTCTAGGGAGAGGCAAGTTATGGACAACAGCCCAGAAAAACTGAAGAAGGAGTTAGAGGAAGAACTGCAGCTAAGCAGTGAAGACTTGCGTAGCCACGCCTGGTACCACGGACGTATTCCTCGGCAGGTATGTGGTCTTTGCATTGCCAAATGTGCTTTGAGCCTTTATAGACAAGCAGAATTGGACTGAAGTACTGTACACATCTCTGATATCTGCATTAATTTAGAAGAAACGTATTGCTTATTTGTGTGAAAACCATGGTATTTATCACAGCTCGGCATAAAATGAGGCTGAGGAAGGATTCAGGGCAGATGCTGGTGGAAAATACAGATATTTCAGGATTTGTGTGCACTGAATAAAGGTGGGAATGGAATTTAAGCTTTACATGAGAATACTATCCCCACATACCGTTCAGACACACTGACGTTAATTTGGTTCAGTATTCTTAACCAAAGTTAAAATGTTCGTGCTTATTTTCTTTTTTGCCCTTGGAATTTGGGGAGGGAAAAAAACGCACAACAAAATCTATGCAATAACTTAACTTTGATCCTTACAAACGTAGTTAAAAATATGTTAAAGCTGTCGTTGGACTGGAGCTTAGGTTCCCAGAGCACCTGGAGCTCCCCCTGCGGGCCTCCCGCCGGTGCATCCCCGGCTCTCAGCAGGGCGGCGAGCTGCCTGCTGCCCTTCACCTGAGTAAGGAGAGCAGGCTTAGCAGCCACGTACACTGCTCTTAATCTTAACTGCTAGATGCGTAGTTTATCACAGGGAAGGACTAGCTCAAAACAGAAAAACAGGATTCCTCTGACTCTTCCTAGTACTATGCAGTATTCACCAAGAAGAAAAAATGAAAGCTTCCGTCACTCAAGGTAATAATGAAAGGACAATTTCTGGGGCCCTGTAGTAATGGCTTCTCAACTTCACTGTGACTGTCTGTTCAGATGCTTGAAACTCTAAAATCCTGAGTCATCGCTTTTCCCTTCATGCCTTATTTTCTATTAGCAAACTAGAAGAAATACATATGCAAAAGTGGGTCATGCTTCTGGCTGCTGGGCATTTTCTCAGAAGCCCCTCCAAATCTCTGCTGTGCGATGAGCTCTTCCTTTTAGAATTTGAGACGTCATTCTTCTACCACACTTCATGCTTTGCTTTGTATTTCTGGCTTTGTCTGTCCTCCCAGAGCAGCCAAATTACGTTCTATGTTTAAGACACTTTTGTTGTGATGTGTTGTTTGACTGTGTTTTTTCTGATTCTGAAAGTATTTTTTTGTATAATTCTTTTTCCTCAAAGGTGGCAGAAGGCCTAGTTCAGAGAGATGGAGATTTTCTGATCAGGGATTCTCTTTCCAGTCCTGGGAACTTTGTTCTTACCTGTCAGTGGAAAAACACCTCTCAGCATTTTAAAATCAACAGAACAGTTCTAAGACTCAATGAAGCCTACTGCCGTGTTCAGTATCAGTTTGAACTTGAAAGTTTCGACAGTATCCCCGGCTTAGTTAGATACTATGTTGGGAATCGCACACCAATATCAAAGCAGAGTGGAGCAATTATTTTTCAGCCTATCAACAGGACTGTGCCTCTCAGGTGTCTAGAAGAAAAGTATGGTGTAACTCCAATCCGACAAAAAGAGCCAAATATCCCTGAAGGAAAAACAGAAACTGCAAAAAGACTGAGTCTTGGTATATCCAGCATGCAATCCCCGGAGCAGAGCATACCCAGAGGAAATCTTCTGAGGTACTTGAATTTTGCTGTCCTTATGGAGGGAAATGAGGTAACTCTATCGGCTCCCACTGTAGGCGATGTGAATTTTCACCTTGAAAATTCACACCTGAGAGGTGTGAAGTGAAGGTGTTTCACCTTCACTTTTAGATGGAAGACTAGGAGTGAGGGTTTGCTGATTTTTAGCAAAGGATTTTTTAGGCCCTAAAAATCAGCAAACCCACAGAGCGAGAGCAAATGTAGACTCTGGAAGCGCAACAGCAGTGCAGGTTGTTCTTCAGGGACTTGGCAAATCTTGACTAGTATAAGACAAAGGATTAAAATAAAATCTTGCTGCTGCTCCAGAGAAGTCTTTGCTTCCATATTTGACTTCTGCAATAAAAATACCAAGTGTGGGATAATGGATCCTAATTTCAGCATCCCAAATCAAATCTTCCATTCTCAACATTCAAAGAAACACCCTCACGAATGCCACAAGGTCACACGTATTATAGCCCATTTCATTGCTACCGCAACAGCATGAAGTGTCCTTTTTATTCTTAGAAGCTGCCCAAGTGGAAAGCTAATGATCTTTGCACTGATAATGATATTTTCTGGCAATTGGGTATGTATGTTAAGAATGTTGGATATATTGATATGGCTTTGTTTGCATTTTTGTTTACCCTAGAAACAAAGAAAAAAGTGGTAGCCAGCCAGCTAGTTTGGATCACGTTCTGGAGAAAAGATTCCCTTTAAAGGCTCACCAGTCAGAGAGCTATCTGCTAATAGGTATGTTTTGTAATTAAATGTTTCACACTTAGAATCTGTGTATGCCCAGGTGGTCTGTTACACTTAGACCAAAGTGAGACTGTTGGGTGTTCTGAGCACTGTATATACAGTTGCATTTAATGGCCAATGTAAGCTGTGTTAGCATACTGTTTGCTCTTTAAGTCATTGGAACAGGGTTTTTATTTACAATGCACCAGCTAGTTGAGTACCTTAGCACACAACTCAGCAGGCTTCCACACCAAAAAAATGACAGCTACAGTTGGCATTAATATCCTTTTTGACAGTATTACCTTTCCGCACTTGTGCTTTACAAGAACTGACTTGTTTCACTCCTGTCATTCTGACAGAAGTCTATTAAGTAGAAGCGGTGTTCCATGGAAATCCTGGTAACTGCTTTTTCTCAGGGTAAAGTATGCAGATGTGGTGGTGTTCCTCACCAGGAGAAAAGCATTACTCTTCCCCCCTCCGCTGCACCATCCCTTTTGCTTTTCATTCCTCTTGCTGCTGTCTGGTTCCATGGCCACTGTCATTGCCTTCCTCCAGTGATACAAGGTGTACCAACACTTGATCAGTTGTTGATTGTGGCTTTTTCTTTCTCAGATTCTTCAGAAGTTTAAGCAATTGTTTCCATACTAACATACTGTGTAAGGAAGCTTGCAATGATGCATCTATTCCCATGTGGACAAATTCTAATGTTTGACTTCCAAGGCTGCTAGTCGTTTTGAATATAGTAGCTGTTAACATTTATAGTGCCTATTGTGGAAAGACTTCTGGAGACAAAGATAATATTAAGTATTTGTATAGTGAGACTGTATTTTGATAGAAAGGGTGTGCTCCTGTTTTTAACAGTGGGATGGACAGACATTCATAAAACAAGTTTCTGTCCATCTGTAGTTGAATTGATTATCTTATTCCAGTCCATGGCTGCAAGAACTTTTCTTTTGGTACTGTAACTGTTAACCTGAAGAGTACTGCTGTGCATTTTGTCATGGGGTCCTCTGAGCAGGTTCTGGTAGCATACTGCTTATGAGTGGTGACAGGCTGTGATTTGCAGATTTTGTTGTTTGCATAAATTGAGAGCCAGCTGGAAACAAGCAGTAAAGCCCACATGATGCAACTGGCCACTTTGCTGTAGATACCAGCAAATGCACTGAGAACTGCAGATTGGGAATGTCTGATATAGGGTTCATACTGGATGCCGAGGTTTGTGTATGCAATGAGTACAGGATGAGGCATAAATACACAGAAGTATATGGATGTGTTTCTCCAGCTCTTCAAATCAGCTACTGTTTAGCAAAAAGATTACCAACCCTGAAATTCATTCCTTCCATACCATATTGCACGTTCAGACTTGACTTTGGGAAACTTTTCTTTCATCTCAAACTTGTCACTCAGAAATGACTCATCTTTTATGTGGTGTGGCTGGAAGTTTCTGTTTTTATAGCCTAGATCAGGTTACAAAGAAACCTCCTATTCCAAGCCATGGAGATTATCCAGCTCTGACAGTATAGCCTATGTACGCAGCAGGGACTGGAATTATTGTCAGCATTACCACAGAATAATATTATGGTGCAGCTGTTCTGTGTATCTGGGATTTTGGGAGGATCAGCAAGTGAATGGAATTTGCTGGCTAGCTCATTCCTCAAAATATAATTTCATATACATTTTTGTCAGTGAATAATTGACATGATCTGACAATATTTTCCTCAGGAAATAGCATTAAGAGATGAACCCTGGGACAGGCATCAGGAATTGCATGTGTTTTGGCCTTCTAAAATACCATTTTCCCCTGCAGGCTCAAGACAGCCATCTCGATTACCTGAAGCAGATGCAGACTCCTGTCCAAGCTCTCCTGCATTTAGAACAGGCAGTGAACCTTCTCTGAGGCCCACAGTTGTTCAGAAAGTCACCTCCGAGTCACAAGTAGGGGAAGCTCTTAGAGGATCAGACAGTCAGCTCTGCCCGAAGCCTCCACCTAAACCCAGCAAAGCACCCCTGATGAAGCCCCCAGATTCTCCTTTGGCTTCCCACAGTTCAGAAGGACACTATTGTGAACTAAGCCCTGCCAGAGATCCTGCAGCAACAAAACAACATTTATGTCAGAAAAGCAGCTATGTGGAACAACTGACACGAAAGGAGAGGGGAACACACTCATTCAGGAACTCTGGAACAAACTATTTGATCCTGGAAGATGACCCTACAATGAACTCTGCAGATCCTTTAGAAGCTTCAACTGGAATGGCTGAAGAAGACGGCATCTTTTCTGCACCTGTTTTTGAGACGGTGTCTAGTTTTAAACCAAATGATTTTGAATCCAAACTACTTCCTGCTGAAAACAAGCCATTGGAAACATCAATGTTAAGAAGAGTTAAGGAGCTTTTCACCAACAACAATCCAAAGATTATTGCACAGCATATTCTTAGAATGGACTGCAAGGTAAAAAAAAAAAAAAAAAAAAAATTAACTTTGTCACATTTTATTTTATAATGTGCAAGTTTAGATTTTTTTAAAGAACTGATTGGAAAAGATTAATGGGTAGGTTTGCAGCTAATGTAATAATGTATTGACTTGCTTGCAGGAATTTTTAGGATGGTGGTTTTCTTTTTTTTCCATTTGAAGAATGTCAACAAACCCTTTGGACTAAAGGTTTCCCACCATCCTTGACTTCAGACTCAAATTCTCAGTGTTCCATACATCTTTTTTCATCTCCTATTGGTTGCTGTATATCTGCAATTCAGCTTTTCTTCTATACCGGAGGAAGAGCTATCTATGCTGTAAACCATTGTGGAAAGAACTACTCGTGACAGGAAGTAGCTTGCAAGGGCAAAGAGTAGACAGACATTACCTGGTTGCCATACTGCTGACCATAATATAAGATGTTCAATGGAACTAAATATATTTAAACTTCTAAAACTAGCTGCTTTTCTAAATCTTTGTTCTGAGTCCCTGTGTTAGAGCTGGATAGGTGTTGTGGGAAAATAGCTGTCAGGACTTCTGCATTTCTCTCTTGTGAGAGAACTGTATTGCTAGTGGAATTGTTTAGAAAAACCTAAAAGCACAAAGAACTATTTTTCACAATGTAGACTTTGTTCAGCTGACAGGGCTTGGAGATCAGCTGTTGGATCAGAAATATGGAAAGACAAGAGAAGTCATCTCCTAATGAGATGATGACTTTGTGTAATAAAAGAAATGCAACTGCAGTTGAATCTGTACCACTTTTCTGGGACGAGTGCTGTACCTCCCGCTGAGCAGCTACAGGAGCCAAGTGTCACGGGCTTTGTTGGCTTTTGGTTGTTATTTTTTTAAGAGCAGCTTGAGAAGCAACGCACATGGCTACTTACTGGGCAACTCCACTGCAGACAAGAAAGGAAGTGGGAATGGTGGTGCTCCGGAAGAAACGGTGCCTGTAGCACTCTGCTAGTGTGCTGTTGCACTGATTCACACCATAGGTCTGAGATGGGGGCAGTTCACCGGAGCAGCAGTGGGACAAGTTTGTGTGAGTGCCTGCCAGCTGCTGGGGTGCTGCCAACAGCAAACACGGCTTTCCCCCTCAGTAGCAGTGTTGGCTGCTGCTAAGTGAGGCTTCCTGCAGACATGGTGACTCAGAAACACTCGGCTCCACAACCGCTTGGTCTTTCCAGAAGTGATAGATTGTGGCTTCTTTACTATGGTTCAAAGAGTAGTAACAGCATTCTCTAACATTTTAGTTCCAAAATTCACCTTTTCCTCCTTTAACCTAGTAACAATAACCAGAATGACTTTTAATATATTGTTAAAGAGTATGTTGCTTGAAGGCATAGGATATGCATGCCTTAGAGAAGTAGTGAGGGGTTTTATATATATATTATATTCAGTGAGCTCATTATTAGCCTCCTGATTTTAAATCCTATAAACTTTGGAATGGGGCCAAGGAAACTGGCCTGCTGGAAGTGTGGGAGCCTGTACAATGAATTAGGAGTCACTGGAGTGTTTTACAGAAACAGATTTTTGGATTTTGGAGCAGGAACAGTGACTAGCTAGGACATGTAGAGAAGTCTATTTTAATCTTCATCTCACAGTGCTGAGAGCCAATGACTGTCATTTATTGGTAACTTGTTGCATACTACTGCACGGCTTAGAACTGCGTGATACAATGAGATTGGCATGTGAACTTGGCCAGAATAAATGCTTTGTGCTGAGATATGTGATAAGGCTGAAGTTCAGAGGTCTTCTCATGGCATCAGTAGCTCAGTTTGCCTTTTAAATAATGACATTTCTAATTATGAAAGAAGCACCCATATAGTAAGTGATGGAGTGAAATCTGCCACTTGCATGCCTGAGAGGGCTTTTTGTGACACAGGAGTAGAAATCACTGTGTCTCCAGGGGATTCATATCACTCCTGCATCTCTAGAAGTGAAACAGGTTTCTCTGCAGTGCTAGACTTTGTACCAGTGAGGCTTGTTGTGTAGCCCAGATTGCTTTCATCTTTTCATAACCAAGAAAGCCTGCTGATGGGTGTATCATGAAAGAGGAGGCAGGTTGGTTTGTAAATGTGTCGACATACAGGCCTTAAACCAGCAGATAATCTCACATTATCATAATAATGTGGTTTTGCTTGTAATTAGCATATATAATTGTTATTGATATAACCAGTAGCTAATACTGTATGTTTAAAAAGCAAAGACAAATTGGTGAGGGTGTTGGCTTTCACACACTGCCTTCATTAGGCACTCAATATTCAGTGTCCTCCTTAAAGTCCTTTTATTAATGAATCCTTCTGAGGACCCTGTGGTGTTATCCAAAAACATCCTGAGCAGTCGTCTTTTTAGAAATGAAGGTGGCGAAGTAAATGTGTACATCTTTAAGGCCAAAGAGCAGTGCCACCCTGACAAGGAAGAGGCCAAGAGAGCACCACATTCCTTGGAGCTTGCATATGAATCTCCTTCTGCAAGTAGAGGATGGAAGTTTGATAAAGCATTTTGGTCACACCTTTTATATGTTTTCTGATGGCTGAATCATGCAAAAAATATTTTATTGGTCTTTTTGTGTAAGGTAATGAATGTGCACGTTAAGTTTTTCTTAGATGGCTGTATTCTAGTGTTGCACGCTGTGCACTTAACTCCATATGCCCTGCACTAACCTGGAGGACTTCTACATGGCTAGGCTAAGTTAGTTAGTTTCAAAATTCATGCACAGATTTTTGCACTTGACAGGTGGCAAGGATACTAGACGTTTCTGAAGAGATGAGGAGGATTATGGGAGTGAACTCTGGTCTTGAACTGATTACCTTGCCTTATGGACATCAACTGCGCCTTGACCTAATTGAAAGGTAAATGTTCCTGTTACTCATTTCCAGGGCAGATGGCCAGAAGATCAGAGCATTGCTACATTGTACTCTACATCTCCTCAGAGAATGCTCTCCTGCACGTTTTCTGAATTCATGTGTACAGACAGAGGATAATTTAGTGAGATGGCATATGACTTTTTTTTGCATACGAAAAATTCCTTAACATCATGGGGCAACTCCATACATGTAATACAGGGAAAGGGGAATTCTATTGAAAGCAGGGTCCTCAGAGCTGCTGACACTCTCAGCTCTCCTTCAAGAGCTCAGGTAAACTAAAGTTCAGGGGACCTATAATCTAGCCGAGCATGTGTTTGTGGAAGAGACTGAAGGCAGTAGCCTTCTGCAACTGGGGAAGAGGCTAGAGGATCTAGTAAAGTAAAAAATGATCAGCAAAGCTTTCTGTAAAACCTCTGTACAAGTTCTGGGGAACAATTAGGGTTTTTTCTATCCCTGATCTAGCTTTTCTACTTCTCTGATTCAGATTGCAGTACTTTGGTTGCTGAAATTTAGGGGGAAGGTCCCAGGGTTTGAGTGTGGACGACAAAGGGAGTTGGGGTAATTTTCCCGAAAGTGTTCATTCATTCACTGCCTGAGCAGAATGTTGTATAGTAGGAATATATTAAAAAAATTTATTGAATTTGTTAAAACACAAATTCAAAGCCAACGTGTATATATATTCCATATAATGGCATTACTGCTCTTGATACAAAGATGTTGTTGGCAAGTTTGCCGGGCACACTATCGTATTGAAATATACATTTGAATTGATTTTCTCTGAACACATGTACAGCATAATGTATTATTAATGTAATAATTTGTAACCAGTAGTATAAATTGTTTCACTTACAGGCACAATACCATGGCAATAGGAATAGCTGTGGATATTTTGGGTTGCACAGGAAATCTGGAAGATAGAGCAGCAACATTAAATAGGATCATCCAAGTTGCAGTGGAGCTGAAGGACTCGCTGGGGGATTTGTATGCATTTTCTGCCATTATGAAAGCACTGGAAATGCCACAGGTAAAAATCTGTTTCCTTTATGTTCCAAAGCATGGAGTTGTTCGATGGTTTATTTAACTTATGCAATTTCTTCAAGACTAGAGAGATCATCAGGACAGAAACTTTGTCACTAGCAGTGTACTTTTCCAGTGAATTCCTACAGAATCAATAATGGGTATTCTTTACTTTATATGAACAGGTCACTAGGTTAGAACAAACCTGGACCTCTCTAAGACATCATTATACCCAGACTGCCATTATGTATGAAAAACAGCTGAAGCCATTTAGCAAAGCTTTGCATGAAGGACAAGAGGAGTGGAATAGTGAGTATGAGTTTCTATTTAGCCTTTTAACTCTCCCACTACTGGCTTCCTGTGTAGGGAGACGAGGCAGCTGCTGTTTTGATAGCTGTGCATCGTATGTTAAAATGTCTATGTGAACTTGTATAATGCAGTGTAAGACAATGAAATAGAAGTATGTGCTTGTGTGCATGTATGTACCCATGCAGAATGTAACAAACATTCTGCCCAAACCCACGCTCCCTCTTTGTGAGCGGAAACTGAAACACTGTGCCTCATCTTGCCTCAAAGACAGGAAAAAATCTCCTTCTTCCTCAGACAAGAGTTACTTGTGACAAATTTTGCTTTTTATTTGCTTTGCCTATTGCATCAGAGGATGAATCCTCAAATGCAAAGAATGGGTTCGTCAGACAATTCCTCTGATCACATCAGGTGCTCCAGCCTCAGATTCTTTGCAGCTCTGGTCTCCAAAGGGGTGCAAGGTGGAGATAACATTTCTCTGAACATCTCACTGAGAATGGGTAAAGGAGGAAAACTTTTTAGCCTCACAGAATTTACTGGAATGACCCAGATTTTAAATGTGTTTAAAATCTCTGTGTGCTACTGTCTAGTAATTCAGCAGCACTTTCTCCTGTAGCAAATTCAGTCTTCCAACGCTAATTTGTCTTGGCCTTCTCCCCCAGTCAGTTCACTGGAACTGGTAGGAGAGGCGTATCTGAGGTAAGGTGTTAACTTGAAAGATGGAAGACAAAGAGTAGTTTACTTTGAAAAGAATACTGCAGTTACAATACCTTCTTCAATTAGCAGGTTTTATAATGTCTGATGATATGATTTGTTTGTTACTCTATCCCAGAGACTGTCAGTGCTCCACAGAACAATGTAACAGTGCCACTGCTGATGCCTCTCATTACCTTGATGGAGCGACAAGCTGTCGTTTTTGAAGGCATGGACCTGTGGGAAAGCAGTGACCAAAGCTGCGAAATAATGCTCAAGCACTTGGCCATAGCTCGTCAGATAGCACAGAATGCAGAAATGTACAGCTTGACTGCAGAACAGATGCTGGAAGGTAGGGAGCACTAGTAGGAGAAACTGCTGCATGTTAATAGAATGTGTGGGTTACATCTGAAGAATAAGGTCTGTCCCTAAGTGCCACTAAAAGTCAGTGCAAGAAACTCTTCTCCTCTTTCCTGGGAGCTGAGATAGTTGCAAATGTCCTGCAGGAAACTCAGTCTGAGGACAAGATCAATATTGTTTAAAAGCAGACAGTAAATTATTCATCGCTGTAGTTCTCTAGTAAGCAATAGAGCGTACATTTTTGCTAAGCATACTCATACTCAACTGAATAGAAGTACAGTAAGGACCAAGGATAACTTCCTGTCTTCTGTACAGTTTGAAATTCCTACTCTTGATTTTTGTGAATAAAACACCATCCATCGTAATAGGATTCTTTACAGCAGTGCAAGATGCAACACTTGACAGCTCGCAGCCAGAAAGCAGCAACATATTATAATGTGACTGACTTTGTGTTTTAAATTTGCAGTGAAAAAGTTGAGGGGAGGGAAATTTAAGTAGTTCTGCAGGCAGCATGTATACATCAGTAATTATATTTGCGGTCAGGCTATAATGACAATTCTAGACCATTAGAATTGAGCAAAAAGGATAGCATGTCCCTAGAGCCATTTGTGTGCTACTGGAATGTCACAAATGGAAAGGATTTTCACTGTTTTACTAGCTTGTTAAAATCATTGTGCAAAAGGAACCAGCACACTAAAGCTTATCTTATTAGGAGGGAATACAGTTTAAAGGCCATTTCTTCTGAATAAAAAACTTGCCTGATGGCGATATTGTGGGATTCTTTTTACTTACTAGGTTTCCAGCCCGATGAAGAGATGAGTGAAATCTTCAAGACAGAATTTCAAATGAGATTGCTCTGGGGCAGCAAAGGAGCACAAGTTAATCAAAACGAAAGATACGAGAAATTCAGCCAGATTTTAACTGCACTTTCCCGAAAACTGGAACCTCCTCCAGTGAAGCAGGTGGATCAATTAAGTATATAAGACTCTGTAACCACTATTTAAATGATATACTTGAAATAACCTTAGTTTTCTTTTGGTGATTTGATACTGCACAAACTTCTTGCATTTCACAACGTTTAGAATTTTTAACTGCACAATGCACACTTGCTTTAAAACTACTGATTTCTAAACAAATTATTTATTTACTGTGTCACCAAGTCATTTAGTGATCCTTTTAAACAGTTAGGTTATCCCTGTAAGATAGTCTTACAGCTTTCTGTATTTCCCCAGAGTTGCAATGTTTTGATAACGCCTCAGAGTAAGGGCACTGGCATCTTAATATTAAAATGAAGCAAATAAATAGTGTAAATAAAATGATAGATTAAGTATGTGACTTTGCAGAAAATTTGTTGTATAATATTCCTTTAATGAATATGAAACACTGTACATAGAATTGTGAATTAAAGTGTATCTTCATGCAAAATAATTTGCATATTTGCAGGTTGCAGAAACGATCCTTTATCTGTGACCACAACAGAAGGCTCAAGTATCACTGTACCTTTGAAAGTAGAAAATTAATTGTGTATGTGTTGGGACATCTTACTTTTTAAGACAGCATCTGTAGTACTTTTTGGCTTTTGCTGGAGCCTGCACAACAGCTATGCTGCCAGGAATGAATGATGAAATTGCAAGAACAAACAATCCAGATAATTAAAATGCTTTCAGATATGAGTAAATGTGGGTGTATGTATATATTAAACTTGCTTCATTTACTGAGGTGAATCACTTGGGTAAGTAGTATTTTTTTTTTTTTTCCTTGGATGAAGGCAAAGCATAAGCTGTTAGCACTTTTCTTAGGAAATCAGCATACACGGTGTTTATATAAAGAGTGCTTTAGCAGCACATTCCACTTTGTCACAAATAGAATTGGTGTATAAGCATTATCCTCAGAAGTTGTATAAATATTTAAGCAAGAACTATGGTTAGAGCTGCATGTGCTGCTTGTCCCTAAGCCTATCTCTGGAGTGAGATGTTACAGCATTTGAAAGTATCTGAGTAGGCCAACAAAACCAACACCAAAATGGTGTCATCTGTTCCCCCATCTACAATCACAGCAGAGGTTCTACCACCATAACAAGAGGTTACAGACCTCATGCTGAAAGTCTCCCTGTCCCTTCTAACAGAAAAGAAACAGGGAAGCTAATTACTTAGACCATGAAAAGATTTTTTTTATTCCATGAAAATATTCTCAACAGAGAACACTATTTTTAAACAAAGCATTTAACATTTAGGAAATCAACATGTGCACAGAAAAGGATTAAAAATTACTGGAAAATGTAAGATTCTTTAAGACAACTCACGTTCAGAATTTTAGAATGATTTATAACTAGCTGTGCAACTACAAATGTTTTTTTCCTATGTTTAATAACCCTCATACAAGTTGCACTATCCCTCATGAAAGCAACCTGCCTCCAAAGGAAGCAAATCCTGGTTTTAGAAAAACAAACAGTAGCGTGAAAAGAACATTTAGTCCTTTACCAGGAAGTGTTATTACTGACCTGCAAGGCTGTTAGCCAGGCAAACCACAGGCCCTTTAGCAGAAAATACACAGATCACATTTCCTCCTTTTCTCTAACTTTAAAATAAAAAAGCACTAAATTTAAAAAATAAGAAAACCAAAACCCCCAAAATACCAACAAACTCCCAAACCCAAAAAACTACCTAAGTAGTTTTGTCAGTATTGAGTAATGTCACATTATTATATAAATAACCCTGTATACAAGCTCCAAAAATCTAAACTTTAGAGTTTAATAGCCCCCATAATACACTAGGTCAAGCTGTGTAATAGTGGTGTACATAACAAAAGGAATAAACCTCTACACAAGTCACTCAAATTCAGTTTTACTGGTAGTACAGTTCCTAATAACACTGAAATTAAAAAGAATCCAGCACTGCTGCATCCAAATATTGCTTCAGACCCCAGAAAAACAGGATGTTTTGATTATTATTTCATTTCCCAAAACAGCAGGTGGCTGGGTTGACAAGCTTGCTTTGATACAAGTATCCCTCCCCCCAACATCTCTAGTCTAATTCTTATCACCCTAATAAATCAGATATTATGTATTTATTAATAGAACCACAAATGGGAGGCAAGACAACATAAGCTATAGGGGCACTGCAGACAACTATATTTACACGTATAAACATATCCAAATTTCAATTGTTTACAAGTAAAAGTGCACATAGATCATTACGAAGTATCACGCAAATTTCAACTGGTCCATACAATGAAGCATCACCTGGAAATGGACTAGCACTGTAGTAATTAAAATTGGAACTTCATAGTGAAAACTAAAAGACAGTTTCCGTAAAAATATTTAAAAAAAATATTAAAGTTAAATGAGGAGATATGCGTTTCAATGTATAAAATTCATGATGCACCACGTATCCAGTAAAGTAGAGCTCTAGAAAACACCTACCGTGGCTACCTCAGCAGCTGCAGCACTGTGAAAAGAGCTGAGACACAAAGCCCTTTGTGGGATACTGTAAGTGGTAGTGTTGGCAAACAACAGATTTAGGCACTCTAGTTTAAGGCAGCATTTGAATGGCAAGTGGTTGACTTCTGAAAACAGTCATTAGCTTGCAGCGGTGAATCAATCTGGTGGTGTTCCAGGTTTTCAGTGCTCACAACAGGTTACTGAAGTGCTGAAGGTGGACCACAGTTCTAGGAGTTTCTCTCAGTTGCATTGTAGGCTAGAGCCGAGATGTATTATTATTTCCCCAAATCAACACAAACACATTACAGTCTCTTATCAGTTATGCCAAAAACTGGAATGTAATGATGGTTGCAGTGGTATAGTTATAGCAGCATACATGGATACTGGGATGAAACTCTAGGGCTGAAGATATTTAAAGAAAATGATTTGTTACAAAATAAGACAAGCAATGACAGCAAGGTGTTATGCAGACATGCCTGACTGCCCTAGGCATGCAGGAGGAGGTTAACGGCGAGCATGGAGGTGGCACAGGCAGACTGGTAACTGGCATTTGGTTCTAAATGACTGCCAATTAAAATGAGTTGGAAAAGAGCATAACTGAGATAACCAAAACATAGCACAAGCTAAAATATAGTTTGTGCATCTGGGACAACCTAGGACAATGAAAATAAAGCAACTGTAGGAGCAGTAGCCTTTTTACTCTGGTAGTGGAACTCTATTTTCCTGCACAAATTGAAGAATTTGTAATACATCCTTACCTATGTATGGAGATGCTAAGATGTTAGTGACTAAATGTATGTCTGCATGCATTCATGCAACTAGCTTTTCCCCTTGGGCCTCCCAGTCTAGTACCCCACCCCCCCCCCCCCCCCCACCCCAGCAGCTGCATGTAACCTCCTTCAAGATCTCGCCCATTTTCTCAGAAACCCGCTTCAGGAACCTGCAGTCCAAGAGGAAAAAGAAAAGAACAAAGTTACTGAAGGCCTTTAGAAGACAGAGAAGCGTGCTCAGTTCTAACAGGCCATTCTCAGTGGCTATGCATTAGCCTTATACTTAATTCCACAAAGTCTCATTAGAAATACAAGCCACAGCTTTTAGATTAGCTTCCACCCCCCCCCTCCCCTGCCTAGTAATCAAGTAGTGCAATGCAGTTTCCAATCCTCAGTGATTTAACAGTGAGGGGAATTACTGCACATTTAAGACCTTGATTTCACACTAAACATCATGCAATTCAAAGACTTAGCTTACAGGCACAGATTAAGAATATAAAATCATTCCCTTTTCAGGAGCGGAGAGAGGTTTCAGTGAGACATCAAGCATTACATGTGGTCTCTTTTTTTTTTTGTTGTTCAAGGTATCTAGAGTTAAAACAATGATGTTGTGTCCAATACACAATATTCTACATTACAAGTACTGAAAAGGAAGGAGAGAGGCAGGTCAGTGGACTTTCTGTCCTTCTTAATCATAATGTTTTTTCCTGAGTATTTTTGTTGAGCTTTCAGAATCAGAAAACATTTTCCTGTTTAAGAAGTGAAAGCTGCCAAGTATTTGCTAAGGAAGGAAATTAATAATTTTTAGTAAGTGAGTTCAGTTAGCTATTAGAGGAAAAAACCTCTGTTTAAGCATATAGTTTAAGTCATAAAACTGGGAACAGTAAATCTTAAGAGATCTTTAAAACCTACATAATATTTCAGTTCTCTATAAAAACAAAGTATTGTGTAGAACAAGCAGGAATCCTGGTCTTTTTCAGTTTAATAGCTGAAGTGGATTTAGTGCTTTGTAAAGCAGGAACACTATGATCAGTTAAAGCAGAAGACATTGGTCAAAATTACAGACCCATGTAAGATGCGTAATTTAATGTGGTCACCTCTGAAAAAAACTGTAGCAAACTCACACTGCAAACGACTTCTGATATTCTAATGCTTTCCATCAACCTGTGCAACTTACTATTTTTCTACTATTCTCCCTGGGGAATGCACAACTGAAAGCTGCCAGTTTACTGTTAGATATAGGTTACTGCACCTTTGCTGTTTTTCTCTAGCGTTACATCTATATATGATGTTGGCACATAGCCTTCCTCTCCATTATGTCTTCGAGCTCTTGTCCACCCATCGCCTTTGTCCTCCTCAATAATGTACAAAATTTCCCCCTCTTTCATTGCTAGAGTGCCTTCATTATGACCTGGGAAAAACAAGAGGCAAAGAAGTCTCAGTGTTCAGACAGAATTTCAAGTCACCATTCTCCCAGGGCATAGTTTCCAGATTATATATAAACAGGAAGAACCAAAAATCTGTGCAAGAGAACATATGGTCACACAGGCTTACAGACAAAAACCTAGTCCAATTTGTAAAGCTGAGTATTTGCCAATAGCTGTGTTACTATTTATCTTAAAACAGCACAAAAGTACTGCTTGTGAATTAAAGTGATTTATAAAATATTTCTACTGATCTTATAAGCAACTGGTTGCTCATACGGTTCATTTACTTTACATCATTTTACTTGTCTTCTCTATAACAAATAATCCATGCCTTATAGTCAAGGAATTATAGTGCATGTTGTTAACCTTACCATCAAATGGATATATGGCCTTGCAATGTCCTATAGCAGGTAATGGATCATCATCTTCAAACTCATCATCAAATTCATTCGGATGTGCATGTTGCTGCGGTGGGCCTCGAACTTCCTGATTTGCATCATCCGTGTAACTCCCTTCAGGGCTATAATGCAGTGATTGGAGTGTCAGGACTCTGAACAGAGTTCTTGGCTCTAAAACTCAGAACATATGTGCATCACAGAAAGGGCAGACCATGGATAGTGCTCTGGGAATGCCTGTTAGCAGTTTTTGTATTTACTGCTGGAGGTGATTTTCTGAAAATACCAATCTAAACAAGGCTTGGACTGAATTCTGCTACAAAACCAAACATAAATTTGACATACCTGTCTCTACAGAACATGGAAATCTGGTAAGCCTTATGCAATGGAGTAAGATAGCTTTAAAACGCACTGCTAGTTAATGAGTGGGTGTTTTGATTAGACTCACTCTTTTTTTATGTTACCATAATGACATGAAGTGACCTGTAGAATTCAGAACCAGTAAGCTTTTCCTTTAGAAGGACATGAACTTTCAGAGGATAAGTAACAACCATCACCTACTGTTAACTATCAAAGAGATGTACTGATTCTAGCATATGACATAAAAGTGATAGAGATAGAATAGTGACCTCTCTCTGCCCTGTGTTACAAGGTGGTTGATATCACTGCTGTGCCGCCTGTCACTTCTGGCTGCTACTTTACCTTCAACTTCAGAGAGCCAGGCCTTGGGGAAAAAAGACAAATACTGGTGTCAAAGAAAACTTGATTCTGAACCAACAAATACCATTTAACAAATGCACTTTACTGCATACAGTTTACTTGTCAGTACACAGCCACATAGAGACTACATTCACGTGTCAAGTCTTGTAATTACTTCACATGAAGCATGAACCTATCCCTTCCATACTAGTCTTAAGGAAAAAACATAATCTTTAATCACATATGAATTTCAGAATAAGTGATTAATAAGAAATTCTTCTAAACAGCTTGCAATTTGAATAATATACATCCTTACTCTAACTAGATGAACGTACTTAAAAATATGGTACCCCACAAAAAATTGCATCAGGAACGCTTTCTTAAATCAAGATTAATAGTTTTTCTGGGTGCTCTGTTTATAACCCATAAGGCAAACTACAATTTTACCACTCATTTACATTTTCCAAGGAATTGTTTGAGAGTCTAACCTCATTCTTGTGTATTTCCATCCGAAGACGGTCCATGTTGCTCATCGTCTCAGTTAATTTTGGTTGCAAACTGCCTGGATCACCCATCTGGGGATTTTTTTCATAAACATCCTTCATCTTGATGAGGGCATCTCTAAAAACATACAAAACCCAGCAATAATTGTAAAAATTACATACATCAGTACTGATTCATTGAAGCTAAAATAATGTTTACGTGTATGAGATCCTGACCTATGATTAGATACTAAGCAGACATGAGGAACTGCTGCTCCCCACATCACACCTAAATCCTTTTCCCATTCTGTCATCTTAGCACTTTGCCTGCCTTCCTTGTGTTGTGCACAGGCACACAAGGACTCCCAACTGTCGACTCTTCTCTATCCAGTCTAAATACTGTTTCCCATATTGTTTGTTATATACAATTTCCTAAATATTAATAATGTTCTGTTCTTAATGCACTAAGTTGCACCCCTCTTGCTCAACAGACCTACACACTGATAATTTTTTTTTTTAATGCATGCTTTTAGATCTAATGCTTCCTATTGCAACATTAGGATCAAAATGTGTATTAGAGTAAAGCAGAAGGAAGCAATGCTAACAGAACCTACATACAATAAACCATGAACTAAAGAAAATGCTTTGTAATAGCCTGGACTAGTATATTCTCTCCTAGCTTCTGAGCACTGTTGACTTAGGTAGAGGACTTCAAAAGAAACAGACATAGAGAGAACCATGACAAAAACTCAAAAAAATGCATTCACTTTTGGTCTGTTTCCTTCTGTAGTTCTCTGTTAAGTTCATCGATTCTCTGTTGCAGTTTCTTGCGTCTTTGTTCTGGAGGGAGATGGCTGAAGTCTTCTAGTGCAGGGCCCTGCAAGTAGAAATACTATTAAACAAGTAACATGCACATATCTGGACAGCTGAACTGACATACCCACACACGGACAGTGTTCACTGGAAGCAGGATGGGCCGCCTTAAAAACTCTACTTGACATACAGCTCTATAAAAGACCGCAACAGAATAAATGCACGTTCTTGCTGCCAGATCATAGTCATTCATTGGATGTTCTTTCTGCCTTCTGTAACAGTTGGCTCATAGATGTAATTCAAAATTTGTAGACTTAATTATTTTTCTGAAAAGCTGAGCCATGTACTTCCTATTACATCCACTGCACTTAAAGCAGATTTAGAAAGGACAGAATTAATTACTACAGAGTAATTTCAGTCAGAACAAAAATCTAAGATGTGTTAATACACATATGATTGATTCTTTCTCTGGAGCCTGTGTTCTACAGTGATTTGGATGCTATCGAAAGAAAAATACTGTATTTTGGATCTTCATTCCTAAGTAGTATTATAGTTTTCTTCCGGAAGTTCAGCAATCTTGCTAGAAAACATATTAAAACTTAGAAAGTTCTGAGGCATTTTAACCTCAAGGAAAACTAGTTCACAGAGCACAGAAAAAGCCTTTATAACATCAAAATTTTGACTGAAATTTGTTAGTCCGAATCAAAACTTGCTCAAATATTCCAAGTTACCTTTTCATTATAAAAAATAATTTTTCAGGGAGGGAAAAAGCCTCTTTCTAAACTTTTTTTAGTTGTTTTTTTTTTTTAAAAACCAAAACCTTAGGACCACCTATTGTTATGAGCCCAAACCTGCAAAAGTTTGATTGCAAACTTGTGCCAAAATTATAAACAGGATGGAAGGACTTGGGTGGGAAAAGCATGGGAAGAGATTTTTATGTATCTTATGAGTTTGTTCTGAAAACTCTTCCCCTCAGGGTGACAGACACTGACAGTGTTAAGGAAACATGGTACACGTCTTAATAACAGAAAGTTAAGTTACATTATTTATGTCCTAGTTGCCTAAGAAAGTTGGCTTTAGCACAAGAAAGCCACTTGCCATTACAGTAACCCTCCATGGAGGCAAACCGAACTGGACAGCATTTCTTTTGTCAAGAAGAAACAAGACTGTCAAGATTGACACAAGCAGCCTTAGGCTCAGGTGCCAAGTTTCTAATACCCCCTCTTAGGATCCTCTTGCCCCTCAACTTCTTGGTTCTTTTGCACTTGTAAAATCATCATCTCATTGCTTTTTAAGAAGGGAATACAAGACACCATAAAAAGAGGGAAACCAAGATATGTTTCCAAAATAAAGCAGAAGTGTTTTCTTTCTGGAGGCAAAAAAATAATTAAAATCCTCACAGGTGCTTTTACGCACTACAGAGAAACAAAAAGACAATCACATCCCCTGTATCATTCTTTCTTACAGGTCAGTTAAAACCAGAGTATCCTACAGCAATAATCAGAAGAACAGAAGTCTTTTTGTGAATTTTTACTGATTTACACTGCAAAACAACAATATTCATCAAGGTGTGTTTTTTATTTCATGTAACAGCTTTCTAATATTCCTAAGCATAAAGGATCACCTCCCCTGTAATTTTTTGGTTAAATTCAAAAGAGTGAATTTTGCAGTATTCAGTATTTCTCCTTTACACAAGTTTTGTAGTCTTTTCATATACCTATTTTATGCTGCTTTAACAATTTTCCTGACAAAGAGAAATCACCCAGTATTTCCATCATGACCAACTCGTGAATACTGGTCAACCCTAAAATTCCAAAACCACAGATTCAGTTGCAGCCAGATCACAAGTCTAATTATCTTACATTAAGCATGGATGATTAAGAAGACTGTGTATATGAGTGGAAAATCTGGATGTATTTCAGCACCTGACTTAAAGCAGTTATGATATGGAAACACTTTCAAAAGATTACTTTCATGCTATCTTAGCAGAAGTACAGCAGACAGATCAGCACACGGGCTTACCATCTTCACCGACCACTGCACAGTTCATTTGAAAACAGAAAGAAACGGGAAATTATTCACATGCAACGACCAGTTATGAAAATGATTAATGCCTAACAATGTATCTTTAAAATATTACCAAAGGATTAAAATTTTAATTTCTATAAAATACATTTTACTATGAGCACAAGAAAAGCAAAATACAATAATCAGAAATGCACTTCTGCTTTAAGAATTACCAATTTCCTTATGAAATTCTAATACACAACTTCATTAAACTACTTTTGAATTTTAGTGTTTTGAGTAATTGCTAAAGAACTTCTATTGTAGGAGAAGAAACAAACACACAGCCAACATTGCACAAAATAGCAGAATTTGATGATGATGAAGGACTGGTCAGCCATATGCAAATCATTTGTTCATTATAGCTAACAATCCACTACCATCACTTTTACAAACTTAACTTTTACAATATATTTACTTTGTTACCACAGTAGAACTAAAATAAACAAAGATCTTTTTCAAGTTTAGAAGTTAGCAATTTTACTTTCTGAAAACAGCATTTGGGTGATTGCTGCTATCCTAGAAATGTTTTAGTCCAGATAAAAATAAAGACATTTAAAGAATTTATCCTTAGAGGAAGCAAATGAAACATGGGATGTCAGGTGTTGTGTCTTGGGTTTAACATTCACAGCATTTTGAAGATCTACCATGCTTGCAATGACTTTGGATAACCCTTTCCAGAGAAACACCAAGGAACCCAGAAGATATGTATCTCTGACCTCATTTATGACCTTCAGCAATTGTTAAGGCTGTTGATTGGGGCACACACACAAAATTAGAATTTCTAGCAATGAGGAAAGTAAAGCACCTTCAAAAATGGTACTTTGGTAGAAGCCTCAATAAAGTCCAAAGATGTAAAATGGCTATAGAATAAATGTCTTGTTCCCTCCTTTAGAGTCTTCCAAGAAAATACAAGTAAGGTTTACATATCACTGTTGATGATGCATCTGTTTATATATCAAGTGGCATGGAGCAAAGACCTCTCATAAGCACTATCACTATCTGGAAATGTTAAGATTTCAAAGGATAATAAGCAGCATGTAGTAGCAGTACTAATAAAGCAAGTTACACCTGCTTAGACTTAAAGACTTTTTTTCCAATAACCTGTTCTACAGCTACTGTTTGCTGCTGTCACTGTACATCACAATAAGAAAACCTAATGCGTGAAGCGCAGAATGAGGGCAGTATGGTTTTGTGATCTCCAGTGTCGAGTGAAATCTTGTACAGGGCACGTTAAACAACATAACCGGTACACTTACTGTCTGATATATGCCAACTCATGGTTAAATCTCGGTAGAAGCAGAATCAAATTAAATACCATTTAGTAGTTCTGCATGTCAGTACCACTTGGACATCATTTTCCAGGGACAAAACTGTGGAAAACAGCATCATGTTTTCCAACTAGCAACTATTAAGCCCTAAATCAAGATAAGCCCTGAATCAAGATATATTATAAAGATAAGACTGATCAATGAGATAAAAAATATCTATTGGAATTACAGTATACATTTAAGTTGAAAAGGCACTCAATATGTGATAATGTGATGTCTGTTAAAATGCTTGCAAGGAATTTCAAAATATATAAAAATTAAATGTTCATCCTGAAGGTTTACAGAGATTAACTCTTTAATATTGTGGGATACTTGAGTTAATCCAGATTTGTAGGATACTAGTGATCCTTGCCAATTTTATGGAATACTATTCTGTATTAAATTCATTCACTTTTACAACATGAACAATGAATTGTAAGAATAAAAAAATCAAATAAAAATATGGTTTCATTTTCCATTAGCATTCTGTAATTGTTAGATAATCTTTTGCTTCAGTAAGGGGTTCTAGAACTACTGATATTACAAGGTGTTGATTTGTGAGCCAGGAGTCAGTACATTTAGTGACCAACAAAAAGGAGGTGTAATCAAGACCTGTGCCATCTCAACAACTATCTAATCCAGCTAGTTCCTCACTGAGTACTAAAGACAGAACATTATCTTCATGAACAGAACAAACTGTAAGTGACTCCGAAGGGGAAAGGAAAAACTGTCCTCCAGGAATACTTAGAGGACTACAAGAATTTTCTAAAAAATGGTGGTGGTAGAAAGGGTATTTCCAAGATATCTGGGGGCCTGAAATAAGGTGCCACAACATGACTTAAAGAAAATAAGTTCCAAGTGTAACTCACTGCATTTCAGAATGACAGCAAGGGAGCCTCTAAATCATAACTTTACTGTACTGTGACATTGTTGTACTTTGATCTCCACATTATGTCAACAGTAGTCAACCATTCTTGATGCACATGAGATGACAAGTCAATATTGTTTTCAAATATCAGAAAATCATGAATTATATATAATCAATTGCATCCAATTATCTCATTATTTGGATCAATAAATATCATAAAACATACATAAACTGGGCAGCTTATGCTTTCACAACAGGAAAGTGCCAGTACATTTATCACTAGTACTATAAATGTTGCTAGGAAACCACTTAACATTTCCCTTTTATTATCTTCCAAACGAATTCTATTTGCAGAATATGCCACTGTAAATCAGTAGTTGAATTGATAAATCTCAGAAGGTGGCATTTGGTAGTAAATTTTCCAATAATTTTACCCAAAAGAACCTTGGACAAACAAGAACAATTTATTAATCAGAAAATGCATTGAAATTGTAATGGTTCAAAAATCAGTATTTCAAAATCTGCAAGCACCATGTGCTATAGCATTTGATGCACGAAAGAAATGAAATTTCTTCCTTCTTAGTTCAGCGTCTTGTAATCAACTATTATTTCAATTAAAAGTCAGCAAATAAGACATCTGATCTGTCAGATGTTTTTTGGGGTCACTATATACCCAATGATAAATTACTGCAAAAGTATGTTACATGATGGTAGGAAAACATTTGTGAATGTGAACAACAATGAAGAAAGGTATCAAACACATGCTGAGCACCCTCTTTATAACACCTTTCTTTTAGGCACAAGTATTTGGAATGCGATAAAGAGTACTTCTATTTTATTTTATTTTTAACCTGTTGGTAACTTCTGTATAATATGAAACAAAGTATCCTAAAAGTGACCATATAGCTGAAGTGTTACTTTTAACAAAGTCAGCCTTATAATGAGGGTGAAGAGCATTAGAAAAGCCACATCACAAACACACTGTTCACAGCCCATCATGCATTTCAACTTGTTATCAAACTTACCCCTCTTTTGAGGCTTCTGAAAGAAGGAATTCTGGGCTTCCCTGTTTTTATGTCACTCATGCAATAATGCACTGGTTCAATGGAGAATATGGGATACTGGGACCCATTAGGAGTACTGGTTGTATATAAACTAGTAGGGGTTAGGGGTGGGGATTGTGGCTAATGTGGAAATAAAGAAAGCAATAAATAAGCCAAATGTTCAAAGTGATTTTAAAATGAAAATTCTGTCTTACAAAAATAAAATTTCCATCCAACACAGAAACAGCTTGTAACGTTCCAGACACATTTACACTATAACTGTATTGGTTTTAAAAGGTTTCTGTCATGAACTAATCTTCAGAGTCACAAGTTGGTGCAGAGAATGAAGGAATATTCAAAAAGGCTTCAGACTCAACACTTCCGCAAGATCCCAAAGTTGCCTGTCTCTTTTCTTAAGAAAAAGGAAGTTCTGCTTGTCCCAACTTTAGTTACATCCATCCTGGAAGCTTGTGCATTCCTCCTCACTCTTTCTTCCTATATTTTGATGTACCCTACCCGCTAAGCTAAAATAGAAATATTAGGTACATCTCTGGAGAATGACTAAAACAAAAAGTATACTCAATCTCTGTAGTCAAGCTGGACTGACACAATGGCTGCATGGCGTTCTTAATCAATATCATGAGAACTTCCTCCACTTTCTTCCTCCCCTTTTTTCAAATTGCTTCTCATTTTTTGCATCTCATACCTCTGCTGCTTCCTCCCAGTTCGATTTTTCTGTACTATTTCCTCTGCTGCACAACTGATTCCCTTTCCAAAAAGACTTTTATGTCTTTGACAACATCAAAAAATAGGTAAATGCATATCTGGAAGTCAAGACCAGCCATAGTTTCAGCTAAATGAAGGCACAAAGGCCACCATGAATACCCCAGCTACAAGAAATCAGCATATTTTTTTATTATCTAATTTAAGAATATATTTTAAAACCTGTAAATAGTATTTGGAACTAAATATGTATCTCCTGATAAGTATTTTGCTCCCCGCTGCTGTTTTGTAGAGCTGCCCCTCCATCCTCCCCAAAAACAGGTGAAAAAAGGGGACATAATCTTCCATTTCCTCCAGGTCCTTAAGGAAGAGATGCATGTGTAGTATGTATACACATATATGTATCTGTGATTCCATACAGGAAACAGTAAGGCTGACGCTCTGAATGCTACATACAAAGTGAACAAACTGGGGAGAAGTAAGAGTAGGGCAAGTCCTGTCACCTTTCTTCAGCTGTCATCATACTAAGGAATTTCTTACAACTACAGTAAATGCCAAGGGCCAGATTGAAAAGCAGTGCAGATTTTCATAGCTTCCCTCTCCACAATTCTCTGAAAGACATCTTGTTGTCAAACTGGTAATCACGATCTGATTTGAGAACAGGCTGAATCTCACCCACCTCTGCAGCCAAATGCAATAAATATGCTAATACATTAATGCATTTAAACTATTATCAATCATTAATTATACTGCATGAAAAGTAAACAATCAGTTTTCATTTTAACACACAGCTGCAGTTACATAATGTACTGAGGAGGGAATAAAGAATCAGCTATATCCTTTCTTTCTGTAAATATCTGCTTTCCTGGAATACTATCAAGTGGAAAATAAATCCTATCGCTAACAAGGTCTAAGAATAGTTTACTATAATAAATGGCAGAAACTGACTTGGAGCATTAAAATAACCTCACAGAAACTTGTGGGAATCATTAAAATGACTCACTGATATGCTCCAATACTAAATAAAGAGCTAGCATAAAATTTAAATATGTATATGCTTCATTATTCATTTATATAGCTAATGCATGTATTGATAATATTTTTTGTTGATCCATGAAGGCATCTTGCACAGAAAGTGTTAATTGAAACTCATATAATAATACAAGAAAGGAGTAATTTCCCTGCTTTCAATTTTTTCTTTAGCATAGGAATATTTTTACCTAATTCATAGTAATATTTCTTCTGGGACATTTGCCTATATGGAGCTTCAACAGTATGTTTTATTAATGAGGTATTATAAATGTTAATGTTTTCAGACAAACCTCAGAAGTTTTCAAAACTAGCAGCAGGTATAATAAAAAAATCTATATAATACGCCTATATATAAACATCTACAAAATGTGACATTTAGAAAGGGGTTGGTTTTTGTAGTATAAAAGACAGATCTGAAGTCTGCCCGATTCCAAAGCATACTCCTCCTCCCCTTAGTTTTACATTCACAACACCTTTTCTGTGCAATTGCAGAAAGTCTTTACGGAAACTTAGAAATGTTACAGAAATGTGAAGCTACTTTCATCAAATAACTATGAAAAACATTCCCAAGCACAAATCACTAGAATAAAACTTCCCCCAGTGAGGACCTGATTTTTAATATGATAAGTATCCAACCCTTCTCAAACCTTCAGATCTCCTTACACATATTTTAAAAGACAGTGGCAGGCAAGGGGGGAAGGTTATTTTAAAATAAATAAATAAATTGCTGCTTCCATGCACTCTAGATCTTCACATTTTGATTTTCCAAATAGTAATTTCTTAATTGTTACCTTTGGCTTCTTTCCAAATAGCCACAGCTTTCCTTTAGCCTTGCCCACTGTAGTTTTTGAGTCAATTCTCATTCCTTCCTGCTTTGGTGTACTGATGGTTCCATCGGAGATAGTTCTGTAAATATTCTGACTGTAATCTTCAAATGGAAAATCTCCAGGAGGTTCAAAACCGGATTTGAAGCAGTCTATCACTAGCTGAGAGTCCTAAACATAGTACATTAAGGAGTTTAAAAAGCAAAACAAGCAAACCCGTGAAGAACCAGAGAAAGAAATATATGGAGACATAAATTTTCCCTTTAATTGCAGAGATGCACAGATGGGAAAGTGAGAGCGAGCTCAAAATGCATGCTTTTGCATAGATCGAGTTAAGATAATAGAATCATAGAATCATTTAGATTGGAAAAGACCTTCAAGATTGAGTCCAACCATCATCCATGCCCACTAAACCATGTTCTGGAGTATCCTGTCTACGCGCTTTTTGAATACCTCCAGGGATGGTGACTCAACCACTTCCCTGGGCAGCCTATTCCAATGTCTGACAACCCTCTCAGTAAAGAAATTTTTCCTAATATCTAACCTAAATCTCCCTTGCCACAACTTGAGGCCATTTCCTCTCATCCTATCTCCAGCCGCCTGACAGAAGAGACCAACACCCACCTCACTACAACCCCCTTTCAGGTAGTTGTAGAGAGCGATAAGGTCTCCCCTCAGCCTCCTCTTCTCCAGACTGAACAGCCCCAGTTCCCTCAGCCGCTCCTCATAAGACTTGTGCTCCAGGCCCCTCACCAACTTGGTTGCCCTCCTCTGAACACACTCCAGCACCTCAATGTCTTTCCTGTAGTGAGGGGCCCAAAACTGAACACCGTACTCGAGGTGCGGCCTCACCAGTGCCGAATACAGGGGAACAATCACCTCCCTGCTCCTGCTGGCCACACTATTTCTGATACAGGCCAGGATGCCGTTGGCTTCTTGGCCACCTGGGCACACTGCTGGCTCATATCCAGCCGGCTGTCAACCAGCACCCCCAGGTCTTTCTCTGCCGGGCAGCTTTCCAGCCACTCTGCCCCAAGCCTGCAGCGCTGCATGGGATTGCCATGACCGAAGTGCAGGACCCGGCACTTGGCCTTGTTGAACCTCATGCAATTGGCCTCAGCCCATCGATCCAGCCTGTCCAGATCCCTCTGTAGAGCCGCCTTACCCTCAAGCAGATCGACCCTGCCTCCCAACTTGGTGTCATCTGCAAACTTGCTGAGGGTGCACTCAATCCCCTCATCCAAATCATTGATAAAGATATTAAACAGAACGGGGCCCAACACCGAGCCCTGGGGAATACCACTTGTATGTTCTTTTTTCTCAGCAGTGTTACCATGAATGTAAATCAAAGCACACCCTGCTATTCAGAATCCAGCAAATACTCCAAACTTAAAACAGGACATGCTTTAGCGCCAAACTACTACTCCACTTTCCAATCCTTCAACATTAGCACTGAAATGAAGATAACACTAAGAAACTATATGTAGTAAGATATAAATAGGGAAGAACCCGTATTAGAAGTAATAAGAAAGAAGTGCCAATAGCTGCAATCAAACAGGACATAGAGTGATACCTTGTTAACACACTTTATATGATTTCATGCTACCTACCGGAGAAAATACCAACCATGTTGGTATTCTAGGATATTTCAGGATAACCAAAACAATGTGTCCAACATCACATACAGTGAGAAAGCGTCAAAGATCTTCAGATCACAAGAAAGCAATAAAACAGGAGGAGAACAGACACCGAAAGTGGAAGTGACCATTTAGGCTAAAACTGAAGTCACAACACTTTTCAAGCAGACAAATATTTGACAACAGAAAGATAAACGTACAGGGTCCCCTCTCCGCAGCTTCCATATCAGTTAAATTGCTCATGCACATTTAAAAAGTTGCCCAATTCTACTTACTCTATGTTCATCAACTGATTTTGCTGCAAGGATCATCCCTTCTAAACACTTAGAGATAATCGGAATAACCTTGCGCTCAGAGTCAGCAAAGCCTTTATAACATTCGCTAAGTTTGATAGTCCTTCTTTCATCCATTTCTTGAAGTTGCTGCAAGCACAAAGTAAGATAAAATAAAGCTTTTATTTGCAGATTTTTCCCTCGATCCTGATGTATGCAGTTACTGTGGTCACCACAGTATATTACAGAACTTCTGTGCTTTCCCAGTATTTTTATTTGCTTAATAAAACAGAACTTAATAATTAAGTTAAAAAAATCAAGTCCCTTCAGACATAGACTTAAGATGCCCAGAACACTAATTACGAAGAGTTGATACTTTCTGATTTTTAAAAATTACTTAAAGGACTGGACTTCCTTTTCATTATTCTTTTTTAAAGCACATGTACAGTGTCTACAGCCACCTATTTAGTTTCAAATACTTGTTTCATGCAAAAATGAAAACTACAGTAAAGAAATTTACTTATTTCTACATCTCCTCACTCTCTCCTAGTTCCAAATAATTTCTCTCTGGTGATAAATATCTCTATCTTGCTTTTATTTTTACACTTTCCAATAAAGACCAACGATTAAAAAAAATTAGGAAGAATTAGAAATATTAAAGTTATATGCTGTTAAGACATGCTCTCTGATTTGAAATACAAACCATTTCCTTTAGAAGTGTGCAAGAAAACGAAGAAAAGAATACCATTACATAAGATTTGTAATAAAAGTCTACTGGAGCACAACAAAAAGAACAAATTAAAGAGAAATAACTATTAAGATAATAGCCCTGGACCTTTCACCTAATTGGAAGTGGCAAAAAAAAAACCCAAAAGAAAACAAAAAGCAATAGTACATATATCAATAGGTTATCAAAAACAGGATAAGAAGTTGGATCTTTCCTGTATCTACTCTAACAAAGGCAGATGTCTCAAACAGCATCCAATTTCACCTCTCTGAAACAAAGCAACAACCTGGCCATGCTACTAAATCCCTCTCCCAAGGTTTTCCCACAGAATGTTACCAAATACTTGCAAGGAAATAATAAAAACGTAGTCCCAAAAGAAAGTAGGACTAGGCCTTTCTGCTCTTACTGGAGATTCCAAAATACTTAATTAACATCATACAATGATAGTAGATTTTAACCCTAGAGAATTAAAGGCAATAAACCAAAACTCTGGTCCAAGCTACAAAGATGATTGAACTGTTTCTCCTGGGAGTT